>NC_052149.1:25089547-25389547 GCF_902713615.1 Scyliorhinus canicula
CCCCCTTGATCTCTCCCCCCCTTGGATCAATCTCCCCTCCCCCCCCCCCCCTTGATCTCTCCCCCCGCCCCCCCTTGATCTCTCCCCCCCCCCCCCCTTGATCTCTCCCCCCGCCCCCCCTTGATCTCTCCCCCCCACCCTCCTTGATCTCTCCTCCCCCCCTCCCCCCTGCTCTCTCTCACTCCCCCCTTGATCTCTCACTCTCCCTCCCCCACCCCTTTGATCTCTGCCCTCTCACTCCCCGCCCCCCCTTGGATCTCTCCCCCCCCTCCCCCCTTGATCTCTCCCCCCTCCCCCCCTTGATCTCTCCCCCCCCCCTCCCTACCCCCTTTGACTCTCCCCCCCATCACCCCCCTTGATCTCCTCCCCCTGCCCCCCCTTGATCTCTGCCCCCCCTCCCCCCCTGATATCTCACTCACTCCCCCCCCCCTTGATCTCCCTATCCCTCCCACCCTGACATCTCCCCCCGCCCACCCTTGATCTCTTCTCTCCCCCCTCCCACCCTTGATCTCTCCCCCCTCCCCCCTTGATCTCTCCCCAGTAGGATTGTTGCTATTCTCCAAGTTTAAAGGGCTTGCCATGTTCCACAGATACTAGAGGCCTGAAGTCATTCAAAGAATGGGAGTATCCACATCAACGCTACCGAACAATGTTCAAGCAGCATCAGCTACTGCTACACCACAGGCAACATCACCTTCAGAATGTCCGATGCATCAAGCCAAGAAGGAAGGTAAATGTCTTATGATTGTAGGAACCTGAATTCTGGTATGTTTTATCTGAAGCTTTGAATGTGTTGCGCAGCCATGTTTTATATTAAGCAGATATTTGAGGCAAGGTTATTGAGAAGTTTAAGATATTCCTTGGATTCACTTTTGAGTCCCTTCAGAATGATGGCAACTAATTTAATACGTTATTTAGTACATTTAAAAGTATTGATATTCTTACACTATGGGTGCTTCAGACATCTGTGATATTAGCATTATAAATGAACAAGTATTTTTAACTCATTGGCCTGGGTGTTGCGCTGTGAATATTAATGTACAAATGTGAAGTGCTTTTTTTTTTGTTACTTTGCTGGTTTTGTGACTCTTTAAACTTTAAAAAAAAAATTCCAATTAAGGGGCAATTTAGCGTGGCCAATCTATCCACCTGCCCTGCACATCTTTGGGTTGTGGGGGTGAGACCCACGCAGACACGGGGAGAATGTGCCAACTCCACACAGACAGTGACCTGGGGCCAGGATTGAACCTGGATCCTCAACGCCATGAGGCAGCAGTGCTAACCACTGGGTCACCCTGCTGTCCAATGGCCCTTTAAACCTAACAAAGAACTTAGGTTTTATACTTAAACACAAACAACAGAATGTCAAGGCTACCACTGTGAAATAGCATTGATACAGATAATTGTAATGATTCAAATTGTTCACTTTGTTTACAACCTGTGTGCCATCAGGGTGTCCAATTAAACAAGCAACTACAACAGCTACCTCATCAGAGAATTCATCTTATGCTGTGCCTGCACATCAGGAGAGAGCATATGAATACGTGGAATGTCCCATGAAAGCAGGGAATAGACCACAAACAGATGATATTGATCCCAGCAATATGGTAAGTCTTTCAAATGTTAACATCTGTGTTTTTTCCCACTTGTAAATTCCTGTGTTTCACTGCTACCCTTCTGTAGACGTACAAACTGTGAGAAAATAAAATGTCAAGAAACCAAAAAAGCATAGATAATGTCAAATTACACATCCCAGTTTTTATTTCATGACTTAATACATTCTGATTCAGCAATATTTATAGTGTTTAGTAATGTGAGGCAAAAAATGCCTTGCTAATCATTTTACAAATCTTATGGGGCAAAGTGGATACTTTGAGTAGACTAAGATGTTTTTTTATCAAAATGTGATGCTTTAATTCTTCTCTATTTGCTTATGATAATCATTGATTGGTTGGAATCAGTGGTTATGGGGATTAAGGCGGGAAAATGGAGTTGAGGAATATCAGATCAGTCATGATTTCATCAAATTGTGGAGCAGACTCTTTTTGGCCAAATGGCCTACTTCTTATGGGTTGAGCAGTTGAAGCTAGGACCTAAAATATTTCACCGTGCTAGGCATATGAAAGAGATGTTGCACAGTGGTATGTATGGAACTATTTATGAATTCAACATACTGCACCTTCTAGTAAATTGGCTGCGATTCAACCAATTAAAAACAAAGGGCTACTGCCAACGGGAAAACTGTTGTGTTTCCCACTGACGCTGGCAGCGCTATTCAGGTTCTATTCAATGGCACATGGAAACCTTTTGGAGAGGGGTGGGTTTTGCACTGGCTTGAGAGGGGCGAGGCCTAAACTCACTGACATTGCCGCTCCTCAGAGATTGGGACACCATGTTTAAAGCCACCTTGATCTCAGAATAACACTTTGCCCCCCCACCCCTCCAGTCGCTGGCAAGGCGCTCTTTGCCCACCCCCCCCCCCCCCCCCCCCCCCCCCCCCCCCCCCCCCCCCGCCAGAAAATCTCTGGCACCCGCCTCCAAAATGTGATACCAGTTATGGGCTCACCATATTCCCCTCTCCCCTTCCTAGAACAGTAAGAAGTCTTACAGCACCAGGTTAAAGTCCAACATGTTTGTTCCAAACACTAGCTTTCGGAGCACTGCTCCTTCCTCAGGTGATTCATCTGGTGTTGTAAGACTTCTTACTGTGCTCACCCCAGTCCAACGCCGGCATCTCCACATCATGGCCCTTCCTAGAAAGTCCAGAAGAAAGCACTTCAGAACAAAGCACAGCCTCTTTAAAGAAAACTGCGATTAGAAACGACATCTGCTCAAAACAGGAAGCCTTTCAGAGTTAATGGACTGTGAAGAGCTACGTAAGCAAAGCTAATCCCTCGTTTGAAATAGCCTGGACCTATAAATCTTGTAAAGTGTAACCAAAAGAAATGCTGGAAAATCTAAGAAGGTCTGGCGGCATCACGTTTCGAGTCCAGATGACCCTTTGTAAAATGTAATGGACCCTGAAATTGGACTCCTCAACATGTCCAGAGGCTTGAAAAAATTCAAGGGAAATTAAATTGACTGTGAAAAAAGTACTGCAAAGGTTTCCAACACATCAGAAGGAAGACTTTCACCTTCGTGTGGCAGATCTTTGAACTTGACATGCTGGGAGAGAGATCGAAGGGTTCCAACACATCAGAGGAAAGACTTTTAACTACAATTTGACATACTGAAATAATTTTCAAAGCTACAGAGGGAAGACCTGCCACACAACCCCCATCCTGGGAAAGTCCCTTGACCTGAGCGCCTCAAACCCGAGACCCCCCCCTCAACACCCTGGAGGTTAAGTGTTGAGAGGGTAGTCACCCCCTTGTGATCCATCACCCCTTGGAGTCCACGGCACCTGGTCCCTGTTTGTCAGGATCAGGAGAGATTGGTGCCCACGGGGAGCACACCGAGAGGCTAAAGCATCCGGCCTCAAATCCAGTAACTGTAATTGAATGCTCATGCAGACCAGCTGTACGGGCGAGAACCTGATCGGGATGGGAGATGCTCAACTGGTTTGACGCCTTGTGAGAATCCTGATTTGGCCCTCTCGCCATCGTAAATCATAAGACTAGAAGAATAGGAGCAGAATTAGGCCACTCAGCCCATCGAGTATGCTCCGTCATTCAATCATTGCTCATATTTTCTCATCCCCATTCTCCTGCCCTCTCCCCATAATCCCCTGAATCCCGGCTAGAAGCCAAATTTAATTTCGGCTGGAATTAGCATTACAATAATGATCATGCAAAGGCATTTAAAACTTCGAATATTTCCCCTCGTTCAGGTTCAGTGTTGTGAAATCAATTCTTTGAGTGGCTGTATTTATCTTTTTGCCGATAGAAAAGATATACAAAATTCCTGCAGTTTGTTTTTGGTGGGGGTGGGATGGTGCATGAGGGGAGTTAGTAATTGTATGAATAAGAGCCTTATCATTTTTTTATAGATGCCACCACCTAACCAGGAGCCATCGCCGGATCAGCCGTACTCACTTTCTGTAGCCAGAGAGGAGTCTTCTATTCCTCGGACTTATTCAGACAAGCATTGGGTATATCCTTCTGAACAGATGTTTTGGAATGCAATGGTCAGGAAAGGGTGAGCAGACAAATATTTATTGTTGCGTAGACACTGATAGCATACCTATTGGAGTCTTTTGAGAATGTTACGAGCAGAATAGATGGTGGGGGAGGCGGTGAAACTGGTGGATGTGGTGTATTTAGATTTTCAGAATGCTTTCAAGATGGACCCACAGGAGGATGGTAAACAAAATTAGAGCACACTGGATCGGGTGGGGGGGGCGGTGGTAATGTACCAGCAGGGGCTGGTTTAGCACAGTGGGCTAAACAGCTGGCTTGTAATGCAGAACAAGGCCAGCAGCGCGGGTTCAATTCCCATACTGGCCTCCCTGAACAAGCGCCGGAATGTGGCGACTAGGGGCTTTTCACAGTAACTTCGTTGAAGCCTACTTGTGACAATAAGCGATTATTATTATTATATACTGGCATACATTAAGAAATGGTTAATGGTCAGAAAACCATGGTTAATGGCAGCACGGTAGCATTGTGGATAGCACAATCGCTTCACAGCTCCAGGGTCCCAGGTTCGATTCCAGCTTGGGTCACTGTCTGTGCGGAGTCTGCACATCCTCCCCGTGTGTGCGTGGGTTTCCTCCGGGTGCTCCGGTTTCCTTCCACAGTCCAAAGATGTGCAGGTTAGGTGGATTGGCCATGATAAATTGCCCTTAGTGTCTAAAATTGCCCTTAGTGTTGGGTGGGGTTATGGGGATAGGGTGGAGTTGTTGACCGTGGGTAGGGTGCTCTTTCCAAGAGCCAGTGCAGACTCGATGGGCTGAATGGCCTCCTGCACTGTAAATTCTATGAAAAGAGAGAGTAGGAATAAATAGGTCATTCTCAGGTTGGGATACTGCAAGGATCAATAATTGGGGCCCCAGCTGTTGATTTGGAAGTGGGGAACAAATATATTTCCAAGTTTGTGGATGACTCTAAACTAGGTGGGAATGTGATTTGTAAGGATGATGCAAAGAGGCTTTCATGAGATTTGGACAGGCTTCGTGAGTGGACAGGAACATACCAGATGAAATACAATGTGGATAAGTGTGAGGTTATTCACTTTGATGGGAGAAACTGAGGTGCATAGTATTTTTTTAAATGGTGAGAGATGGGGAAGTATTGATGTCCCAAGGGACTGTGATCCTTCACCAGACAGTGAAAGTGAGCATGCAGCAAATAATTAGCAATTCAAATGATTTATTGGCCTTTATTTGAAGAGCATTTGATTACAGGAGATGTCTTCTTTAATTGTTTAGAGTCTTGGTTAGGCCGCACTGGGCGGCACAGTAGCAGAATGGTTAGCACTGTTGCTTCAAAGCGCCACGGTCCCGAGTTTGATTCCCGGCTTGGGTCACTGTTTGTGTGGTGTCTGCACATTCTCCCCGTGTCTGCGTGGGTTTCCTCCGGGTGCTCCGGTTTCCTCCCACAAGTCCCGAAAGACATGTTGTTAGATGAATTGAACATTCTGAATTCTCCCTCCGTGTACCCGAACAAGCGCCAGAATGTGGTGACTGGGGGATTTTCACAGTAACTTCATTGCAGTGTTAATGTAAGCCTACTTGTGACACTAATAAAGATTATTACCTCCCGAAGGAAGGATATATTTGCTATAGAGAGAGTGCAGTGGAGGTTCACCACACAAATTCCTGGGATAGCTGTCCTGTGCCGAGCGATTGAGGAGACTGGGCCTATGTTCTCTCGAGTTTTAGAAGAATGCGAGGTGATCTCATTGAAATTTTTTTTAAATATAAATTTTGAGTGCCCAATTCATTTTTTCCAATTAAGGGGCAATTTAGCGTGGCCAATCCACCTACCCTGCACATCTTTGTGTTGTGGGGGCGAAACCCACGCAAGCACGGGGAGAATGTGCAAACTCCACACAGACAGTGACCCAGAGCCGGGATCGAACCTGGGGCCTCGGCGCCAGAAAGTAACAATTTTTATGGGGTTAGAGAGGGTAGATGTAGAAAGGTTGTTTCCTCTGGCTGGAGGTTCTAAACCAGAAGGTGGGCTCAGAATAAAGAGTCGACTATTTAGGACTCAGCTGAGGAATTTCTTCATTAGAATTCCCTACCTCTGAGTATTGTGGGAGCTCAGTCATTGTGTATTTTCAAATGTTCTAATCCAGAGATCGATACATTTTCGGATAATGACCTCAAGAGATATGGGAATAGCAGGGAAAAATGGCATCAAGGTAGACTGTCTACTTTTTCTCCTATTCATCCATGGGATGTTCCTGACTGGACCAGCATTTAGACCTCATCCTGCCAGCATTTATTGCCCATCCTTAATTGCCCTTCAACTGAATGGCTTGAGTGGTTGGGATCAATCCACATTGGGACATTTCTAGAGACATGTGGATTTCCTTCCCGAAAGGATGTTTTTACCACAATCTATCGCTAATTCCAGATTTTTTATTGAATTTGAATTTCACCACCTGCCGTGATACGATTTGAACCTGAGTCGCATTACCTTTCGATTTGGGATTACTAGTCCAGTGAGAGTACCATACAACACCGCCTCCCCACAGGAGTGAGCAGAAGCAGGCTTGAGGGGCTGAATGGCCTGCTCCTATGTTCCTATGGAGGGAACTGTTACGGAGCTTGAGTATTAGATGCCATTATTACTGTCAACCGTGGTTCAGCAAAAGAATGTCACCTGGCCACCTGACGGTTGCATATTAAATTCTGATTCTCTAATGTGAATCACGCAGCTACCCTTGGTAGATTTGTAATTTCTCTGAATAACTCAAAAGGAAGGAAATGCAGCTGGAATAATTAAAACTGACACAATATGGGCTCACCAACAAGATTTGTGTTCCTGATTGTCCTCCAGTTACTTCTTATAGGGGTGGGGATGTGCATAATTGACTGGGATCAGCTGTAATGCCTTGATAGTCATTGTCTATCCATTCATAGTGGCAAATGGTGGCACAGCACGGTAGCACAGTGGGTAGCACTGTTGCTTCACAGGTACCAGGTTCGATTCACAGCTTGGGTCACTGTCTGTGTGGAGTCTGCACATTCTCCCTGTGTCTGCGTGGGTTTCCTCAGGGTGCTCTGCTTCCTCCCACAAGTCCTGAAAGACTTGTTGTTAGGTGAATTGGACATTCTGAATTCTCCCTCAGTGTACCCGAACAGGCGCCGGAATGTGGCGACTAGGGGCTTTTCACAGTAACTTCTTTGCAGTGCTAATGTAAGCCTACTTGTGACAATAAAGATTATTATAGATTGCTGACACTCGGGAGAACCATAACTCTGCAAGACTTCCTGAGTGGAAAGGAAAAATAAAAAAATAGAATATGCAAATGTTAACTTTTACCCTATGTTGGCAGAACAGCACAGAAAGTGGCCCATTGGCCCATCGTGCCTGTGCCGGCCATCAAGCACCTATCCTAATCCCAATATCCAGCAGATGGTCTAGTCTTGTCTGCTATGGCATTGCAAGTGCTCATCTAAATGCTTCTTAAATGTTATGATGGTTCTTGTCTCAACCATCCTTTTCTGGCAGTGAGTCCTAGATTCCAATCACACTCTGGGTGAAAATGTTTTTACTCAAATCCTCTCTAAAAATCCTGCCCCTGAACAGTAAATATATGCCCCATGGTTATTGATCTCTCTACTGAGGGGAAAACCTTCATATCTCCCCTATCTTTGTCCCTCCATAATTGTATACACCTCAACCAGGTTCCCCCATCAGCCTTCTCTGCTCTAAGGAGAACAACCCCAACCTAACGAGCCTCTCTTCATAGCTGAAATGGTTCAGCCGAGGCAACATCCTGGCAATTCTCCTCTGCATTCTTTCTAGTGCAATCACATTCTTCCTATAGTGTGGCAATCAGAACTGCAAACAGTACTCTAGCTGTGACCTAATAAGCATTTTATACAGGTTCATTATAACCTTCCTGCTGTTATAGTATGTGCAGTGGCTATTAAAGGCAAGAATCCCATATGCCTTCTTAATCATCTTATCTACCTGTCCTGCTTTCAGGGATCTATGGACATATACCCCAAGGTTCCCCTGGTCCTCTGTGCTGTTGCTCGTTTTGGTGAGTGTGCTTTACACTCAATTGGCTCTGTTTTATAACCTTGCTCTAGAGTCGCCAGGTATCTTTATGATACGACCACAAGGTTCAAGTGCTGATCAATAACTCAGT
The DNA here is from genome assembly GCF_902713615.1 of Scyliorhinus canicula. NCBI lineage: Eukaryota > Metazoa > Chordata > Chondrichthyes > Carcharhiniformes > Scyliorhinidae > Scyliorhinus > Scyliorhinus canicula. Next base: position 25,097,816 of record NC_052149.1, read on the forward strand.
ACACCAGTTAGTAAGGTTCAAATCAAAACACATTTATTATATACACAGTCAATCGCTACTCATGCATAAAATACTACAGAACTAGACTATTTCTACCACTAAAGGCCAATACTTAGCTTTGGAAAAGGAACCCACTGGGTCAGGGAACAATGGCCTCTCGTTCGATCCTGAGACTGCAGGCTTCCAGCTGGTATGGACTAAGGGTTAGGAGCGCTTATCTCGTACCGTGCGTTGACTGGACACTTACTTGTTGGTGCAGCTGCAAGGCAGGTCTCTGTCAAGGGTTGTTTCGAGCTGCTGGGAGACCCTGCCAAGAAGGACGAACTGAACTTGGGGACTCTATTTTATAGTCCCCAGGGGCTTTGCGCCGTTTTGGGCGGACCCTGTACCTGGCTCTAATTGATTGGATCATGTTCCCAATCAATGGATTTGATTTCCCCAATACTGGGGCTGTTCCCTGATCGCTGGGTGGTCCTTAAGTGTCCGTTGGCTTCTTTTGTTTTGGACTCCTGCTGGCGCCGAGGAGTCTGGTTTTACCTCGGTCATCTCTAACTGTTTCTATTGTGCCTGAGAATCGCTCATTAATATGTAGATTACTGCCGGTTTCAGTGCTGTCTGCCTTCTGCAAATCGAATACACAGGAAAACTCTGCAAACTGCTTGTTTTTCTGAGACTGTCCATTTTTCCCTGCGTTCTCAGTGAATCTCCATTTTAAGTCGGGAAGTGGCCAACCCAGGTGGCTACAGTGCTTCCTAGCGTCCTACTGTTCATTGTGTACTCCCTTAATCACCTCACACTTTTCAGTGTTAAATTCCATTTACGACTCTTCTGTCTATCTGCCATCACATTTATGTTGTAAATATCTGTCCCACCACTAATCCAACATGGGTTTTATAATACTCAAACATAGAACATAGAACGATACAGCGCAGTACAGGCCCTTCGGCCCTCGATGTTGCACCGACATGGAAAAAATCTAAAGGCCATCTAACCTACACTATGCCCTTATCATCCATATGCTTATCCAATAAATTTTTAAATGCCCTCAATGTTGGCGTGTTCACTACTGTTGCAGGTAGGGCATTCCACGGCCTCACCACTCTTTGCGTAAAAAACCCACCTCTGACCTCTGTCCTATATCTATTACCCCTCAATTTAAGGCTATGTCCCCTCGTGCTAGCCACCTCCATCCGCGGGAGAAGGCTCTCGCTGTCCACCCTATCTAACCCTCTGATCATTTTGTATGCCTCTATTAAGTCACCTCTTAACCTTCTTCTCTCTACCGAAAACAACCTCAAGTCCATCAGCCTTTCCTCATAAGATTTTCCCTCCATACCAGGCAACATCCTGGTAAATCTCCTCTGCACCCGTTCCAAAGCTTCCACGTCCTTCCTATAATGAGGCGACCAGAACTGTACGCAATACTCCAAATGCGGCCGTACTAGAGTTTTGTACAACTGCAACATGACCTCATGGTCCGGAACTCAATCCCTCTACCAATAAAGGCCATCACACCATAGGCCTTCTTCACAACCCTATCAACCTGGGTGGCAACTTTCAGGGATCTATGTACATGGACACCGAGATCCCTCTGCTCATCCACACTACCAAGAATTTTACCATTAGCCAAATATTCCGCATTTCTGTTATTCTTTCCAAAGTGAATCACCTCACACTTCTCCACATTAAACACCATTTGCCACCTCTTACCCCAGCTCTGCAGCTTATCTATGTCCCTCTGTAACCTGCAACATCCTTCCGCACTGTCTACAACTCCACCGACTTTAGTGTCGTCTGCAAATTTACTCGCCCATCCTTCTGCGCCCTCCTCTAGGTCATTTATAAAAATGACAAACAGCAACGGCCCCAGAACAGATCCTTGTGGTACGCCACTCGTAACTGAACTCCATTCTGAACATTTCCCATCAACCACCACTCTCTGTCTTCTTTCAACTAGCCAATTTCTGATCCAAATCTCTAAATCACCCTCAATCCCCAGCCTCCGTATTTTCTGCAATAGCCGACTGTGGGGAACCTTATCAAACGCTTTACTGAAATCCATATACACCACATCAACTGCTCTACCCTCGTCTACCTGTTCAGTCACCTTCTCAAAGAACTCGATAAGGTTTGTGAGGCATGACCTACCCTTCACAAAACCATGCTGACTGTCCCTAATCATATTATTCCTATCTAGATGATTATAAATCGTATCTTTTATAATCCTCTCCAAGACTTTACCCACCACAGACGTTAGGCTCACCGGCCTATAGTTACCGGGGTTATCTCTACTCCCCTTCTTGAACAAAGGGACCACATTTGCTATCTTCCAGTCCTCTGGCACTATTCCTGTAGCCAATGATGACCTAAAAATCAAAGCCAAAGGCTCAGCAATCTCTTCCCTGGCTTCCCAGAGAATCCTAGGATAAATCCCATCCGGCCCCGGGGACTTATCTATTTTCACCTTGTCCAGAATTGCCAACACTTCTTCCCTACGCACCTCAATGCCATCTATTCTAATAGCCTGGGTCTCAGCATTCTCCTCCACAATATTATCTTTTTCTTGAGTGAATACTGACGAAAAGTATTCATTTAGTATCTCGCTTATCTCCTCAGCCTCCACACACAACTTCCCACCACTGTCCTTGACTGGCCCTACTCTTACCCTAGTCATTCTTTTATTCCTGACATACCTATAGAAAGCTTTTGGGTTTTCCTTGATCCTACCTGCCAAAGACTTCTCATGTCCCCTCCTTGCTCGTCTCAGCTCTCTCTTTAGATCCTTCCTCGCTTCCTTGTAACTATCAAGCGCCCCAACTGAAACTTCACGCCTCATCTTCACATAGGCCTCCTTCTTCCTCTTAACAAGAGATTCCACTTCTTTGGTAAACCACGGTTCCCTCACTTGACCCCTTCCTCCCTGCCTGACTGGTACGTACTTATCAAGAACATGCAATAGCTGTTCCTTGAACGAGCTCCACATATCCAGTGTGCCCAACCCTTGCAGCCTACTTCTCCAACCAACACATCCTAAGTCATGTCTAATGGCATCATAATTGCCCTTCCCCCAGCTATAACTCTTGCCCTGCGGGCAAGTACATCTTAAGTATCAGTGTGTAATTCAGATTAAATAATACAGGTACAGAGTACCTATATTCATTACTGATGCAGTACTATATCCTGGCTGTTGTAAGGGTTGAATAGGAAAAGTTCACAATTTTATATTCTTTAATTCAACATTCAATTCGCTCTGTATAGTTTTTTGTTTTGTTCAAGTCAATGGATTATTTGAACAGGGACAAAGCCTTGATTTAAAGTTATATCCTATATAATTATTTTACAGGTGGCGCTGGCGAAATGAAGATATTACAGCTAATGATATGTCGAACATTATTAAGATCCATAATCGGAACAATGAACAGGCCTGGAATGAAATACTCAAGTGGGAAGCACTCCATGCCAAGTTAGTTTAGAGTTCATAATAGATACATCTATTGAACAGCACAGAGGAAGTTGTCTGTTGCTGGAGTTATGAAATTAAATTGACATTGTAGTGTTCCAGAATCTGATTTATTTCATTACTGTTTCACTTAATTAAAGTGAACACTTGGAAGGGGTTAAATATGCACAATCTCAGAAGGGTTACGGTGTTTTTGGTTCTGAAAGTCCACATCAGTTCTGTGTGTTTGTTATTTCCACTTGCCTGTAATAAGACATATATTTTTTCATTTGAAGCATCAATACAGGGAATTTAAAAGGAACTGCCACGGATTTTACTTTTTGGCAAGATCTTTGAGACATTAATGATAGTACAGTGGAGGCTACACTTAGAACATAAAAAGGAGCTGGCAAAAGCGGTTTGGCCCTTTTGAGCCTCCTGCACCATTCAATAAAATAATGGCTGATCTTCTACCTCAATTCCACTTTGCTGCACTTAATTCCGTAGCCCTTAATTTTTTTTTCATTTGTTCATGAGATGTGGGTATTGCTGGCTGGGCCAACATTAATTGCCCATCCCTAATTGCCCTTGAAGGGGCAGCTTTCAGCAACGACTAAATCCCATGAATGAATAAAAAAAATTAACAATTCTTAAAATAAAAGGAAACCCTTTTTGCTACGAATTCACACCTTCTCTATCTCCAATTAAGCAATTTACAGGTCAAAAGTTACTTATAAATGAAGTTAGCAAACACAGGGATACTTGTCATACACTTGTAAAGAGATTTCTTGGAAAGACTGCTTGGAGAGAAACCCTTTCAGGAAACAGCTTTCAGTTCCTTCTGTCTTTGTCAGACTACTGGTCAACCTGACAGCATTTGGCAAAAACTGCTGCTCAACTTAACTCCTTCCTTGCAGACTGCCAAACCTACATCAAACTGCAAAACTACAGACAGACCTGGCTTTCATCATTAGTTACATCATCTTTACCCCACTCCGATCCCGTGACCTGCTTACCTACATCTGAGCACAATTTCTCAAATTATCTTTATCTCCAGAGAGTATTCAGCAATCGTAGCAAAGTTCCACTCAGTCTCTTTGTAAACAAAAACATGGTTGGAATGAATGATCTCACTTTTACAACATTTTCATTGCACCTTTTGCAGACATACCACCTGCCTGTATGTTAAACCAGGATTTTAAAAAAAAATATTGCTGCAAAAGATACACATATACCTTAGCTGAGGCTGCACATAGCCCCGTTTTTTACAATGGTGATGATCAACCATGATCATAATGAATGGTGGAGCAGGCTTGAAGGGCCAAATGGCCTGCTCCTGCTTCTAAGCTCTGTTTTTCCAACATTCATCACACCTACTTTTTCCTTTGACCTATCTCTTCTAAAAATTAAACATATTGGAATATTTCATTCCCAACCTTGGTCACGCTACAGACATGTCTCTGAAATGACTATTGGATCAAACCTAATAATTTCTACTGGTACTTTAATTCAACTAATACATTATGACTGCCTTGTGCATTCAGAAATATGGTGTTTTTTGCTTTAACTTTTTATTAATTTTCCCTGGTGTCCCCTTCGTCACCAACGCTCTCTGTCTCTTCCAGATCTACTAAATTTTATTTAAAATGTCGCTCTCCTCTAGAACCTTGACATTTCCCTTGCTGCATTGTGAGAAGTCTCTGCTCATATGATTTCCTCTGTTTTCCAGATAATTAAATGAACTAAAATATTATCATCTGGAATTCTTTGAGCTATTGAATTCTGTCTGGAAGCTACAATCTTGGCAGTGACTGAAATTGGTTTTCAACATCGCAACTGACTGACCAGTCAACCATGTTCTGCAGGCACACACTCATCACACGCTTGATTTATTCATCATGCTCTAAGCTTGCTCGTTATCAACTCCCAGGTACACTTTTTAGTCAGCTGTGATGTTGAAAACTGATGGCTTAAAATAGCATTGTAATAGAAGCAATGAAAACTGGGAAGATTGTGGTCTTAATCTTTTTGCTGACAAATGATTTATGTAAATAAGTTCTACTGTAATAGTTTGTTAAAACTCCTTTTCAGTGCTTGCAACTTTGGTAGTATCAAAAGCATACACACTTTGAAATTTAGTCCTGCAACCATTTGTAATACTCATTGCAAGATATACTGTTAGCTATTATTAGGTTATATAAATGCAAAGACAGGAGCAAGAGTGGACTGTTCGGCATTTCAGTTGTGCGGCACAGTTCAATATAAACATGGTTGACCTTCAACATCAACTCCACCTTCCTGCTCTATCCCCACATCCTTTAATTCCCATTGTATCTAAAAAATATAATATACTCAATGACTGAATCTTCACAACTCTCTGGGGTAGAGAATTCCACAGACCCCCAGCCCTTTGAAGAAATTTCTCTTAATCTTTGTCCTAAATGACCAACCACTTATTTTATGATTGAGCCCAATTTCTAGACTCCCAACCAGGGAAACATACATCCACCATCCATCCTATCAAGACACTGAAGAATTCTTTTTTTAAATAATTTAGAATACCCAATTATTTTTTTCCCCAATTAAGGGGCGATTTAGCGTGGCCAATCCACCTAACCTGCACATCTTTAGGTTGTGAGGGTGAAACCCACATAGACACGGGGAGAATGTGCCAACTCCACACAGCCAATGACCCGGGGCCGGGATCGAACCTGGGTCCTCAGCGCCGTAGGCAGCAGTGCTAACCACTGGGCCACCATGCCGCCCGACACTGAAGAATTCTATATATTCCAATCAGGTCACTTTCTAACCAAGTTCTAGGGAATGTGATATTTGTCTGGCGAATTTCTCATTGAATAATCCCCTCATCCCAAAAATCAGTTTGGTGAACCTTTGTTGCATTCTCTCTAAGGCAAGTATACCTTATCTTAATTAAGGAGACCAAAACTGCATATAGAGTCCAGGTATGGACTCACCAAAGCCTGATGTAATTGTAGTAAGATTTCTTCACTCACAGTGTTGATAGTTAAATTCTTCACCCGGTAGTCTGGCTCAATAAAATGAGAGATGGATTTGTAGGCATAGTATCATTTAATAATAACTAACTTGCAAGGCTGGCCTACTGGGAGAACTCCAGGACACACAGCCGCCTCCTGTGAGTTCCACAGTAAGTGAGACAGAAGACAAAAGGGTTTCTGCTGATGTATTCAAACTCACAGTAAGAGTCACATATAAGCTTCCCATTGGTCATTCTATACACCTCCTGACCTGGCCCTATATCCTAATTGGTCACTTTGCATTGTAACCCCAGCATCCTTTTCACCATGCGGCCACCCTCCCCCGATGGTTTCAAACAGGCTTTTGCTAAATCTCTTTGTCCTTTATCTGTGAGCCCCCTACCATCGGACCGGCCCTACTATCTATCCTATCTTAACTAATAATTCTAATTTTATCACATTCATTTATTCATTTCCTCAACAGCCTTGATTACAAAGGGAATGGAGTATATCGTACGAGTTGCTTTTCTAATTGCTTGCTTGTACCTGCATGTTAACTTTCTGCGATCCGTGAACAAGGACACCCAGGTCCCTCTAAATACCTACATTTCCCAGTTTTGTGCTGTGTTGAAGATATTCTGGTTTTCTAAAATAAAAACACAAACATTAAATAGATCTGGCAGTATCTGTGGAGAGAGAAACAGAATTGAACATTTCAGGTCTGTGACCTTTCATCTGAGCAGAGCTTTTAAAATTTTTCTTACTAAAGTCGATAACGTGACACTTCCCCACGTTGTGTTTCATTTGCCGTGTTCTTGCCCACTCATTTAACCTGTCTGTACTACTTGTAAGAATTGTTCACATCTATTACAGTGTAATCAGCAACTTTAAAACGTATGAAATGAAAATCGCTTATTGTCACGAGTAAGCTTCAATGAAGTTACTGTGAAAAGCCCCTAGTCGCCACATTCCGGTGCCTGTCCGGGGAGGCTGGTACGGGAATCGAACCGTGCTGCTGGCCTGCTCAGTCTGCTTTAAAAGCCAGCGGTTTAGCTCCCTATGGGTTGGGACAGACAGGCTTATATATACAAATTTTCCCACGTATAGCCAATATCATATAAATCGTGTTAGACCTTGAGATAATATCCCAATATCAAGTTTGTTTCCATTAATTCACTAATATGGAACATCTGATCTAAGGCACACACATTAATGTTAGATTGGAATTGTGTTGTATCTTGTTTTTAATATTCATAAATAATTGCTTTCATATCTTAGATTACTGTGCAGTCAGTTATTTTGCAGTCAGTATGTGTAATGGTTTTTTAAGATTAAATTGTTGAATATTTAAGAGTTAAATACAGCTGATGTTGGGGATCTGAGATATAAACAGAAAATGCTGGAAATAAGTACTCTGCTGATCAAGAACGAAAGGGCACAGATTATGTGCAAAAGAGACAAATGTGATGTAACAAACAACTTTTGCACAACGAGTGCTTCATCTCTGGAAGTGTGGTTGAGGCAGGCTCAATCGAGACATTCAAGAGGACATTGACATTGGAAGATTATTTGAATAGAAACAATGTGCAGGGATACAAGGAAATGGCACTAAGCCACAATGCTTGTTTGGAGAGCTGTGCAGACACGATGGGCTAAATGGTCTCTTTCTGCACTGTAACAATTCTGTGATTCTGATTCTGATATTTTGCACCGAAATGAAGAGAGTAAGTTAAAGTTTCAGGTCGATCACGTTTTGTCAGGAAGCAGCTGGTCACCAGCCTGAAAGGTTAATTCTGTTTCTCTCTATGCTACAAGACTTGCTGAGTATTTCCAGCATTTTTGTTACTAATTGCAGAATATTTAACTAGACTGTAGTGCAAAAACCTCTTTGTTACAGGGAAACGAGAACAAGTTTGTTCATCAAGTTGGACTCCTAGAGATTGCCCCTTTAGGGAATAATAATGTTTGCAATATCATTTGTGGAATTAGGGGCAATTCCCTGTATGTGTATTTAATTTATTCAAAATCCTGAGAGAATCAATATCAGTTCAAACCAATACATTGTTTTTTATTCATTCATTGGGTGTTGAAGTTGCTGCCGCTGCCAACATTTATTGCCAATCTATAATTGTCCTTGAGTAGGTGATCGTGATGTGCCATGAACCATTGCAGTCTTTGCGGTGTAGTTAGGCCCACAGTGTTAGGTGGGAGCTCCAGGACATTTGGTCCAGCTATGGTCAGGATGACATCTAGCTTGGAGGGGAGCTTGCAGGTGGTGCTGGGCGGCATGGTAGCCCAGTGGTTAGCACTGTTGCTTCACAGCGCCAGCGAACGGAGTTCGATTCTTGGCTTAGGTCACTGTGCGGAGTCTGCACGTTCTCCCCGTGTCTGCGTGGGTTTCCTCCGGGTGCTCCGGTTTCCTCCCATAAGGCCTGAAAGACGTGCTTGTTCGGTGAATTGGGAATTCTGAATTCTCCCTCAGCGTACCAGGCGACGGAGTGTGTGGCGACTAGGGGATTTTCACAATAACTTAATTGCACTGTCAATGTAAGCCTACTTGTGACACTAATAAAGATTATTATTATTGCCATGCACTTGCTGCCCTTATTCATCTAGGTTGTAGAAGTTGTGGGTTTGGAAGAAGTATTGGCGAGTTGCTGCAGTGCATCTTGCAGATAGTACATGCTGTTGCCACTGTGTGTTAGTGATGGACAGAGAGAATGCCAATGTGGTGGATTGGGTGTCAATGAAGAGGGCTGCTTTGTCCTGAATGGTGTTGAGCTTCTTGAACTGCACTCGTCCGGGCATTCATTTGATCAACTCCTGACTTGTGCCTTGCAGATGGTGGACTGGCCTTGGGAAGTCAAGTGGTAACTTATTCGCTGAGAATTTGACCTGCCTTTCTAGCCATTATATTTGTGGCTGGTTTTGTTGATTCAGTGATAGTAATGCTATTGAAGGTTATGGGGAGGTGTTCTTTAATGGGCTGAGGGCTTCGCTGGCTAGGCCAGCATTTATTGCCTCATCCCCAATTGCCCTTGAGGCAGTGATGGTGAGTTGTTGCTCTAGTCCATGTGGTGTCGTATACCCACAGTGCTGTTAGGAAGAGAGTTCCAAGATTTTGGCACTGCGATAGTGAAGAAATGGCGATGTAGTTCCAAGTCTGGATGGTGCGTGACTTGGTGGGGAACTTGAAGGTGGCAGTGGCCCCATGTATCTGCTGCCTGTCCAGGTGGTGGAGATCACGGATTTGTAAGGTGTTGTCAACGGAGCCTTGGTGAGTTGCTGCAGTGCATCTTGTAGATGGCACACACTGTGTCAGAGGTGGAGAGAGTGGATGGTGAAGTTGGGCAATCAAGCAGGCTGCTTTATCCTGGATGCTGATGAACTTCGTGAGTGATGTTGGAGCTGCACCCATCCAGGCAAGTGGAGAGTATGGAATTTAAGGGGCAATTTAGCATGGCCTCCATCCTTTGTAGTATCCTACGTCTTCTGCCATTTCTTGATATCACATGGAGTGAATTGAATTGACTAAAGTCTGACATCTGTGATACTGGGGATTTCAGGAGGAGCACAATGTGGGTCATCCACTTGGCACACGTGGCTGAAGATGGTTGCAAATTCATCAGTCTGTCTTTTGCAATGATGTACTGGGCTCCTCCATCATTGAGGATGGGAATATTTGTAGAGCCACCACCAGCTGTTTGTTATTTAATTGTCCACCACATTCACATCTGATTAGATTCTCGAAAATAAAAGCAAAGTACTGCAGATGCTGGAAATCTGAATTAGAAACAGAAAATGCTGGAAAATCTCAGCAGGTCTGGCAGCATCTGTGAAGAGAAAAAGAGTTAATATTTTACGTCCAACTTTCTCACTCCACAGATGTTGCCAGACCTGCTGAGCTTTTACTCATTTTGTTTTATTTGATGGTTAGATTCTCACTTGAAGAGGGTCATTACTTGATGCCCAGTTGGCATGAATGTTACTTGCTACTTAGCATCACAAGCCTTTATGTTGTCGATGTTTCGTTGCATAGACTGCTTTAGTATCTGAAGAGTTATGAATGAGACTGCGCGCTGTGCAATCATCCATCAACATCACCACTTCTCTAATGTCCTTGAATTTTTAAGCTCCTTTGCACTCCTGGTCATCATTTGTAAAATCGCTTACTTGGCTGAATTAATGAGACATTGCAACACATGGTGTCACATGGGAAGGAATTCTATTACCTTTGAATTACCAAAGTATTACCGTTGGAACTCGATCGCAATTTAAAATGTATTCCAGTCATTATCTTTGTCTCGTTCAGCTGTTCTTTCCAAGAATCCTAATTTAATGTGAAATCCTCGTATTTTCCAGTAAAACTCTAGGTTCGCACAGCATGAATTCAGTCACACTGCTGCATAATATTCTGGGTAGTCAATGCATGTCATAAAGCTTGTAAGAGCCTTATTGGGCTATAATGTCAATTTAGTTAAATATTTGATACACATTTTTTTGGTGTTTTAGGGAATGCCCCTGCGGACCTTCATTACTCCGCTTTGCGGGGAAAGCTAAGGAATATTCACCAAGAGCTCGGATTCGTTCTTTAATGGGGTATGTAATGAATTGTAATGTAATGAATACTTAATATAGTTAGATTATTGTCTGTCTTAATATAGTTAGATTATACAAAAATTGGACACTTTTTAAATGTCAAATAGTCATAGGCTGTGTGATCTTTTTGAGGATGCAAATAAATTGTGCCATGGTGTTTTGGGGTGAAATAAGACTGACCTGGGGGTGTGCGTGGTGTTGGTGGGTGAAGGACAAGGCATGCAAGAGAACTTGGTAACCAGCCGGTTGAAATTCTGCTGTGCTCTAGTATCATTCAGAGTTAATTTACCTTGAATCCAACCTAGTTGCACCACCAGTTATACTTACTCAAATGCTGTCGCTGGTCCTCATCAGTGATACCATAGATCTGGCTCTTAATCTTTTAAGGGTAGCACGGTGACGCAGTGGTGAGCACTGCTGCCTCACGGCGACGAGGACCCGGTTCGATTCAGCCCCGGGTCACTGACCGTTTGGAGTTTGCACATTCTACCTGTTTCTGCATGGGTCCCACCCCCACAACCCAAAAAGATGTGCCGGGTAGGTAGATTGGCTATGCTAAATTGCCCCTTGATTGGAAAAAATAGTTGGGTACGCTAAATTTATTTTTTAAAACCTTGTAATTTGTCTGTGGCACCTTTACTTAAGGAGAGGCGGTGTCGTAGTGGTATTGTCACTGGACTAGTAATCCAGAGACCCAGAGTACTACACTGGGGTGTCAGGTTCAAACCCTGCCACTGCAAATGATAAAATTTGAATTCAATAAAAATTTGGAATTAAAAGTCTAATGATGACCATGAAACCATTGTCAATTATCGTAAAACCCACCTGGTTCACTAATGTCCTTTAGGGAAGGAAATCTGCCGTCCTTGCGTGGTCTGGCCTATATGTGACTCGGACCCACAGCAATGTGGTTGACTCTTAACTGCCCTTCAAGGGCAATTAGGGATGGACAATAAATGCTGGCACAGCCTGTGATGCCTACATCCCATGAACAAATAAACAAAAAAGAGTTTTAGACCTTTTAAGGGTGAGGGAACTGTACACGTAAGCCTTTGGTTTATCATTGTTTGGGACATGCATGATCATTATAGAACAATCTAGTTTGATCACTCTATATTAAATTAAGTGAGCTGGAGGTCCATAAGACGGAAGGAGTCAGAAATAGGCCACTCTGCCCATTGAATCTGCTCCCCATTCAATGTGATCATGGCTGACCTGATGTAATCCTCAAGCCCACTTTCTCGCCTGATCCCTATTACCTTTGATTCCCTTCCTGATTAAAAATCTTGTCTATCTCAGCCTTGAGGTGTACAGTCCCCGGTAGTAGGCCTTGAATACTTTGTTGACGTTTTTTGGTTCGGCTATCAGTCCACCTCTGCTGTCCTTCGCATGTTATTTCCCTTGTGGCTGCCTGCTTTCTCAGCTGGTGAGCCAGCAGGCAGCTAGCCTTCTCTCCTTGTTCATAAAAGGTCCCCCATGTCTGGCGGAGCTGGTGCACTGCCTTTCTGGTGGATAGCAGGTTAAAATCCATAATCCATTTGCAGTTTTTTCCTCTCCGCCAGAAGCTCTATGGTCGCGATCTCAGCATATTTTCTGTCACTTCCAGGATGGAGTCGATCAGTTGTCTAGCTGCCTTCACTTCCCTAGCTGTTCGAGCCTTGTACGCTGTTCTATTAACTCCAGACTCTATTAACTCCAGACTTCTTGGGGTTCATTTCTCTCGTTTCCTTAACTAGCTGGAGTTTAGATTTCAGGCATTTGTTTACTTAACTATTACTACGCAGTATGGCTTTTCTTCTCGCAAGGCTGAGAGAGATGTTCCCTCTTTAGCCTTCTAAAGCCAACTGCCTCTACTAGAGTTGTGAGAGCTGCCTTCTCTCACGACCTCTCTCCAACTGCAATAAAATCAGCTAAACTACAACTTAAAAACTTCTCTACCTTACAAGGCTCCATTTGTGAAACAATCACTTCTGGTTTATTTACTCTTCACACTGTAGCCCTCGAAGCACAATAGAATCACAGTTGGAAGTGAACCAATCCCCACACATACAAACATCTTTGTCCAGCAGGAATCTAACCATAGGTTTTGCCGTTCCAGGCACAGAAAAATTAATTTAAGCCCATTTAAAACTACCTTATTTCTAATTTTACCAGTACAAATACCATTAAACTACCGTTATATTCCTAACACCAATCGACATTCCGAAAACAGATTATCAGATCATTGTCATATTAATGTTTGTGGGAGCTTGATGTATGCTAATTGGCTTTCACCTTTCCTACCTTGAACTATGACTCTATTTCAAACATACTTAATTAGCTTCAGAACACTTTGAGACATCAGGTGGTGGCATGAGTCTTTTCCTTGTCTGAAGAAGTAGAAAAGCAAGAAAAAGTGTTGAAAAGAAACAAAGTAATAAATGACTTAATACCTTCTCATGTTCCTAATTGAATTAACAAAAATGCTGTTGAGCTTAACAAGTAGCACACCATGAATTTGGTGTTTTATACGGAGGCCCAATGGCGTGCAGGGAAGTGAGCCGCTAAGACATGGCATCTGGTCACCTTTGCTCACGACTAACGACAACACATAAGTTGTAAAATTCTACACGTATTTAATAGAAACCTGTTTTTGTAAGGCGACTGTGAAAACTCAATTGATTATTTTAAACCCCCGCTAGGTATGAACTACCCTTTGATCGACATGACTGGATTGTGAACCGTTGTGGAAGAGAAGTGCGATATGTGATTGATTACTACGATGGAGGCGAGGTTGACAAATCAACATACCAGTTCACTGTTCTAGATGTACGTCCTGCTCTGGATTCCTTTACTGCAGTGTGGGACAGGGCAAAAGTGGCATGGTGGCGTTGGACTTCTTAACCTGCATTTGAATTGTAGCATTTACTGCACTTGAGCCTATGGATATCATATCTTTAAATGTTTTAAAATCAAAACCGAATAATCTATAAGTAACAACTGGACAAGCTGAAACCTGCACCTTAAAAATTCTGAACTATTTAAAACCATTCTGATCATTGCTGTGGATGCGGTTGGTCTTAATTCCAGACATGATAAATGGCTTGTATTATTTATGTTGTGCTGTATTCTATGCATTTAGTTTCTGTGATTGCTGATTGGGAATAAGCAATCTCAAATCATTTATTTTGAAGATATAGTCCGGGAATTAACTTTTGTCTTGAATGCTCCAATGTATTAATTTCAAAAAGTATTAAAGTCAGCAAATATTTCATTTTCTTTTGAGTTTGAACAGCTTGATGGAAGACTGGGATGATTGTAGCCATTAGACATTTCGGTGCAGTAGTGCTTGGGAATTATGGGGCAATACGATGAATCCAATGCTTTCGCTCAACTTTAGGACTGACCAGCTGCATTCCACAATGAAGGTGGGAATGGACTAATTGTAGTAATTTTCCTGGTGCATCAGAGTTTGAATGTGTTCTGAAAAATAAAGATGCAACAGCAAAATCCTTCATTAGCTTCTCTGTTAGATGGGGAGATATTTGTTGCTAGTCATCCTTGATGTATTTAAGTTTTGTTTGGTGTTCTTAATATTTTCTTAATGGCAGGCAACGGACTTGATACAATTATCTGAAATAGATGTTCCCGTGACTTTACTCAACCATAGTGGATATTGCAGAAGCTTCAGTTACTCCAACTAAAATAGTCAAAACCAAAATTAAAATTTTTGCATTCCTTACACCAATGTTCTAGGTTAGCAATTCATTCAAGGTCTTAATTAGCTTTGACTTTTTGTTTATTATTTCCCAGGTTTATTTTCTGGGGAGATTGATGCTCTGGGAGCATTGGCCACCCTCGTTATGATTGAGTGTGTAATAAACAAACCCGCACAGCTGAAAATTTTTTTTCCCCTTAAGTACAAAAATCATTTTAACTGTATTCTCCGTTCAAACTTTCAATGAACTGTTCCCACAGAGTTTTCAAGATTAAAATAGTAATTTTTCTTTTTAACAAACAATTTTATTGAGGTAGTTTTTGGCATTGTAAACAGTTACAGACATCAACAGAAAGAAAGCAAAAAAGGCAAAAATGTGCAAACATCCACGTATAGTTAATACTTCAGTCGTAACCTACTGCACAAGCCCGCCCCTCTCTCACCGGTACTACCCGTCAATTTATCTCTCCTACTCTACTCCCCCCCCCCCCCCCCCCCCCATCCCATCCCCTGGGCCCAGTGAACGACCTTAAATTGTTACGGTCAAATTTACCCTACTCAGGGCTTCTGCCCACAGCCCGTCCTCCATTTCCCTGCCTAGCTCCTCCTCCCATTTGAGTTTCAGCTCCTCCGTCTGGGACCCTTCCTCCCTCATGAGCACCTTATAAATACCCGAGACTCTACCCTCCCCTTCTTCCCCCCCCCCCCAGAGACTATTCTGTCTTGGATCCCCATTGGTGGGAGGCATGGGAAGGATGGGACCTGTCTACGGACAAAGTCCCGCAACTGTAGGTACCTAAAATCATTTCCCCTTACCAGACCAAATTTCTCCTCCAAGCTCCTCAAACTCGCAAAGCTCCCTTCCAGGAACATATCGCCCACCCTCCCCACCCCCGCCTGCCGCCATGCTCGAAACCCCCATCCATACTCCCGGGGGCAAACCGATGGTTGTCGCAGATTGGCTCCCAGACCGGCGCCCCCATCTCCCCTACATGCCTCCTCCACTGGCCCCATATCCGCAGGGTCGCCACCACTATCAGGCTGGTGGAGTACCTGGCCAGCGGTAGAGGAGCCGTGACCAGGGCTGCCAAGCTGGAGCCCCTGCACGAAGCTGCCTCCACCCGCTCCCAGATAGACCCCGTACCCACCATCCACTTCCTTATCATAGCGATGTTGGCCGCCCAGTAATAATTAGTCAAACTCGGCAAAGCCAGCCCTCCCTCACTGCGGTTCCTCTCCAGCATCGCCTTCTTCACCCACGGGGATTTTCCCGCCCAGACACATGTCATGATCATCTTGTTAACT
The DNA here is from genome assembly GCF_902713615.1 of Scyliorhinus canicula. Classification (NCBI taxonomy): domain Eukaryota; kingdom Metazoa; phylum Chordata; class Chondrichthyes; order Carcharhiniformes; family Scyliorhinidae; genus Scyliorhinus; species Scyliorhinus canicula. Next base: position 25,113,852 of record NC_052149.1, read on the forward strand.
CTTTTGAAGAAGGACTGAGGGATAAAGATCGGGAGGCACTGAAAAATAAACAGGAATCTAGGGAGGATTGTCATCTTTACAGTCTGCACCCTCCCTGCCAGCGACAGCGGGAGTGCATCCCATCTCCGAAACTCTCCCTTCGTTTGCTCCACCACCATGGCCAAATTTAACTTGCGCAGCCTGCCCCAGTCTCGCGCCACCTGGATTCCCAGGTACCGGAAATTTTCTTCAACCAACCTAAATGGTAGCCCTCTCAGTCTGTTCTCCTGGCCCCTTGCCTGTACCACAAAAATTTCACTCTTGGCATATTCAGTTTGTATCCTGAGAACTGGCCGAACTTCCTCAACATAGGGGCTGGTTTAGCACACTGGGCTAAATCGCTGGCTTTTAAAGCAGACTAAGGCAGGCAGGCAGCACGGTTCAATTCCCGTACCAGCCTCCCCAAATAGGCGCCGGAATGTGGCGACTAGGGGCTTTTCACTAACTTCATTGAAGCCTACTTGTGACAGTAAGCGATTTTCATTTCATTTTTCATTTCATTCCCAGTATACTTCCCATCCCGGCCACTGGGTCCGACACGTACAGGAGCAGGTCGTCCGCATAAAGAGAGACCCTATGTTCTACCCCGCCCCTCACCATCCCTATGCGGCTCTCAGCGCAATCGCCAGCGGCTCTATGGCCAGTGCAAACAGCAGCGGGGAGTGCAGGCAGCCCTGTCTGGTCCCACGATACAGCCTAAAGTACTCTGACACTTCTCTGTTTGTCCTGACACTGGCCTTTGGGGCCTGATATAATAAATTGATCCAATTCACCAGTCCCTCCCCGAACCCAAACCGTCCGAGCACCTCCCATAGATAGTCCCACTCCGCCCGGTCAAAGGCCTTCTCGGCGTCCATCGCCACCACTACCTCCACCTCCCTGCCCGCCGGGGGCATCATTATCACATTAAGTAATCTTCTCAAGTTGGCCGACAGCTGCCTACCTTTCACAAACCCAGTTTGGTCCTCCCCAATCACCTCGGCTACGCAGTCCTCAATTCTAACCGCCAGTACCTTTGCCAGGAACTTGGCATCAACATTAATCAGGGAGATTGGCCTGTAGGACCCGCACACCTCCGGGCCTTTACCCCGCTTCAAAATCTGATATAGTGGCTTGCGACATCGTCGGCGGCAGGGTCCCTCTGTCCCTTGCCTCATTGAAGACCCTCGCCAAGACCGGGCCCACCAACTCCGAGAACGTCCTATAAAACTCTACTGGGTATCCATCCGGCCCCGGTGCTTTCCCTGCCTGCATGGCCTTTAGGCCCCCCAATACCTCCTCCACTCTAATAGGGGCCTCCAGCTCATCCACTTGCCCCCCAACTACTGTTGGGAATGTTAACCTGTCCAGAAACCTTTTCATCTCCGGTTCTCCCGGCGGCTCCAAAGTATGCAGCTTGCGATAGAAGTCCCGGAATACCTTATTCAATCCTGCCGGGTCCTCCACTCTGCGCCCCTCCCCATCCATCACTCTACTTATTTCCCTACCGTCTCCCTCTTCCTGAGTTGCTGCGCTAACAGTCTGCTAGCCTTTTCCCCATGTTCGTACACTACGCCCCTCGCCTTCCTAAGCTGTTCCACGGCCCTACACGTGGCTAGCGCCCCCAGTTCCGGCTGTAGTCTCTGCCTCTTAAAATAGTAATTTTTGATCATTGTATTTCACTGAAGCATAGAATAAATGTTCTGGATACGAGTCTGAAAGATGCATATTTGTTGCAGCTGGCCAAAGCCTTGGCTGCCAACTTATGCCTAACTGCTCTAGGTTTGGGTAATAGCATATGGAATTAATATTGGGCACATCGAAATTTTACCTATGTAGCTTTCTCAGCAGTTTGACTTCAACCCTTTCCAAAGTATGGTTGCTTAAGTGCAATCAACTTCTGAAGTTTGAGCCTTGCAACACGAATGGTGCACACAAACTTGCCACACTCCAGGGGGTGTCAATGCTAATAGAGAGAGAATATTTTCTTTGCGCCTCTCAATCAGCACTGTAATCTTTCACTACCTGCTAACCATCCAGCCACGTTTGAGTGCTTGCACCATGATGTAGAACTGCACGGTAGCACAGGCACTGTCCAGAATTCTATTAGTCTCTACTTTGATTTCTTGCAAAATTGCATAGACTTTTAAAATAATCGTCTATCAACCTTTACCTCTTGTGATCCAGTTGTGGAGCAATAATGAAATTAGACTGCAGGTTCCACTCCCCTCTGTTTTCCCCATCCCTTATAAACGGTTCCCTTTTAAATAGACATCCAATTTCCTTTGGAAAGTTGCTATTTAATTCCACCCCTCCCCCAACAATCTTTCATTACAGATCATATCATCTCACTGGGCTTTTCAAAAAGAAACACTCCTGTGGCTCTTTTGCTGATTCTATCTTGATTAGAAATCACAAAGATTTTTTTTTTACGTAGATGGCTTTTGGTGCATTGAATTCTTTGCTGCAGGGAGTGCTGAAGGTAGTGGCCGCTGTGTAATTGATTGAAAATTGGATATGCTTTTGAAGCAAAGGAGGATGCAAGGATATTGGGAGCACAGGCGAGATTGGTTGAATCGCCTCCAGTTAATGGATGCGTGACTGCACAACGATCTGGAATGTTACTGTGCAGGGAACAAATGTTCTCTTTAAGGTGTAGGCATGTACAGCAATCTTAAAAGGACTGTGTAGCTCAGACTTAAAATCATAGAATTTACAGTGTAGAAGGAGGCCGTTCGGCCCGAGTCTGATGAGAAAATTTCAGAAACAAAGTTTGACACAATAAACATGAATTTCAAAACAAAAAGCTGACATGAAAAGAAACATATCCTGAACGAAAAAAATTACAATAAAATTAAACTGAACAAAAAGTAAATAAAAATGGCCATTAGAGTGTGACGTGTGTGTCCAGCTCACTCCCAGTCTCGGGGTGCTCACTCACGCTCACCCACTGTGAGAGTGCTTGTTGGAGGTAGTGGCCGCCGTGCAATTAATTGAAAATTGGATATGCTTTTGAAGCAAAGAAGGATGCAAGGATATTGGGAGCACAGGCGAGATTGGTTGAATCGCATCCAGTCAATGGGCACGTGACTGCAGAACGATTTGGAATGTTACCGAGACTTCTGAGACTGGGAGTGAGCCAGACACACATTCTCCCCTCCCTCTTACCCCCTCCTCACATCCACACACCCTCTGTCCCTCAGCAACCCTCACACAGACGCACACACACTCTACCACCTTTACACACACGCACTCAACCACAAACGCGTGCACACACAGCCACCCCCACACAACCACCCTCACCCACTCAATCAACCATATATACACACTCAGCCACCGTTACACAGACACTCAGCTACATACACACACACACACAGCCACCCTCTCACACACGTCACACTGTAATGGCCATTTTAAAAAAAAAAATTGCATCATATAATTTTTTTTTGTTCAGGATATGTGAGATTGGAGGAGCAGTCCCCTGCAGAAATCTTCAAACTGACAGACCCCTCTTACTGGGATTGTCAACAATCACTCTGCTGGTCACTGGACAAGCCTGGTGTAGTGGAATAAACAGGCTGCCCTTAGAAAGAGAATGTAGGGGAAACATTGCCTGCAATACAGTAAACCTCAATAACTCAAGGTAGTCAGCATACCCACCCTAGTTTCAGAAAATGCATTCTTATTGATCATTAAGGCCTTGCAGATAATTCACTGAGTGAAAAGGCCTTTAAAGATGGGAAGAGACTAACCATCTTAACAAAGCTGTTTGCTTCTATGTCATGGCTGTTTTAGAATGAGAATGTGATCTTCGTTAACTCGAGTAATTATCCTCGATAGAAATCGGACTGCCGTAGCAAAATCCAATATACACTGACCAGCTATTCTTACTGCCTCCACTTTCTTGGGATGGCTGGTGGAGAACATCAATCTCCATATTTGTACTCAGAAGAATGACTGGCCAATCCTACCCCAGGTGGAGGTTTGTATTTGTAAAGCAATGATATTTTCATGAATGAATTTTCTCAATTAGTTGGGTTTTTGGCATCTTGATGTAGTCATTTGTACACACCGATAGTAAAGCCATAAAAGCCTTACAGTGAACTTGTCTACAATTGCCAACATTTCTTAACTGAAACTTCTGGAGCCCATTCGTGCAGTTAAACGCAATGTGATGAAATTGTGGGTGTGATTCCACGACCTCGTTGCGCCCTTAACTAAGAACAAAGAAATGTACAGCACAGGAACAGGCCCTTCAGCCCTCCAAACCTGCGCCGACCAAGCTGCCCGTCTAAACCAAAATCCTCTACACTTCCGGGCTCCGTATCCCTCTATTCCCATCCTATTCATGTATATGTCTCGATCCCTAGTAATTGACCCCTCTACCTTGGGAAAAAGTCTCTGACCATCCACTCTGTCTAGGCCCCTCATAATTTTGTATTCCTCTATCAGCTCGCCCCTCAACCTCCGTCGTTCCAGTGAGAACAAACCGAGTTTATTCAACCTCTCCTCATAGCTAATGCCCTCCATACCAGGCAACATCCTGGTAAATCTCTTCTGCACCCTCTCTAATGTCTCTACATCCTGGTAGGATGGCGACCAGAATTGAACACTATACACCAAGTGTGGCCTAACTAAGGTTCTATACCGCTGTAACATGACTTGCCAATTTTTATACTCAATGCCCCGGCCAATGAAGGCAAGCATGCCATATGACTTCTTGACTATCTTCTCCACCTGTGTTGCCCCTTTCAGTGACCTGTGGACCTGTACACCTAGGTCTCTCTGACTGTCAATACTCTTGAGGGTTCTACCATTCACTGTATATTCCCTACCTGCAATAGACCTTCCAAAATGCATTACCTCACATTTGTGTGGATTAAACTCCATCTGCCCTCTCTCCGCCCAAGTCTCCAAACGATCTAAATCCTGTTGTATCCGCAATTCCACCAACCTTTGTGTCGTCAGCAAACTTGCTAATCAGACAGTTGCATTTTCCGCCAAATCATTGATATATACTACGAACAGGAAAAGCCCCAGCACTGATCCCTGCGGAACACCACTAGTCACAGCCCTCCAATCAGGAAAGCACCCTTCCATTGCTACTCTCTGCCTTCTATGACCTAGCCAGTTCTGTATCCACCTTGCCTGCTCAACTCTGATCCCGTGTGACTTCACCTTTTGTACCAGTCTGCCATGCGGGATCTTGTCAAAGGCCTTACTAAAGTCCATATAGACAACATCCACTGCCCTACCTGCATCAATCATCATTGTGCCCTCGAAAAACTCTTATCAAGTTGGTACTCGAGCATTGGTGGCTGTTCTGTTATTGGCCACCCCAGTCACATCCAGTGCTTGTTCCTCCAAGGACTTGAGGATTCTTATGTCCACCGCCAGTCTGGGCCCTGTCCCAGCGATTGTGGGAGCGGTTTTCCTGAGGAAAGTGGTGGGAAGCGGGATTGGTTGTGAAGCAAGGATTGGGGGGATTGAAGGGAGATGACGGTGGAGGGAGGGTTGGGGGTTGCATGGTAAGATGGGGGGGTGGATGTTTGAGTGGAGGCGGAAAGGTCTCAGGGGTGGGGTGGGGTGCGGGCGGTGTCGGATTCGACTCGCTCGTGCTGCCCGGTAGAGGTCGTTGACCTATTTCCGGCACTGGAGGACAGTCCCCCTGGTCATGCACCCGGCACTCAGCCATCCCCTCCTGGTGGGAACAGGACATCCCTCCTGGCTTCCACTGCGTTTCGGAGCCTGGCCAGATGTGCATCCCCAAATCTTGGGGCTGGTCACCTGGGCGCCATTGTTGTGAGTTGGCTATGCAAGAGCTGTTTAAGTGCTGCTGGTCCTTGTTAACGGGGTGCCAGCCCCCCGTTCCAGCATTGGTGGCAGTACCTTCAGTTACCTAGAGGCAGGCAAATCGGCTGGCGAGCCTTCAATTGCGGAGAAAAGCCTGTGGGGCCTTGTGAAGTGAACCAATTAACATTGAATAGCGTTGCCGGCCTCGCGGGAAGCTCTCGGCAGTTCCCGCTCGCTACCACACTTAGAAATCTTTTCAGAGAATCCCACCCAGATTAAATCCAGCTTTTTTGGGGGGGCATTTCCTAACAAAGCATCCTCCTTCAAAGTCTCTTCATTGTTTTCCAGTTGGCTGGGAGTACCCTTGACTGGTTCCATTCTTAACCAATAGTAGCCATTAGTTTTCTCATGATGCTGAATTCATAGAATCATAGAATTTTCAGTGCAGAAGGCGGCTATTCGGCCCATCGAGTCTGCACCTGCCCTGGGAAAGAACACCCCACCTAAGCTTGCGCCTCTACCCCATCCCGTAACCCCACCTAACATTTTTGGACACTAAGGGCAATGTAGCATGGCCAATCCACCTAACCTGCACATCTTTGGACTGTGGGAGGAAACCGGAGCACCCGGAGGAAACCCACGCAGACACGGGGAGAACGTGCAGACTCCGCACAGACAGTGACCCAAGCCAGGAATTGAACCTGGGACCCTGGAGCTGTGAAGAAACTGTTCCAACCATTGTGCTACCGTGCTCCACTTCTACTTCTTCGACAATCGCTCACTAACGAGTATGATTGTCCACCTAAGAAACTCGGTGTCACTGGTCATGGGTCCTGTGGGTTCTTGTGCTGCTGAGGAGGCCGCTCGTGGAGCCACATCTCTGACCGCACACTTGGCAAGTGTTTCCAGGAGATGGGGTCGGTCCTTGGACCAACATTGTACCCAATCCGCGAGCGCTGCCCTCGGATGCCTAAAGACCAGAGTTGCTGAATTATCAGGCTGCTTATTCGAAACAGAAATTTCCTCCAGTTAAGTAGTGGGAAGATCCCATTGCAATTCTGTTCCCTAGTTACTGATTCCACCCCTCTCCCTGGCAACTATCTGAACTGAATCAGACAGTTTGAATATGACCTTATTTCGGTGCCGTCACGAGACAGACCTATGTCCATCTCTGTAACTGCTTGAACTCCCCCACCAGCCATGCCACAGCTCATCTGCAGTTGAAAACCTTTGCTACCTCTCACCTTGACTATTCCAACATGCTCCTGGCTTGGCATTGCATATTCTATTCTCCATACACCTTTGGGTTATCCAAGACTGCTGCAGTTATTGCCGTACTTACACCACGTCCTGTTCACCCATTAACTCTGCTCTCTGACCTACATAAGCAACGTCTCAATTTTAAAATTCTCATCCTAATTTTCAAATTCCTCCATGGATGCGCCCCTCTGTAATCTCCTCCAGTCAGCCCCACAACGTTCCGAGAATTGGCGACCATCTAATTTGGGCTTTCTTGGGAATCCCCAGTTTTAAAGGTTGCAGCGTTTTTGGCAGTACCTTCAGTTACCTAAAGGCCCTCAAGCTCAGAAAAAAAGAGATAATCGCACTGGAAGCAGTTCAGAGAAGGTTCACTTCATTCATTCCTGGGATGAGGGACTTATCCAGTGAAGAAGGGCTGAGCAGGTTGGGCCTTTACCCATTGCAGTTTAGAAGAATGAAAGGTGAACTTGTTGAACCATATAGGCCAGGAATTCACCGACACCCCCGCCGGGTCGTAGAATCCCCGGGGGGAGGCGTGAATCCTGCCCCGACGCCGGCTGCCCTTTTGTCCGGCGCCGTTTTTCGGGGGCCGGCGGGATTCCCGCCACGCTGGCCGGGGACCGTTGACAGCGCCCCCCCCCCCCAATGGGCCAAGTGGCCGTAACGTTTTGGCCAGTTCGGCCGGCGTGATTAATCACCTCACGCACGGCAGGACCTGGCAGGTACGTGTGCGGGGGTGGTCCTGGGGGGGGGGGGGGGGGGGGGGATCCGACCCCGGGATGGGGGCCCCCACGGTGGCCTGGTCCACGATCGGGGCTTACCGATCTGCGGTCAGGCTGGTTCTGTGGGGGGCCTTCTTTCCTCTTTGCCGGGCCCCTGCAGGGAGAAGGGAACCCCCGCGCATGCGCGGAAATACGCCGACCGGTCTGCGCATACACGAGATCGCACCGGCCGTTCCGCGCATGCGTGAACTCGCGCGGGCCCTTCGGTGCCGGCTGGAGCGGCGGCAACCACTCCGGCGTCAAACTAACCCCCGAAAAATTGGAGAATTCCTCACTTTCGGGGGCTGTTGGCGCCGGAGTGGTTGGTGCCGGTCTTCCCACTGGCATCGGGACATAGGCCCATTTTCGGAGAATCCCGTTCAAAAGGTCCTGAGGGGACTTGATAGAGTGCGTACTGAGAGGATATTTCCTCTTGTGGGGAAGACTACAGCGAGGGGGAACACAGTTTAAGAAGAACTTCCGAGATAGAGATGGAGATGAGGAGCGATTTTTCTCTCTCCATGATCGTGAGTCTGTGGAATTCATTTCCCTGGAGAGCATTGGAGGCTGTGGTCACTGGATTTATTCGAAGCTGAGTTCTAGATTGTTGCAGACAAGGGAGCCGAAGGTTATGGGGGGCAGACAGGAAAATGGAGTTGAGATCACAAACAGATCAGCCGTGATCTTATTGAATGATGGAGCAGACTCAAAGGGCTGATTGGCCTACAACTGCTCTCAAGTCCTGTGTTCCTATGTGCTCTCTCACTTGATACCTTGCCAAAGGCCCCAGAAGACATTTATTTTATCTTCCATTTTCCACATGTCAAGGATTAGTGCTTAACTTGTGTGAAAAAGACAGGTGGCAATCTTTGGAGAGGCCTTCAGGTTAAGACTGTACCCTAACCTTTGGCTAGAGTAACATGGGAGGTGCCAGAAAGTCAGGTTATTTGGTTGTAGGTAGAATTTAGCTGTGAAATATATAAACACAGAGGCCGCTGTTGTGCTACTGTGAATCTCCTTTTTATTCTTTTTGTAAATTTTGGAGTACCCAATTCATTTTTCCAATTAAGGGACAATTTAGCGTGGCCAATCCACCTAACCTGCACATCTTTGGGTTGGGGGGGTGAAACCCACGCAGACACGGGGAGAATGTGCAAACTCCACACGGACAGTGACCCAGAGCCGGGATTGAACCTGGGACCTCGGCGCCGTGAGGCTGCAGTTATTGCGAGTCTCTGCTGTGAATTAAAAGATTTACCCCTTAATCTTCCTGTCCCAATTTGGTGACTCATGTCAACCCATAAATTGTACTAACAGGGGCAGCATGGTAGCACAAGTGGATAGCACTGTGGCTTCATAGTGCCAGGGTTCAATTCCCTGCTGCGCCCCTGTCTGTGCGGAGTCTGCACGTTCTCCCAGTGTCTGCGTGGGTTTTCTCCAGTTTCTTCCCACAGTTCAAAGACGTGCAGGTTAGGTGGACTGGCCATGATAAATTGCCCTTCGTGACCATAAAGGTGAGCGAGGCTTATTGGGTTACGGGATAGGGTGGAAGTGAGGGCTTAGGTGCAGGCTTGATGGGCTGAATGGCCTCCTTCTGCACTGTATGTTCTATGTTCTATAACTGTCTGGCGAACCACCCAAATCGACAATAAGACCATAAGACCAGAACACATAGGAGCAGAATTAGGCCACTCGGCTCATCGAGCCTGCTCTGCCATTCAATCATGGCTGATATGTTTCTCATCCCCATTCTCCTGCCCTCTCCCCATAACCCTTGGTCCCCTTATTAATCAAGAACCTATCTATCTCTGTCTTGAAGACACTCGGTGATTTGGCCTCCAGTCTTCTGCGGCAAAGAGTTCCACAGATTCACCACCTTCTGGATGAAAAAAATCCTCCTCATCTCTGTTTCTTTTAATATAAATTTAGAGTATCCAATTATTTTTTTCCAATTAAGGGGCAATTTAGCGTGGCCAATCTACCTACCCGGCACATCTTTAGGTTGTGGGGGTCAGTCCCACGCAGACACGGGAAGAATGTGCAAACTCTACATGGACAGTGACCCGGGGCCGGGATTGAACCCGGGTCCTTGGCGATGTGAGGCAGCAGGGCTATCACTGTGCCACCGTGCTGCCTCTCATCTCAGTTTTAAAGGATTGTCCATTCGGTCTGAGGCTGTGCCTTGGGTTCTAGTTTTTATTACTAGTGGAAACATCCTCTCCACGTCCACTCTATCCAGGCCTCTCAGTATCCTGTACAAAGAACAAAGAACAAAGACAATTACAGCACAGGAACAGGCCCTTCGGCCCTCCCAGCCTGCGCCGATCCAGATCCTTTATCTAAACCTGTCTCCTATTTTCCAAGGTCTACTTCCCTCTGTTCCCGCCCATTCATATACCTGTCCAGATGCTTCTTAAATGATGCTATCCGCTGGTAAAGCGTTCCAGGCACCCACCACCCTCTGCGTAAAAAACTTTCCACGCACATCTCCCTTAAACTTTCCCCCTCTCACCTTGAAATCGTAACCCCTTGTAACTGACACCCCCACTCTTGGGAAAAGCTTGTTGCTATCCACCCTGTCCCTACCTCTCATAATTTTGTAGACTCGAATCAGGTCCCCCCTCAACGAAAACAATCCTAATCTACTCAACCTTTCTTCATAGCTAGCACCCTCCATACCAGGCAACATACCAGGTGAACCTCCTCTGCACCCTCTCCAAGGCATCCACATCCTTCCGGTAATGTGGCGACCAGAACTGCACGCAGTATTCCAAATGTGGCCGAACCAAAGTCCTATACAACTGTAACATGACCTGCCAACTCTTGTACTCAATACCCCGTCCGATGAAGGCAAGCATGCTGTATGCCTTCTTGACCACTCTATCAACCTGTGTTGCCACAGGGTACAATGGACCTGAATTCCCAGATCTCTCTGCACATCAATTTTCCCCAAGACCCTTCCATTGACCATATAGTCCGCTCTTGAATTTGATCTTCCAAAATGCATCACCTCGCATTTGCCTGGATTGAACTCCATCTGCCATTTCTCTGCCCAACTCTCCAATCTATCTATATTTTGTTGTATTCTCTGACAGTCCTCCTCGCTATCTGCAACTCCACCAATCTTAGTATCATCTGCAAACTTGCTAATCAGACCACCTATACCTTCCTCCAGATCATTTATGTAGATCACAAAGAACAGTGGTCCGAGCACGGATCCCTGTGAAACACCACTAGTCACCCTTCTCCATTTTGAGACACTCCCTTCCACACTACTCTCTGTCTCCTGTTGCCCAGCCAGTTCTTTATCCATCTAGCTAGTACACCCTGAACCCCATACGACTTCACTTTTTCCATCAACCTGCCATGGGAAACCTTATCAAACGCCTTACTAAAGTCCATGTATATGACATCTACAGCCCTTCCCTCATCAATTAACTTTGTCACTTCCTCAAAGAATTCTATTAGGTTTGTAAGACATGGCCTTCCCTGCACAAAACCATGCTGCCTTTCACTGATAAGTCTATTTTCTTCCAGATGTGAATAGATCCTATCCCTCAGTATCTTCTCCAACAGTTTGCCTACCACTGACATCAAGCTCACAGGTCTATAATTCCCTGGATTATCCCTGCTACCCTTCTTAAACAAAGGGACAACATTAGCAATTCTCCAGTCCTCCGGGACCTCACCCGTGCTCAAGGATGCTGCAAAGATATCTGTTAAGGCCCCAGCTATTTCGACACTCGCTTCCCTCAGTAAACTGGGATAGATCCCATCCGGTCCTGGGGACTTGTCCACCTTAATGTCTTTTAGAATACCCAAAACTTCCCCCTTCCGTATGACAACTTGACCGAGAGTATTTAAACATCCATCCCTAGCCTCAACATCCGTCTTGTCCCTCTTCTTTGTGAATACCGATGCAAAGTACTCATTAAGAATCTCACCCATTTCCTCTGAGTCCACGCATAAATTTCCTCATTTGTCTTTAAGTGGGCCAATCCTTTCTCTAATTACCCTCATGCTCCTTACATACGAATAAAATGCTTTGGGATTTTCCTTAACCCTGTTAGCCAAAGATATTTCATGACCCCTTTTAGCCCTCTTTATTGCGCGTTTGAGATTCGTCCTACTTTCCCGATATTCCTGCAAAGCTTCATCAGTTTTGAGTTGCCTCGATCCTATGTATGCTTCCTTTTTCATCTTAGCTAGTCTCACAATTTCACCCGTCATCCATGGTTCCCTAATCTTGCCATTTCTATCTTTCATTTTCACAGGAACATGTCTGTCCTGCACGCTAATCAACCGTTCCTTAAAAGACTTCCACATTTCAAATGTGGATTTATCCTTAAACAGCTGCTCCCAATCCACATTCCCTAGCTCCTGCCGAATTTTGTTATACTCTGCCTTTCCCCAATTTAGCACTCTTCCTTTCGGACCCCTCTTGTCCTTGTCCATGAGTATTCTAAAACTTACGGAATTGTGATCGCTATTCCCAAAGTAATCACCGACTGAAAAATCAACCACCTGGCCGGGATCATTCCCCAATACCAGGTCCAGTATGGCCCCTTCCCGAGTTGGACTATTTACATACTGCTCTAAAAAACTCTCCTGCATGCTCCTTACAAACTCTGCTCCATCTATGCCTCCAACACTACACGAATCCCATTCAATGTTGGGGAAGTTAAAATCTCCCATCACAACCACCCTATTGCTCCTACATTGTTCTATAATCTGTCTGCATATTTGTACCTCTACTTCATGCTCGCTTTTGGGAGGCCTGTAGTAAAGTCCCAACAATGTTACTGCACCCTTCCTATTTCTCAGCTCCACCCATATTGCCTCAGTGCTCGAATCCTCCATCGTGCCCTCCTTAATCACAGCTGTGATATCATCTCTGACGAGTAATGCAGCTCCTCCACCCCTTCTACCTCCCTCTCTATCCCTCCTGAAGCATCTATACCCTGGGATATTCAGTTGCCAGTCCTGCCCTTCCCTCAACCAAGTCTCAGTAATACCAATAGCATCATATTCCCAGGTACTGATCCAAGCCCTAAGTTCATCTGCCTTACCTGCTACACTTCTCGTATTAAAACAAATGCATCTCAGACCACCTTTGCGTTCATCATCTCTTCCCTGTCTACTCTTCCCCTTAGTCACATTGAGTTTATTGTCTCGTACCTTACTAGCTTTAGTTACTGCTTCTTTACTGACCTCTAACTTCGTAATCTGGTTCCCATCCCCCTGCCACATTAGTTTAAAACCTCCCCAACAGTGTTAGCAAAAGCACCCCCTAGGACATTGGTTCCAGTCCTGCCCATGTGTAGACCATTCGGTTTGTAATGGTCCCACCGTCCCCAGAACCGGTTCCAATGTCCCAAAAATCTGAACCCCTCCCTCCTGCACCATCTCTCAAGCCACATATTAATTCTGACTATTCTTGAATTTCTACTCTGACTGTCCCGTAGCACTGGTAGCAATCCTGAGATTACTACCTTTGAGGTCCTACTTTTTAACTTATTTCCTAACTCCCTAAATTCTGATTGTAGGACCTCATCCCTTTTTTTGCCTATATTGTTGGTGCCTATATGCACCATGACAACTGGCTGTTCACCCTCCCCCGTCAGTATGTCCTGCAGCCGATCGGAGACATCCCTGACCCGAGCACCCGGGAGGCAACATACCATTCGGGAGTCTCGTTTTCAACCACAAAAATGCCTGTCTACTCCCCTTACAATTGAATCCCCTATGACTATAGCCCTGCCAGTCTTTTTCCCGCCCTTCTGTGCAGCAGAGCTAGCCACGGTGCCATGAGCCTGGCTACTACTGCCTTCCCCTGGTGAGTCATCTCCCCCAACAGTATCCAAAATGGTATACGTGTTTTGGAGGGAGATGACCGCAGGGGACACCTGCACTGCCTTTCTGCTCTTTCTCTGCCTTTTGGTCACCCATTCCCTGTCTCCGTCACCAATCCTAATCTGCGGTGTGACCAACTCACTGAACGTGCTATCCACGACCTCCTCAGCATCGCGGATGCTCCAAAGTGAGTCCATCCGCAGCTCCAGAGCCGTCATGCGGTCTAACAGGAGCTGCAGCTGGACACACGTCCTGCACATGAAGAAGTCAGGGGCATCGGCCGCGTCCCTGAACTCCCACATTGAGCACGAGGAGCATAACACGGGTCTGGGATCTCCTGCCATTTTTACCCTTTACCTTAACTGATAACAATATAGTATCAAATAATTAATAAGTGAAAGGAATAAAGATTTTACTTACCAATCACAATACTCACCAACACACGAAGAGTTAAATTTCTCTCAGCAACTGCTAATTGGAGCACTTTCCTTGCCAGCCAATCAGGTCACTGCTTTGCTGTGATGTCACCCTTCAAGGTAAGTTTTTAAAGAGATAAACTTACCTTCCCGACAAACACGGTTGTTTTTTTTTTGGTTAGAGGAGGGGGTAGAGGGGGAAACACTGAGGAAGTGTTTCAGGTTTAATTGTCACTTGACAACAGCCCCTTCACAAACCACCTTCAAATTAGGCTGACCGCACTGCACGTATGCAAATCTCCCCGGAACAGCCAATCAGTAGCTCCGCTCTGCTGCCCCCTCATCCTTCCAAACTCCCAACGAGTACAGACCCAGAGTCCTCAACAGCTCCTCATATGACAAGCTCTTTATTCCAAGGATCATTCTGGTGAACCTCCTCTGGACCCTTTCCAAGGCCAGTATATCCTTCCTTTGATATGGGGCCCAAAACTGCTTAAAATACTCCAAATGGGGTCTGACCAGAGCCTTTAGTAGCCTTAGAAGTACATCCCGGCTCTCGTATTCTAGCTCTCTCGACATGAATGCTGACACTGCATTTGCCTTCCTAACTGCTGACTGAACCTGCACGTTAACCTTAAGAGTCTCTTGGGACTTCCGGTGATGGCGGGCGGGAGGCAGCCGCACATTGGAGGGCTCCCGTTCGGGAATGGCATTTTCGGGGTTTTAAGCCCGGTCCCAGGGGCTACGGTGGCGGCAAAAGCAGGGAGAAGGCACAGAGGCGGCACAGTGAAGGAAAATGTCGAGGGTGAGCAAAAAAACGGCCGTAAAAAAAACAGCTGAAGGTCTGTCGGGGAGTGGAAAGGTCACCGCGGGGTCACCAAGGAAAAAGGAGGCTGGAGCACCAGCGGAGGCCGCATTGCTTACGGCTGAAGAAATAACCAAGGTGATGGCTGCAGAATTCGAAAGGCAGTTTACAAAATACATGGAGACAATGAGGAAGGAGATGGGGGCGGTAGTGAAAGTGCTGGTGGAGGAGGCGATTTCCCCGGTGAGGACGGCGGTGGCGAGCGCAGTGGTGGAGGTACGGGAGCAAGTTGAGGCGCTGAAGAAAGTGGAGGAGACATTATTGCAGCACAGTGATCAACTTACCTCGATGGGGAAGGAGTTGCAGAAGGTGATAGAGATTAACAAGGATCTGCGAGGCAAAATGGAAGACCTGGAAAACAGATCCAGGCAACAGAATTTGAGGATTGTTGGGCTGCCCGAAGGAGTGGAAGGGCCGAGGCCGACTGAGTATTTTGCTGCGATGTTGGCGAAACTATTGGGGGAGGGGGAGGATCCCTCCCGATATGAACTGGATCGGGCTCATCGGTCGTGGAGGCCTGTACCAAAGGCGAGTGAGCCGCCAAGGGTAGTGACTCTGTGCTTCCGTAGGTACAGTGTGAAGGAGAAGGTCCTTTGCTGGTCCTTTGCTGGGCCAAGCAGAAGCGGGTGGTGCAGTGGGCTGGATTTGGTATACGTGTATACCAGGACTTTACGGTGGAGCTGGCAAGGAGGTGGGCTGCCTTCCACCGGGTGAATAGGGCACTGTACATTAGCAAGGTGCAGTGCGGCATTGTTTATCCAGCGAAGCTGAGGGCGACTTACAAGCTCAAGGACTTTTATTTTGGAACGGCGGAAGCAGGGGAGGAGTTTGCGAAGGCAAAAGGACTGTGGCAGAACTGAGAAATTGAGAAATGACCATGTGCCGACGTAACCTCATGCGCCCGCGGATCGGTGCCGTCCGATCGCTTGCCTGCCCGTCTGTGAGGCCCCCCTCCCCGGTGAAGTGTCCCTCCGCTCCCCCTCCAGGCCGTTCCTGACAGGCAAGACGTTGTTAGAACCATGCCATCCATCGGGAACTGGGCCAGTTTTCCTGGGAGAATCGCCGCGGGTGCCTCTGTCAGTGGCCTCCTACCCGCGCGCCGCTTAGACTGCACGCGATTCGTGGCGATTCTCCGGGGACTGGAGACTTGCGGAAGCGGCATCAGACCGGATTTTGGCGTAAACTCCCATTCTTGATTTCGGCGTGGAGGTTCAGAGAATCCAGCCCCCTATCAGGAGAGGCCAGGGTGTCACTGTGGGACCATCCTGGCCGATTACTCACTTGATCAGGAGGGGGAGCCAAAACCTCATGGTTGGAAATAGTGTGGGTAAAACATGGAAACTCTAGGTGGCAGTACAGCCATTTAAATTAAATCTTTCTATAAATAACTGCATGTTTCTGCAACTGCATGTTTCATGGTTCCAGTTTCACTGAGGTTGTGTTTAATTCACTTTTTTCACGGGATGGGGATGTCGCTGGCTAGGCCAGCACTTATTGCCCACCCCGAATTGCCCTTGAAAAGGTGGCGGTGCGCTGCCTTCTTGATCTGCTGCCGTCCGTGTGGTGTAGGTACACCCACAGTGCTGTCAGGGAGGGAATTCCTGGATTTTCACCTGGCGACAGTGAAAGAACGGCGATATATTTCCAAGTCAGGATGGTGAGTGGCTTGGAGGGGAACCTCCAGGTGGTGGTGTTGCCGTGTGTCTGCTGCCCTTGTCCTTCTATATAGTTGTGGTTGCGGGTTCGGAAGGCGCTGTCTGAGGAAGTGATCTTGATTTGACTCTAAAGCAGAGCATGACTTTGTGGATTATGTACATTCCCACCTTTTCCGTCTCCTATCTGAAAGTTAAACCTCACCTATCATTATTTTAATTGCCTCCTTTATACCTTTGCGAGGTGCTGTCCTCCGAGAAATCAGCAGAGGGCAGCTCCTCTCAGATGAGCTTGTCTCTTTCAGACACTGAATCTGCCAGTCATTTTGAAGAGTAAGTACAGGCTGAGTGTAAAAAGACGTTTTGAGTCATTATTCAACAAAAGCCCCTCATTTACTCAGCCTGTGACTGGCATCAGCTGCACTTCCCAGTCTGAAAGGTCAGGTCTCAACAAAAAGAAGCAAAGACTGGCATTTATATGGTGTCTTTCGCAACCTGCGGACATCCCGCAGCACTTTACAGCCCGGGAAGCACTTAATGCTGGGTAGTCACCATCGCAATGCAAGGAATGCAGCAGCAACATGGCACGAGCTGCAAGGCCATAATGATCTGGTTTTGTGATGTTGATTGAGTGATAAATATTGGCCAGGACACCAGTGAGAATTCTTCAGTGAAATAGTGCCATGGGATCTTTTACATCCACGCAAGCAGGTAGATGGGCCACAGTTAAACATCTCACCCAAAAGAAGGTGCCTTCAACAGTGCGGCACTGCCTCAGTGCACCAGTGACAGCCTTGTTTTCCACGTTAAAGAGAGACTAAACGGTGAGCATGCTGATAACCGTGTATTAACTGACATTCCACAAAGGTGGCATGGAAGCAATGGAAAGGGTTTTATCCCCCTGACAAATCTCAGAGACATGCTATTCAAGTTTTCCATTTGGAAACACAGGCCTCGATTGTCGCAATGACGGAGCGACTGTCCGTCGTTGCAAAAAGTGGCAGGAGAGGAAGTCCCCCCCCCCCCCCCCCCCCCCAACATGGCGCTTACCACTCTTGCGAGGACCGGAGTGGGCCGGGTCAGGCTTGCCCATGCGTGTTTCCCCGATGCAGCTGCTCATATAAATCATCAGATTCCTCCACTCATGTCTAATTTTGGTGACCTAAGTATGTGAACAGGTTAGACCTGGTAGGAGCAGGTCTGAACTTTGTGGGGTCCTATGGATGACTAGAGTACCCTTGTGGAAGTTTAGGGTACCCCTATGGATCTGGTCCCAGGACGTTTCTGGGGGAACATTAGGTGCCCTTTGAAGTAGGTCAGGTGCCCATTGAGATTGTTAAAAGTAGGCATGAATGTGTATAAAAAGTGTATAAACCCAGTAACTATCAAACTCATTGGAACTGTGAAAAGTATCAAAATGAACCGTCAAAGGCTGTCATGGAATTTAAAACTCCTGCCCTTTAAATCTTTGGACAAAAAGTCTGGAATGTTTTTAAAAAATAATTGCTTTCTGTTTCACTCTGTCTATTGGAATAAGCCTGTGGGTTACCATTACTGGATTAGTGGTGCATGACTCATTTTATAAACTCTCATTATCATAGCTGGGTGCTTTCCCTTTAACAGTTTGGTTTACAGCTCCAAATTGTTACGGACTCTTCGACATGGTACTATCAATTCCAATTTTTGTTTTTATAAGGGATTAAAAACCTGCATAAAATATTTGTTCTGATTTAGTTGAAGGAATCTAAATTGTGAATGAGTTTTTGAAATTGAGAGTTTTTAAAATTAAAGTCTGCAATAGGCACTTAGAACTTAATTTTATTTCATTTCAGCATGGGTCCTGAGTTCTGCCCATGGTCCATACTGTGTGAGTTGCCATGGTAGGTGTAAAGACAAAGGGTAATGGGTGGAAGCATGGTAATCAGTTGGCATAGGAGTTATGAAGGAGTCATGGGTTTGGGTAGAGGGTCATAGAATGGCATGGAGGGTATGAGGGGCTGGGTAGAGGGTATGAGATGGCATGGGTTCATATGGGAGTGTGTGAAAGGGGTGGTGATTGCATTGGAAAAAATTCTTGGATGAAGTCCCTAACCCTAATGCAATCTTCCACCCAGCCCCCTCTACACTCACGAGCCTCTGCACTCATTCTGGGTAAGTGAGCCCAACGCCCCGAGAATCACAGCCACCACGGAACAAAACTCCAATCTTCTGGGGCATTTTCTTCCGAATCATGTTTGTGGAGCTGGGAAATGTCATGACTCTGCAGTCTTGACCCAGGAGCAAAAAGCCGAGGCCATAAAAAAATGCAGTGGCTCATCATATTCTCACATAGCTTTTTAAAAGGATTCTTACTGCCTGTGATTAACTACTTGGATTTGGGTTTATTGTCACGTGTACCGAGATACAGTGAAAAGTATTGTTCTGCATACAGTCTAGACAGATTGTTCCATACATGAAAAAAACATAGGACATCCAATAGATACACAATGTAAATACACAGACATTGGGTGAAGCATACAGAGTGTATTTCTACTCAGTAGAGAAGATGTGTGGAGAGATCAGTTCAATCCATAAGAGGGTCATTCAGGAGTCTGGTAACTGCGGGGAAGAAGCTGTTATTAAATCTGTTGATGTGTATTCTCAGACTTTTATATCTCCTGCCCGATGGAAGAGGTTGGAAGAGAGAATAACGCGGGTGGGAGGAGTCTTTGATTATGCTGCCCGCTTTCCCAAGGCAGCGGGAGGTGTAGACAGAATCAATGGATGGGAGGCAGGTTCACGGCTTTCTGTAGTTTCTTACAAAAGGCTCTCTAGTCTCTTCTGAGGCTATAATGGATTAATGAACAAAGAAAAATACAGCACAGGAACAGGCCCTTTGGCCCTCCAAGCCTGCGCCGACCATGCTGCCCGTCTAAACTAAAATCTTCTACACTTCCGCAGTCCGTATCCCTCTATTCACATCCTATTCATGTATTTGTCAAGATGCCCCTTAAATGTCATTATCATCCCTGCTTCCACCACCTCCTCTGGCAGCGAGTTCCAGGCACCCACTAACCTCTGTGTAAAAGACTTGCCTCGTACATCTCCTCTAAACCTTACCCCTTGCACCTTAAACCTATTCCCCCTCATTCCCCCTGTACCCTGAGAAAAAGTCTCTGACTATCCACCCTGTCTATGCCCCTCATAATTTTGTAGACCTCTATCAGGTCGCCCCTCAACCTCTGTCGTTCCAGTGAGGACAAACCGAGTTATTCAACCTCTCCTCATAGCTAATGCCCTCCAGACCAGGCAACACCCTGGTAACTCTCTTCTGCACTCTCTCTAAAGCCTCCACATCCTTCTGGTAGTGTGACGTTAAGTCTGCTCTCTCTACTTTACCACTGTCATTTAACAGAAATCAGACACCCTGCCATTCTCTCAACATAAGACATTGTTTCCTTCTTACCTTACACTTCCTCTCTTCACAGCCGTCATTTCTTTACTTGTCCCTTTACCATCTCTTTTGGCCTTTCGCGCCGACCCTTCTGTCATTTTAACTCTCCTGCCTTTCACCCTATTCACAAACCCTCCCATTGGTTCTTCGCAATCCCTCTCGCTTCCCCTGCTTGACCTGAAGGTTGTTACATCTCCGAGCACTGACAGCTGTGACGCAGGGTCACCAAGCCAAAATGTTAACTCTGTTTCTCCGTCCACAGCAGCTGCCTGTTGCCAGAATGTTCTGTGTCTTGTTTTCTTTCAAGAAGTTCCAGCTGAAAAGAGGATGCGAACACCCATTTGGTACAGTCTGTTCGCTTGCAGCTGCTGCCACTGAACTCAATGGCCAGCCCCTCCATCACTGTGGCTGCACAGGTGCTGGTTACAGGATAAACTGTAACAACAAGCCAAACTTTCTTTGACAGCACTTCCTCCTGCATCTTCTCCCTCCACCACCATTAACAACAATTTGAATGTAGCTAGCATCCGGGACAAAATTGGAAACATCAGAGAGTCACAGAATTGTTACATTGCAGGAAGAGGCCATTTGGTCCATCGCGCCAGCTCTAATATGAGCATCATGGTTTAGTGCCATTCCCCTGCCTTTTCCCCATACCGCTGCACATTGTTTCTATTCAAGGCAGAAAGCGGAGGCTGAAGGAGGGAGAGGGAAGAGTGAGGCTGGGTGGAGATATTGAACAGTGTGCAAGAGAGAGAAGATAATTCTAAACTCATTTAAACCTTTGAAATACTGAGAGATTGGAGCTGAAAGAAATAACCTAGGAGCGCTACAGCTAGAATTTAAACCGAAACATGGGCGGCACACGGTGGTTAGCACTGCTGCCTCACAGCGCCAGAGTCCCGGGTGCTCTGGTTTCCTCCCACAGTCCTAAGATGTGCAGGTTAGGTGGATTGGCCATGCTAAATTGCCCCTTAGTATCCAAATATTAAATGAAATGAAAATCGTTTATTGTCACGAGTAGGCTTCAAATGAAGTTACTGTGAAAAGCCCCTAGTCGCCATATTCCGGCGCCTGTTCGGGGAGGCTGTTACGGGAATTGAACTGTGCTGCTGGCCTGCTTGGTCTGCTTTCAAAGCCAGCGATGTAGCCCTGTACTAAACAGCCCCTTATAAATGGCCCCTTAAATATGGGCAGGTCAGCTGGGGCTACAGGGATAGGGTGAGGCGTGGGCTGAATGGCCTCCTTTTGCACTGTAGAAATTCTATGATTCTAAGTCATCCTTTAGTGCCCTCTTGAACACCTCGATTGAACCTGCTTCCACCATAACTCCAGGCAGTGCATCCCACACCCGAATCATTTGCTGTGTGAAAAGGTTTTTTCTCACATCACATTTGCTTCTTTAGCAAATCGCTTTAAATCTGTGCCCCTCTCATTCTCGATCCTTTCATGAGCGGGAAACAGTTTCTCCCTATCTCCTCTGTCACGTCCCCTCGTGATTTTGAACGTCTCTATCTAAACCCCCTTTTAGCCTTATCCTCTCCAGGGAGAACAGTCCCAATCTCTCCAATCTATCCTCATAGCTGAAAGTTCTTCCTGGAACCATTTTCGGAAACCTCTTCTGCACGCTCTCCGACGTGTTCACACCCTTCCGAAAGAGTTACGCCCAGAACTGTGCACAAAACTCTACCTGTGGTCTAACTACAGGGACACTATCAACTCCAGGTCACATACGATCTTTCCTTACACATGTACTGTCATTACTTCACTTCCCCTGGGCAAAATCATGGGAGAACCATCAGCACAAGGACGTCAATGATAACAGGATAAGATACCCCAGCACTGACCCAGATCAATGAGGGAAGGATAGTCAAATGTAGGTTTTCTTTAAAAAGTTTTTTTTTAAATATAAATTTAGAGCACCTAATTATTTTTTGTTAAGGGGCAATTTAGCATGGCCAATTCACCGAACCAACACATTTTTTTGGGTTGTGAGGGTGAGACCTACACAGACACGGGGAGAATGTACAAACTCCACACTGACAGTGACCCGGGGCCGGGGAGGGGGGGGGGGGGGGGGGGGGGGGAGGTAGGGACTGTGACTTTCCAATCTTTACCGTGTCTCTCACAGTAACTATCATTCTTTTTATTAATTTACCTTTGAAGGGTTTCACTTACAGACAAGTAGCGAGCTGCCTTTTTGTTTAATTTTTTTTCATTATTCTATTATTAAAAATATTTCCTTTTCCCACATCATGCTGTTTTTAGGGACAATCATATGCTGGTGAAGTCTTTGTGTGTGATCTCTGCAATTCAACAAGTCAGAATGGTTTTCATATCAGCAACATAAAATCCAACAGTACCTTTGAGAATAGAATGGAGAGTTTAATATCCTTGCCTTTACGTTTCAGAAATATGCTTTTGTTCTTTCAATGCCTTCAGTGTTTTCAAATGCATCCTTCACACACTATCACACGGCGCTCGTAGGCACAGTTGGCAATTTATATATATATCTGATAGTTTTATTTGAGCTTTGTATAGGCCTGACAAGTTTTGTAGAAGAAAAAAATTTATATGAGTTTCACAAATCTTCTTTTTTCACTATCTCGCAGAAAGCTTTCTGGCTTTCATAGATTTTCCTGGGGTGCTATTTCCAAGTACAGTGATGATAATATTATCAAGTGGTTGTGTATTTCAGGTCTGCTTTCCATTTTATCCGACTGTCTGGGGGAAATTGATGATGTGGTGGTATTGTTGCCGGGCTAAAAATCTAGCAACCCACTTTAATGCTCTGGGGATATGGAGTCACATCCCACCACGACAACCAGTGGAATTTAAATTTCATTAATACAATCTGGGATTGAAAGCTTGTCTCAGTAATGACTAATTTCTATCGGTAATGGTGGCCAAGAAATCATTTTCAGTTGTCAGGGAGGGAAGGAGAGGAGGGGGTGGGGGGGGGGGGGGGGGGGGGGGGGAACCCAACTAGTTCACTAATGTCCTTTGGGAAGGAAATCTGCCACCCTTACCTGGTCTGGCCTACAGGTGACTCCAGACCCCACAGCAATGTGGTTGACTATTAACTGCGCTGGGAAATGGCTGAGTAAACAATCCAGTTCAAAGACAATTAGGGATGGGCAACACACGCGATACGCACATCCTGTGAAAGATTAAGTACAAAGAAATGTTTTTAATTCAGCGTTTACGGTTGGTAAATTATTGCCTGTCCTCAGTTGCCCTGACTGAGTGGTTCACTAAGGCCACTTATGAGGTTTCTTTAGCACCAGTCATGTTGGCGTGCCTTTCGAATCACGCGTCGAAACAGGACAGACGAGGCCTTTCAGCCCATCATGTCTGCACCCTGGTTCAGGTAAAGACAGACGGTTTCCTTTCCTTAAAATCAATCAATTGGATTTTTTTCTACAGTCCGACAGGTTCGATGGTTAATTTTACTAACACTTGCTTTTAAAAGAATAAAACTTGCAGATTTATAGACAGAACCGTAGAAAAATACAGTGTTGGCTGGTTGTCGGGGTACAAATTGAATGTGGGTAAAAGCAAGGTTTTGGTGATCCAGGCAATGGGACAGGAGAGGAGACGGGGGGAGTTGCTGTTTAAAGTGGTGGAAGGGAGTTTTCGCTACTTGGGTATTCAGTTGGCGCGGGGATGGGAGCAGTTTCATAAATTAAATCTGGCCCGATTAGTTGAACAAATGAAGGAGGACTTTCGGAGGTGGGACATGCTCCCGTTGTCACTGGCGGGGAGGGCAAAGGCCGTAAAGATGACGGTTCTCTCGAGATTTTTGTTTGTTTTCCAGTGCCTCCCTGGGCGGAATTCTCTCCCCCCCCCCCCCCCACGCCGGGTGGGAGAATTGCCAGGGCGCCCTGTGAGTCCCGCCACGCCGCCCCGGCACCCGCACGTGATTCTCCCACCCCCCCCAAACTGGCGCGGCGAGATTCACGGCTGGCCGCTGGGAAAATCACCGCTCGCCGTTTGTAACGGGCGAGCGGCGATTCTCCGGCCCGGATGGGCCGAGCGGCCTGCCCAACACGACAGGTTCCCGCCGGCGCCGTCCACACCTGATCAGTGCCGGCGGGAACAGCGCGGGATCGCTGGGGGGGGGGGGGGCTGTGGGAGGGGGAGGGGGGTTTTTTGCACCGGAGGGGCCTCAAAAGGGGTCTGGCCCGCGATCGGTGCCCACCGATCGGTGGGCCGGCCTCTCTGAAGGAGGACCTCCTTTCCTCCGCCGCCCCGCAAGATCCATCCGACATCTTCTTGCGGGGCAGCCGCGGGGAGGACGGCAACTGCGCATGCGTGGGTGACGTCATTTACGCAGCGCCAAGGTCCGGCGCACGGAAATGACGCGGTGCCGCTCCTAGCCCCCCCAGGGTGGGAGAATAGGGGGCTAGGAGTGGCCTCCGACGCCGGAGTGTAACACTCCGGTTTTCACTCCGGCATCGGGACTTGGTCTCCCGATGGGAGAATTGCGCTCCCTATTTTTATAGCAAAGGCATTTTTTAAGCAGGTGAATAGGGTGATATCCGGGTTTGTATGGGCAGGTAAAACCCCACGAGTAAAGAAGGTTCTGTTGGAGCGGAGCCAAAGGGGGGGGGGGGGGGGGGGTTGGCACTGCCGAACTTTAGGAACTACTACTGGACAGAAAATATAGCCATGATGAGGAAGTGGGTAGTAGGGGAGGGGTCGGGTGGAGGCGGCTTCATGTAACAGCACAGGTTTTGGGGGCATTGGTAACGGCTCCTCTGCCGTTCACACTGGCCCTGTACTTCACAAGCCCGGTGGTAGTAGCGGTACTGAGTGTTTGGGTGCAGTGGTGGAAGCATATGGGAGTGGAGGGAGCGTCGGTGTGGGCTCCAATTTGTGGGAATAACTGGTTTGTCCTGGGGAGATTGTATGGGGGGCTTCGGAAGGTGGCAGAGAGCAGGGATTGAGAGGCTGGGGGATCTGTTTATTGAGGGGTGCTTTCCCTGTTTGGAGGATCTGGAAGTGGAGTTTGAATTGCTGGGAGGGAATGGGTTTCACTATCTGCAGGTGAGGGACTTTGTGCAAAGGCAGGTTTTGAACTTTCCGCTTCTATCGCCGCAGGTAATACAGGCCAAGGTAGTTTCTAGAACACCGTTTGTGGGAAGGGAAGGTATCGGAAATCTACAAAGAACTTATGGAGTGGGAGGAAACTTAGATAGGTGAGATAAAATGTAAATGGGAAGATAAGTGGGAAAGGAGTTAGAGGCGGGCCTGTGGGTGGATGCTTTGAGCAGAGTCAACGTGTCCTCATCATGTGCCAGGCTCAGCCTAATACAATTCAAGGTGGTTCACTGGGCACACATGACGGTGGCCCGGGTGAGCAGGTTTTTTGGGGTAGAGGACAGGTGTGTGAGGTGTGCAGGAGGGCCCGCAATGTCCACATATTTTGGGCATGCCCAAAGCTTAGGGGATTCTGGCAGGGATTTGTTGAGGTCATGTCCACGGTACTAAAATCGAGGGTGGCGCCGAGTCCAGAGGTGGCAATCTTTGGAGTGTCGGAAGACCCAGGAGTCCAGGGGGTGAGAGAGGCTGATGTTTTGGCCTTTGCTTCATTGGTAGCCCAGAGGCGGATATTACCAGCGTGGAGGGATTTGAAGTCCCCCGTTAGCGACATGGCTGGGTTTCTCAGACTTGAGAAAATTAAGTTCGCCCTCAGAGGATCAACGTTAGGGTTCGTTCGGAGGTGGCAGCCGTTTATTGACTTCTTCGGAGAAAACTAAACACTCAGCAGATTCAATAATTGGGGGGGGGGGGGGGTTTAGGGAGAAAAGGGGGGGCAGGGGGAGTCAGGCTATTTTTTTTGTCTCGATTAGGCGAGAACAGTGGGAGATGGAAGGATGTGTTATGCACTGAACTATGTTTACATTTGTGTTTGTACCTTTTATTGTTATAAAACCGTAAATGCCTTAATAAAATGTTTGTTTAAAAAAAAGAAAAATACAGTGCAGAAAAGACCCTTCGGCCCATCGAGTCTGCATCGCAGCATGAAAGGTACCTGATCTCTGCCAATCCTAATTCCATTTGCAAGCACTTGGCCCATAGCCCCGAATGTTAAGACATGCCAAGTGCTCATCCAGGTACTTTCTGAAGGATGTGAGGCAACCCGCTTCTACCACCCTCCCAGGCAGTGCATTCCAGAATGTCACCACCCTCTGGGTAAAAAACGTTTTCCTCAAATCCCCCCAAACCTCGCACCTCTCACCTTGAACTTGTATCCCCTTTCGACTGACCCTTTAACTAAGGGGAACAGCTACTCCCTATTCACCCTGTTCATGCCCCTCATAATCCTGTACACCTCGATCAGGTCGCTTCTCACTCTTCTCTGCTCTAATGAAAACAACCCAAGACTATCCAACCTCTCTTCATAACTTAAATGTTCCATCCCAGGCAACATCCTGGTGAATCTCCTCTGCACCCCCTCCAGGGCAGTCACAACCTTCCTATAATGTGGCGACCAGAACTGCACACAGTGCTCCAGCTGTGGCCTCACCAATGTTCTGTATAACTCCAACATGACTTCCTTGCTTTTATAATCTATGCCACGATTGATAAAGGCAAGTGTACAATATGGCTTTTTCACCACCCTAGTCACCTCCCCTTCTGCCTCTGAGTTCTGACTGAATTTAATTTCTGAATCTCTTGTTCTGCGAATTATTAATCCAGGTATCTGTATTATTAGTCCAGTAACATAACCATTACACCAATTACAATTAACCATCCTTGCCAATGCCGTCGAAGAGATTGTGGTTTTTGCCTCATTGCACAATCCTGGGATTTAGGCCTTTTTCTATTTGATCATATACCTCACAGTTTGGGAAACTGTATAAGTAGCCCTTTTACAATGGTATTTTACAAATTCAGATCCACCTACAGGAGTGAAAATTACTCACTTTAGTTTCAAAATGTGGCCCAGCTTGATAAACTTTACACCAATAAATAACAGGGATTCACGTTGAAAAAAACTGGATTTGTGACCTGTGTGCTGTTGAGCATAGACCCAGGTTGATAGCATAACCCAATCCCCCAGAACATCTGTAATTGCCACAAATTCAATGAACATGGGGGCCTGTCCAAACTCCTACCCCAGAGCCTGTCCACCATCTGCACGGCACAAGTCAGGAGTGTGATGGAATACTCTCCACTTGCCTGGATGAGTGCAGCTCCAACAACACTCATGAAGCTCGACATCATCCAGGACAAAGCAGCCCGCTTGATTAGTACCCTACCACCTTCAACATTCACTCCCTCGGTCACCAAGCACATTGGCAGTAATGTGTACCATCTACAAGATGCAATGAAGCAACTCACCAAGGCTCCTTCGACCGCACCTCCTAAATGCAGCCCATCATCTCCTAGAAGGACAAGGGCAGCAGAGACGTGGGAACACCACCAAATGCAAGTTGCCTTCCAAGCTAATCACCATCCTGACTTGGAACGATATCGGCGTTCCTTCACTGTTGCTGGGTCAAAATCCCAGAACTCCCTCCCTAACAGCACAGTGGGTGTACCTACACCACATGGACTGCGGAAGTTCAGGAAGCGGCTTCACCCCAACTTCTCTGGGGCAATTAGGAGTGTGTAATAAATGCTGGCCCAGCCAGCTACGCCCACATCCCATTAACGAATAAACAAAAACATATTGCTGGCATTCCTGATATAATGAGGGATCGATATTGACCAGAACATTGGAGAACACCAATGGTTCTCCTGGGAAACAGTGCTGTGCATTCCTTCGATCCACCTGAGAGTTCATTAGTGTAGGAATTCCGTTTCACAGGACTCTCAGTTAGAGCCAAATCATCGACTGGTTCAGGCGGAACCCTCCTGCTTTGGGAGAGCTCTTCACTTTATTCATTTGGTGAATATTTTGAGAGCGTTAATATCCCATTTAACTCGACCATAGCAAAGTTCAGGCCCGCGATGAACAATCTGGGCTAGTGAGTGGGCCTCTTTCATCTCAGTGGACTGCAAGATTGAAATCGAGCTTGTTCACTCACAATGACCCCATGTATAAGATCAATATTGCGTAACGAGTTATAGAAAATGGTTAATCATTTGTAAATGAGTAGAACTATCGCCAACTTCAAATGGTAAACACAAAATAAATATTTACACTTTGGGCACAGAGGGAGCTCATGGCTCTCGCAGTCAGTGCTGGGAGCAATCAGCACGCACCTCACTTCTCCTAAACGACCCTCTCATGGACTGACCTCATTAACACTACACTGTGTCGGCTTCACCCGATGCCGGTAGTTACGTTGTGTACTTTGTGTTGCCCTATTATGTATTTTCTTTTATTTTCATGTACTTAATGATCTGTCGAGCTGCTCGCAGAAAAATATTTTTCACTGTACCTCGGTATACTTGACAATAAACAAAATCCATCCATCCAATCCATCCATCCTTGCTCCACGTGCAAATCACTTCAGTCATACCGGTAGGAAAAAAACTGCGTGGATGGAAATCAGCGAATGTGGCAACTCTGCACGTGGGTAACGGTCAACACAATGTCACGTAGGCCGCGCTTAGAACCCAGAAGGACCGCAGATTGCCCACCACGGGTTTAGACCCCCAGTTTCAAATCAGGGTTGGTACCAGACTGGATTCACTGCGAGTGTTAGAGATTTACTGTAACATTGCAACTTGCAGTGTAAGAACATTCTGAGTTGTTGTTACAATAATTCTGGAGTTGTTGCAATCTTGCTGCATTTAGCCACAACCTCAGAGGAACAAATGCACTTGTTTTTCTTTGTAGATATTGCTCCGTGTTGTTTCCAGCCTCTGTGGGTTAATTTCAGATCACACACTGTGCAAAGAGCGGCTCCAGCCGCCCCGCCCCGCCGCCTGTCAGTGCCTGGAGCCCGGCCCGCGGAAGGAGAGTGGAGCCTCCACCCCCCGGAACCTGCTCCGCCCGCCCCCGCCCCCGCTCCATGGCTGCCCGGGAGGAAGTGGCTGCGCTCGGAGCCATTTACAGTGGCGATTTCCAGTTACTGGCGGAATCAGGTGAAGCGCTGCAGCTCATCATCATCGAATCCAACAGTGCACAGGCAGGCCATTCGGCCCGTCAATGCGGCACAGGCCCTTGGGGAGAGCACCCGACCTAAAGGCCCACTCTCCCCACCCTACCCCGGTAACCCAGTAGCCCCTTAGTGATTCAGCATAGCCAATCCACCTAACCTGCACACCTTTGTGCTGTTGGGGGGGGGGGGAAAGCGGAGCACCCGGAGGAAACGCAGACACGGGGAGAACGTGCAGACTCCGCACAGTCACCCGAGGCAACTCAACATACTGTGACCCGAAGACGGAATTGAACCCAGGTCACTGTAGCTGTGAGACAGCAGTGCTAACTAGCGGGCCACTGTTAGGGTTGCCCAGCTCCCTGGGGGTTAGATTAGCATTTTTTGAAACTCAGACACAGTTACAGCAACACTGTAACTGCTGCTCGGACACAGATTGAGAGAATTGTGAACAGGACAGAAAGAGGCCATTCATTATGTCCCGTCCATGCTTTTTCTCTGCAAGAGCTGCTGTGCTACTTGCACTCCTTCAACCCCTAATTTAGTCTTTTTTTCATCTTCAGTTAATTATTCAATTCCTTTTGGAAAGCTGCAAATGAATCTGCTTCCCCCCCACTCTCTCAGGCAGTGTATTCCATATCCTGCTGTGCAAAAATATTTTGCCTCATCTCACCTTTGTTCCTTTTGTCAATCAATGTCCTGTTGTTCTCCATCCTTCTGCCAGTGGGAACAGCTGTGAAGAATTGAATAGAAACAGAAAATGCTGGAAAACTGATCAGTTTTCATGAGGGTTGGGAACATCCTTAGCTGGAATGAAGTTTGGGGCGTAAACCAACCAGCAAGCTTGGTGGTATCCGACGAGGAGCTTCATTTAGTTAAATGCAGGATTGCTATCCCATTGTAAACCCTCATGTTGCATCCCTTATCCAAAAAATAAGGAGGAATTAATTTGAATTAATATAGCACCTTTCACTACATCAGATCATCCCCATCTCTGTCCCCGGTCTGTTCTTCAATCCTATTGCTCCAGCACAGTACATTTGGTCTTGTCTTTTGTGGGTTAATGTCATGGATGATCGTTGATTTCATCAACATGAAGGCATTAATCAAATGCTTGTACCTTCTGGCTGGAGGTATAAAATTGCTAAACTCTGACTTTGTAGCTCATGAGGTCAAGTCACACTCACCAGGCTGGAGCCCAGAAGTGAAGGCAGCTCTTCAGTGTAATACTGTGGAAGGGCTGTACTCTTGTATAGGATGTTAAACCGAGCAGGTACCTTCCCCCTCAGGTGGACCCCACGACACTACTTGGAATTTCCTGGTACTTTGCCGGGCATATATTCCTCAACCACCATCACTAGAAACTGATAGTAAGGTAAAGCAAAATTACCACACTGCTCTTTGTGGAATTTGTCTGCCTGTGACTAACCTGCTGCATTTCAGTCGTGACTCAAGTTGACATCATAGAAGTATCATAGAATCCCTACAGTGCAGAAGGAGGCCATTCGGCCCATTGAGTCTGCATCGACTCTCCGAAAGAGCATCCTACTTCGGCCCTCTTCCCCCACCCTATCCTTGTAACTAACCGTTGGACTCTAAGGGGCAATTTAGCATGGCCAGTCCAGCTAACCTGCATTCCTTTGTGGGAGGAAACCCACGCAGAAACGGGGAGAAAGTGCAAATTCCACACCAAGAGACACCCAAAGCTGGAATCGAACCCGAGTCCCTGGCGCTGTGAGGCAGCAGTGCTAACCACTGTGCCACCGTTAATATACGTCCTTAACTGTAAAGCACGTTAGAAAGTTATGAAAAATGCCTTACAAGTACAAATATTTCTCTCATGTACGCACTCATTTGTGAACATCCCAAATTAGTGACCCTGACAGATCTAATGTTCTAATTTAGGATTTAATCCATCCATTGTGAGGCAGCGACATCGAGAACAACCAGGTTGGCAACATTCAAATTGGACAAACATAGAACATAGAACAGTACAGCAGAGAACAGGCCCTTCAGCCATCGATGTTGTGCTGAGCATTGTCCGAAACCAAGATCAAGCTATTCCACTCCCTGTCATTCTGGTGTGCTACATGTGCCTATCCAATAACCGCTTGAAAGTTCCTAAAGTGTCCGACTCCACTATCCCAGCAGGCAGTCCATTCCACACCCTAACCACTCTCTTGAGTAAAGAACCTACATCGGACATCCCTCCTATATCTCCCACCCTGTATCTTATAGTTATGCCCCCTTGTAACAGCTATATCCACCCAAGGAAATAGTCTCTGAACGTCCACTCCATCTATCCCCCTCATCACCTTATAAACCTCTATTAAGTGGCCTCTCATTGTCCTCCGCTCCAAAGAAAAAAGCTCTCGCTCCCTCAACCTTTCCTCATAAGACCTATCCAGCAAACCAGGCAGCATCCTGGTAAATCTCCTTTGCACCCTTTCCAATGCTTCCATACCCTTCCTATTGTGAGGTGACCAGAACTGCACACAATACTCCAAATGCTATTTGGCAAACTAGCCAGTAAGTAATATGAAGGGAACTACAATAGAGATGCCTGACCTTTGAGCAGAGAATTCATGGTTTTTCCATATAACTGCAGGTTAGACATGTGGGACTACCATTACGATGTGAGGGAGGGGTTCATAGAATCCATAGAATCCCTACCGTGCAGAAGGAGGCCATTTGACCCATTGTACAACTGACCATTCGTATTTGTTGCCTCCAGTGACCTTTAGGAATGTGTTCAGGTGGAGGATGTGCTGAAAATAACGTGAAGTTTTTGAAAAGTAGAATTTATTTCAGCCTCACCTTAATGGTGTTTTGTATCATTCTTGACTTGGGGTGATGTGGCACGGTGGCACAGTGGTTAGCACCGCTGTCTCAGGTGTCACTGCAGCCCAGTGGTTAGCACTGCTGCCTCACAGCACCAAGGACACGGGTTCAATTCCGGCCTCGGGTCACTGTGTGGAGTTTGCACTTTCTCCCTTTGTCTGCGTGGGTTTCCTCCGGGTGCTCCGGTTTCCTCCCACAGTCCAATGATGTGCAGGTTGGCCATGCTAAATTGCTCCTTAGTGTCCAGGGATGTGCAGGTTAGGTTATGGGCTTACCGGGATGGGGCAGGGTGAAGGGGGGAGTAGACATGGGTAGTATGCTCTATCAAAGGATCAGTGTAAACTCGATGGAACGAATTGCCTCTTGCACTGTAGGGATTCTATGATTGCACGTACGATTATATAGCCATGGAAACACTGCCAGCAATCCTGTGGCCAGTTACAATAGAGACAGTGGCTGACCTGACAAGAGTTTGCACTGCAGGTTGCTGCTGATCGTACTGAGAGTTCACCTCTCTGAAAGTACTGCTCGCTTTATTTTGCCAAACTATTGCGTTTTTCTGGCAAAGTTTCAGTACCTAGCTCTAACTTTGCTACATTGAGCTTGTCTGATGTGTTACAGAATCCGAGGGGATTACTTTCCAAATCCACACCACCTGTGAACACCATGCAAAGAAAATCCAATTAAACATCGCATTCCATTTACTGCCTGACTATCCGACATGCCTTCCTGACATCTCCATCGGCTCTGATCAGCTTACCCGCAAGCAGTGCTGTGACTTGAAACAAAGCCTGCTACGTTATGCAGAGACTCTTGTTGCCCAGCCGATGGTCTACGAGTTGATGATGTGGCTCCAGCAGAACTGTGACGGTGCCATTGAACCATTCACAGGGGACAAGGCCAGTGGAAGTGACAGTCTGCAGCAGCGATGCAGCACACATGATGCTGCGTGGATGGCACTGGTGCATTTAGATCACATGCGAGCCAAAGCAAAGTACATCAGGAGCATAGAGAAGTGGACGTCCGACCTCGGACTCGCAGGAAGGCTGATGTTCATGGGCAAACTCATATTAATTCTTCTACAAGGACAGAGGAAAGCTATCAAGGTACTTGCCATCCCTTTCAGAGATTGCATTTGCCTTTGCTAATTTATCAGGTCTCTTTTGTTTCGTTACGTTATGTTTTTGTGGCTTTTTAAAATGCTCCTTTCCTGTACATTTTCTGACCCTGCCCTCCTGACTCTTATGTTCCTTACTACAGCTTGGTTTGTGTAGTTATACTTTGGTAACTTTCTCAAGAACCCACTATTCAATGATGAACAAAATTCAACGAAGGCAGTTCAGACCAATTCATAGAATCATAGGATCCCTACGGTGCAGAAGGCCCATCAAGTCTGCATCGACCCTTGGAAAGAGCATCCTACCTAGGCCCTGTAACCCCACCTAACCTTTTGGACATTAAGGGCAATTTAGCATGGCCAATCCACCTACCCTGCACATCTTTGGACTGTGGCAGGAAACCGGACCACCCGGAGGAAACCCACGCTGACTCGGGGGGTGGGGGGGCTACGTGCAAACTCCACACAGACAGTCACCCAAGGCTGGAGTTGAACCCGGGACCCTGGCGCTGTCAGGCAGCAGTGCTAACCACTGTACCACCGTGCCACTCTGTGCTTCTGTCACATAGGTAGACAGGCAGGTTCTTTGAGAAAATCCACTCTCTATGATGAGAAGTGGTCACTGTTTCCTTTCACTCCCGGTTGCTGAAATTACTTACTGACCCAGTACTTCACTGGCTGAGATCAACTCACTTGGAACGGACCAGGGTGAACGTGCTGAATTATTGGCCCCGTTACATTTTATTTCAACGGAAAATATTTTTATTTTAGTGGCTATGAGGCTTGTAGAGATGAGCATACGCTACAAAGGCGGACAAGAGTTTTTAGCCTGTTAAAACCAAAATCCTATAAAACTTGCCTTTTAATTAAAAGTGACCTCGTGAGGGCCAAGAGTTGAGAAAATTCATAGCCCACCGCAGTCAAGCTGTTATTAAAATTAAATTGCATGCATATTACCTACATCTTCAGCTTTGTGAGTTTAACTTTTGTGTTCTTTTGTTCTTTAAAACGGAAGGACTATCTAGTTCTCCAGAAAACCTCGAAGGTGGATGTGGACTCCAGTGGCAAGAGATGCAAAGAGAAAATGATAAGTGTTCTCTGTGAAGAAAAACTTCAAGCAGGGCAGATTAGGTAGAAGACATCAACAGCCATCGCGCTCCAGCATGTCGGAGTAGATTAGTCGCTTCATTCTGAATATTGGATGAGAAGTACTGATA
This sequence comes from Scyliorhinus canicula, assembly GCF_902713615.1. NCBI lineage: Eukaryota > Metazoa > Chordata > Chondrichthyes > Carcharhiniformes > Scyliorhinidae > Scyliorhinus > Scyliorhinus canicula. Next base: position 25,148,137 of record NC_052149.1, read on the forward strand.
TTAAAAAAGAAATGTATTTCCCTTTTAGGCTTACAAGCTTTGCTGTGAAAGAATTTACATCAGGGGCTGAGATGCATCAAGAATTCGAAGCTCTGGGCTTGTCAGACGTGTATGACAAGTTTGTAAGATTTTGAAAGCTTCCTGCAACGGAACATTCCAGAAGCGCAGTGCTGTGACTTTGTGAGCAATGGAGAATTTCAATGGCTTCATCTAATGTAGCAAGCGTTTCAGCAATGTTTGATGACCATTCAAAGCCATGAAATATGGGCTTTCCTCTCAATGTGAAGCTTTTGCAAGATGTATTTAAAGTATTGTTGAATATTTTGTTGTTTGAATTTGTTAATAAATTGAGTAGATTTAAATGTATACTTTTTACAGCTGATCAGTAATATATATTGAATTTATGTTGCAAAATGTTTGTTTTTTTGACTGCAGTTCAGTCAGTTATGAAGTAGTACCTATAGATTGAAGGGATTTGTGCAGCAGTACGTTTGATAACGTTGTGGAAAATGTTTGAGTTTTTTTTTGATCAAAGTTTTAAAATTAGAGTGATAAAATACATTCAATTTGTTGATGCTGCTAATGTGTCTACACCATCACCTAGAGGTCCAAAGTTAGAATCATAGAGTCACTACAGCACAGAAGGGCCATTCGGCCCATCAAGTCTGCACCGACTCTCTGAAAGGGTACCCTACCTACGGTCAGGCCCTTGTTCTTGTTCGCTGCTGGTTTGGTTAGCCTCCATACTAAGGCTCCCCACTGATGCCTTCACATTGCTCAGCATTTGCTGCCCACCCCTAATTGCCCTTGAGAAGCTGGTGGCAAACCACCTTCTTCAACCGCAGTAGTCCATCTAGTTCACGTACACCCACAGTGCTGTTAGAGAGGGAGTTCCAGGATTTTGACCCAGTGACAGCGAGGGGACAACAATATGTTTCCACACAATGGTGTGTGGCTTGGAGGGGAACTCATACATCTGCTGCCCTTGTCCTTCTAGATGGTAGAATTCATGGATTTCCGGGTCACTGTCTGTGTGGAGTTTGCACATTCTCCCCGTGTCTGCGTGGGCCTCATCCCCACAACCCAAGAAAAATGTGCAGTGCAGGTGGATTGGCCACGCTAAATTGTCCTTTAATTGGAAAAGAATAATTGGGTACTCTTAATTTTATATTAGAAAAAGAAGTCATGGATTTGGAAGTTGCTGTCAAAGGAGCCTTGGCGATACAAACTGTTGCCACTCTATGCCAGTGGTGGAGGGAATGGATGAATGAATGATGGGGTCCTCATCAAGCAGGCTGCTTTGCTTTGGATGGTGTCAAGCTTTTTGAGTTGTTGGAGCTGCACTTATTTGGGCAAATATCGAGGATTCCATCACACTCCTAAGTGTGCCTTGTAGATGTTCAATAGACTGCCTCCGATCTGCTTTTGTAGCCACAGTATTTATATGGCTAGCCCTATTAGGTTTCTGATCATTGGCAACCCCGGCATGTTGATGGTGGGAGGTTCAACTATGGTAATGCCATTGAACATCACTAGTGATGGTTGGATTCTCTCTTGTTGGAGATGGTCATTGCCTGGCACTTGTGTGGTGTGACTGTTACTTGACGCTTGTGAGCCCAAAGCTAAATGCCCTCTAGGCCTTACTGCATGTGGACGTGGACTGCTTCAGTATCTTGGGAATGGTGAAAAGAACTGAACACTGGACAATGACCAGTCAACATCCCCAATCCTTACCTTATGATGGAGGGAAGATCATTGATGAAGCAGCTGAAGATAGTTGGGCCTAGGACACTACCCTGAGCAACTCCTGCAGTGATGTCCTGGAGCTGAGATGAATAACCTTCAACAAGCGCAACCATCTTCCTTAGTTCTAGGTATGTCTCCTACCAGTGGGAATTCCAACACCCCCCTCCCCTCCCCTGATTTCCAATGGCTTTAATTATGCTGGAGTTCCTCGATGCCACACTCTGTAAAATGCTGCCTTGACATCAAAGGCAGTTACTTTCATCTCACTTATGAATTCAACCCATTTTCCTATCTTTGGAGCAAGACTTTAACGAGGTCAGGAGTCGAATGGTCCTGGCAGAACCTCAAGTGAGCAGGTTTTTGCTGAGTAAGTGTTGCTTGATAGTGCTGTCGATGGCACCTTCATCATTTTGCTGATGATTGAGAGTAGACTGATTGTCAGTAATTGGCTGTATTACATTTGTCCTGTGTTTTGTTGACAGGACACACCTGGGCAATTTTCCACATTGTCATGTAGATGCCAGTGTTGGTTATACTGGATACACTTTAGCCAGCGATGTGGCTAGTTCTGGAGCACAAGTCTTCTATACTGCCAGGATGCTTTCAGGCCCATAGCATTTGTTGCATTCACTGCCTTCAGCCGTTTCTTGATATGAATTGGGGTGAATCAACTTGGCTGAAAACTCGGACTTCAGACACTCCAGGCCGGAAATTGTTGTAAATGCTTCACTCTTGTCTTTTGCATGGCCTTGCTTGGCTCCCCATCATTGAGATTGGGGATATTTGCGGAGTCTCGCCCTCTTGTTGGTTATTTAATTGTCCACCCCCGTTCATGAATGGACGTGGCAGCTCTGCAGAGCTTTGATCTGACCTGTTGCTTATGGGATGGCTTAACCCTGCCTATCACATGCTGCTTCTGCTGCACAGCATGCGTGTAGTCCTGTGCTGTAACTTCACCAGGCTGGCATCTCATTTCTTTAGCTAGGCAGGGTGCTGCTCCTGACAAGCTGTCCAGTGCTCTTCATTGAACCAGGGTTGATCTCCTGGCTTGATGGTAATGCTGAACCATCAGGACACAGATTGTGATTGAATACAATTCTGCCTCTGAAAATGGCCCACAGTGCCTCACGGATGCCCAGTTTTGAGCTGCTAGATTTGTTCTGACTGTATCCTGTTTCACACACAATGTGATGGAGGATATCCTCAGTGTGAATAGCAGCAGTCTTCCTGTTAAGCACACAACTAGTTTGATATTAAGGATCAAATAAAGGTACAACAACAACAACTTGCATTTATGTAGCTCCCGTAACCGAGTAAAGGACAGTAAATACTGTTGTCCCAATTTTAAAACACTGATCATAGGATGACAAACAATATCTTTATATAATGTCAAAAATCCAAGATTGCTGGTCATGTTTTAATTGTAACCATACAGAATTATTTTGTGATGCAATAAACCCCCCCGCCTTTGGGATTCACGATATAACCACATTTTAAATACACACCTGTATTGCCAGATTTGACGAGGCTTTTTGACCATTTTCCAACTTCCATCTCTGTGGAAACCATCGTTACGCGGAAATGAGGATGGTCAAAAGCCAAGGTACCCATTGTACCCGTGCACCCATTGGTGACAATGAATTACCAAGATGGACCAGTTGACGTACAGAAAGACAAGACCAATTTCATAGAATTTACAGTGGGGAAGGAGGCCATTCGGCCCATTGAGCCTGCACCGGCCCTTGGAAAGGGCACCCCACACCTCCACCCTATTCCCAGTAACCCCACCCAACCGTTTTGGACACTAAGGGCAATTTAGCATGGCCAATCCACCCAACCCGCACATCTTTTGACTGTGGGAGGAAACCGGAGCACCCGGAGGAACCCCACTGCAGACACGGGGGGAAAGTGCAAACTCCACACAGAGTGATCCAAGCCGGGAATCGAACCTGGGACCCTGGAGCTGTGAAGCAACTGTGCTGCCCAGAATACAGGAGCCTGATCACTTTTATCAAATTATTTTTAAAAAATGGATCCTGACTAGCCATGATTCGTACCAAAGGAATTTCCAACCTTCAGAAACTAGCAAGGATAGTTATCTTTAAAGATGCACTAATGTCCTCTGTCACTGCCACTAATCAAATCCTAAAGGAATACACCAACATCCTTCTACATTTCTAAGGCAGAGCTCCAGCTAAAACAATGTGGTATGCCTGCAAGGGACAAAAGGGTCCCTGACTCCTCTATTAAATACCTCAAGATTCAAGACCAGGGAAAATGCATCCTTTGTCCAACACCCAGGTGAAGGAGTAGGAGGTATGTCACATGACTCCCCAAGTTGCTAGAACCTCTAATATTGCCATGTCGGACAGAACCCAAGCTGTTGACCATTTTATCATCGAGCAGGTATCATCAGAAAGAGCTCTGTCCAGGTAAATTGCCCGGCCCTCAGCTACACTGAACTACTGGAAAAATCAGAACTCCTGCATTGGTGCCGAGTAGACTAATTGATTTGTGTGTGCATTCTCCCATCGTGGAAGTCCTCGAGGGGCGCGATTCTCCGCTGCCCACGACGGGTCGGAGAATAGCGGGAGGGCCATCCCGACATTTTTCCCGCACTCCCGCTATTCTCCCCCCCCCCCCCCCACGGCCGCCCCACGACACGAATCGCTGCTCGCCATTTTTTACGGCGAACAGCGATTCTCCCCAGGCCGATGGGCCGAGTTCCCAGGCCTTTACGGCCGTTTTCACGAACACAATCACACCTGCTCTCACCGTTCGTGAAAACGGCCGCAAAGTGCCGTCCCGGACAACCATGGCCAGGGACACCAGGGTGGCATGGGCCTGCGATCGGTGGGCACCGATCGCGGGCAGCAGGTCCGATACCCGCGCACAATTTGTTCTTCCGCTGCCCCGCAGGATCAGTCCGCGGGGCGGCTGAGGGGCATGACGGCCCACGCATGCGCGGGTTTGACGCGTCTGCGTGATGACGTCATCCGCGCATGCGTGGGTTGGAGCCGTCCAACCCGCGCATGCGCGGCTGATGTCATCGTGCACGTCAGCCGCCGTGACGCTTGGCGCACGGACTTAGTGACGTTGCTAAGCCCGCGATGCCGTGCTTCACGGGGCCGCGCTGCTAGCCCCGCCCAGGGGGGAGAATTGGGTCCCGGGAGGGGGCGCGGAGGCTGCCGTGAAACACGGCAGTTTCACGGCAGCCTTTACGACTAGCCGCATTTGCGGAGAATCGCGCCCTTGCTTCTGGAAAGACAGATCACAATTTCAGCCTGCTACCCTCTAAGGGAATACATCATTGGATTGTTGAAACCATGGGCGCGATCAAATGGCCACGCTGTGCCAGAAAAACAGCACGCCGTGGGACAATGTAGCCGAAAGAAGCCGGGAGACCTCGCTCCTGGGATCTACCCAGCTGGCAATGCTTCATGAGATCTAACTATCATTGTGGGCAGAATCACTTTTTGGCAAATCCTCACATGAGAGCGAGACAGCTAGTCTCACTGTGATATCCAGTTTCCCGAGGCACTCGAGGTGTTGGGGTCTATCCCCTCTGCCGCAGAGACCTTGGGCAAGTGCCATTCAGTACTGGTCTCCACAAACAGAACGGCACTTGTGGGGGTCTCCCAGAGGATCGGAGGCCCCCAAATGCATGCCCTTTGGGCAGGTGATACACTGGCACTGCTGGTATTACCTGGGCATCATGGCACTACCAGCCTGCCACCCTAGCAGTGCCACCTGGGTGCCAGCTTGGCACTGCCAGGGTAACAGGTTGGCACTGCCAAAGCGCCAAGCTGACATTTTCCACGTGGCGGTGATCGGTCCAGTGGTGCTCTACATGGGTGTTAGGAGGTTGCGGGATGGGGCGGGGGCTGGGGATACTCTCATAGTGAGTTGGGGCTTGGGGGGGGGAGGGGAGGAGGGGGGGTCGGGGTTGAGTCAGTGGCTTCAGAGATTGGGATGCCATTTAAAAATGGTGACCCGATTTCTTTCTATACTGAGGGGTTGCGGCGAGCGGAGCTCCTCGGGGCAGAAAATGGGGCTATGTGCGCTCTCGGCTGTGCGTTCCCCGCTGAGGCCCAATCTAACCCCAGTTACATTTAATAGCGTTGTGTTTCTCCGCGCTGTGAAGGCAGGAAACACGCGACCAAACGTGCTCGCTATGGAACTTAGTCCCCATTTAGTTAAATCACACCCCACACCTTGATCCCTCTTTTAATGTATGAGTGCAAAAGGGGCAGGCATTGCGAGACCCCTTTCACGGGGTTTGTGTGTGTGTAAAATAGAACAACCCTCTTAATTTTACCTTCTCTGGCGTTTACTGTGGGGCTACTAATAGAAATTTGGATCATGAAGGTTTGGGGAAAACGCACCACCATTTCCAAAGGGGGAAATCGGAAATCACAAACACCTTCCTGTTTACAGATGGGTAGTGAGAGGAGAAATCAGGGCTGTTTAAATTAACCCACTGATGAGACCATCAATTCACGTGACACGTGGTTAGAAGTGAACAGTGGTTTTAATCGTCTTACAACAGAGCCTGCCTGTGACACGATGAACTCCAGATGAACTGGCAGGCAGGCTCTCAGCATCAACCTTTATACTTCCGGTTAGGGGGGAGGAGCCATGGGTGGAGCCAAGGGTGGAGCCCAGTACAAACTCCCGTACACTCCCAGTGCATCTCCCCCTAGTGGCAGAGCAGCAGCAACTGTTCATGTGCCGAGCTTACAGAGACATAGTAATACAGTGTGAATTACGCTACTGTGATTCACCACACCCACCCCCTCCCCCGTCCGTCCGTAACTGGAACCCACAAAGACGGTCTTCAGTTGCCATTTTATTGTGTTGCCAAGGACACAGCATGCACATGCCGTGTGCATTCTTTTCTCCTTTGCTGCACAGTTTGGTTGGAGGCCTGAGAGAAGGTGTACGCCTGGGGTCTCTTTCTCCCATCTGTGCTGGAAATCCTGGTGTTACTTTTGCAGTTTGAAGAGCCTCCTCTTCAATCATGGCGGCACTGCAGATAATACTTCTTTCATGATGCTTTCAAATGATCTGCAGTTAGCTTCGACTTTGACCCCGCATCCATATGTGATAATGGAATTTTCTGTACGCATTCAGAATTGACAACACCTCTAACTGCAGTCAGGCACTCGAAACCTCATCTATTCCCACTACCAGTTAGTGCGTGATCATTTCTTTTTTGGACACATCGTGTCTGCATCCACTTGCCTGGTAATCTATAAAGGTCCGTCCTGAAGGTTCCTGTAGGATTTCTGTGCTGCTGTTTTATGAAGTTTAGTTCTTGCGGAAATTACATTTCTCTGGCTGGTGAAAAGCCTGTCGAATTTTGCCTATCGTATTTGCCCATACTTTTAACATTCATTGTGGGTCAGGTTGAATAATGCGCGCGCATTTTATTGCCCATCGCTAATTGCCCTTGAAGAAGGCATTAGTGAGTCACCGCCTTGAGCCGCTGCAGTTCATGTGGAGTAATTTCACCCACATTATTGATCTTATTCAATGCTTATTTAATTCCCAATTTTATTGCCAATCCTGATTCAATACGACCCACATTCTCAACTCTTGCTGCAACTCAGCCATTCCTCAAGTTTAGGTAAAATAGAATGTTGCTGTGGAAAAGCATAGAAACTTATCACAGGAGGAGGCCATTTGACCCATCATGTCTGCGCCCTGTTCTCACTCCGTCATCTCATAATTTCCTTGGATTAAAATGTTTGCTTAATTTCCCTGAAGAATGTACAGTGGCTGCTATCTCACCTACCTCCCTGCATTCACACCATGAGGGAGTTAAGTATTTTTGGGCGGCACGGTGGCACAGTGGTTAGCACTGCTGTCTCACAGCGCCAGGGACCTGGGTTCAATTACGTCCTCGGGTGACTGGGTGGAGTTTGCACTTCCTCCCTGCGTCTGCATGGGTTTCCTCCGGGTGCTCCGGTTTCCTCCCACAGTGCAAAGGAGTGCCGGTTAGGTGGATTGGCCATCCTAAATTGCCCTTAGTATCCAAAGGTTTAGATGGGGTTACGCGGATAGGGTGGGGCTCTTACAGAGGGTCAGTGCAGGGTTGATGGGCCGAATGGCCCCCTTCTGCGCTGAGTCGAGAGACTAACTCCGATTTGGAAGTGGCCTTCTGGCATCTCTTCAGTCTCCTCTTCAGGCCCCTATGACAGAGTTGCAAACCTGACACGGCCACCGCCACGGCCAATCATGGATGGGAAAAGTTCTGGGACTTCTTTGTTCTGGAACTTTCTATCGCCTTTTCGATACGCTGTTATTTTGCGCCGCCGTAGCACTCACCCACAACTTCCATGTACTCTTCTGTGCTGCAAACCCTTCAGCGGCTTTGATGAACTATTTCTTAAATTTTGCTCAAAATTGGACTTTGGACTTCCGCGTAACATTTAGCGATCCATGTGGGTTTAAACCAGAGACTCTGAAGGGAAGTTCCTGGCCTTATTGTAAGGAAGCACAATGAGTCACTCAGCAGATGTTATGAATGGATAACAGATAGTGCAAAGCAGATTGATTCATGGCTATCTGTTCTAATGTTACTCTGAGGTTGTTTGGAAAATGAAAGTCAGTGCTAATATTCCATCATGTGTTTGAATCTTTTAATTCATACTAAGAAATACATTGTAGGATAATTCTAATCCTAGGATTGCAGTGATATCTGTATGAGTTAATACATCTTCAGTTAATGTAAAATAAATATAGACAGATGATCACTAGATGGCAACACCAACAGGACCTATATAAGGAGTTTCCGCTCTTTCTTTTCTTGTGTGTGTGTGGAACAGCTAGCAAGACGTGAGCAGATCAGTGTGTAGTGTATTATCATAATTGTTAGTTTAATCTAAACTTACTTATTTGTTTTACTAGTCAAAGTATTAAAATGAAAGAACTCACGAGATTATTATTATATTACTCAATAAATAATTTATCATCATCTGGAAGACTTCGACTGTTTATCATCAGAATTCAATATAACTGGGCAAGACAAATGAGTAATATTTATATTACAATTCAGTAATATAACAAGTATTACATTGGATATGATTACGTAAGAGATATGGCACGGAAACAGACCATTCAGCCCATGCTGGTGTTTATCCTCCCATCTTGAGCCTCCTCCCATCTTTTCTCATCTAAATCTACCTTCGTAACTTGATCAGCCATCATCATAATGAATGGCGGAGCAGGCTCGAAGGGCTGAATGGCCTTCCCCTACTTTTATTTTCTATGTTTCTATGTTCCTATAACCACCTTTTCCCTTCTCCCTCATAGGTGTGTCTATGACGTTTAAATGCATCTATGACGTTTGCTTCAGTTCTACATTCACGCCACCCTCTGGGTTAAGTAGTTTCTTCTGAATTCCCTGTTGGGTTTCTTGGTGACTGTCTTATGTGGATGGCTGCTAGTTATTCTTTTCTCCACGAGAGGGAACATTCTCTCTACCAGTGCCCTTTATAATTCTAAAGGCCTCTATTGGGTCACGTCTCAGCCTTCCTTTTTCAAGGGAGAAGAGACGCAGCCTGCTGACCATTTCCTGACTTTGTATACCCAGTTATTTCTGGCATCATCCTTGTAAATCATCTCTGCACCCTCTCCAGGATCCTTGGATGGGATTCTCCGTTGCCCGACGCCGATATCGTAATCGGCAATCGGGCGGAGAATCCCTGTTTACCACCAAATCGGGGGGGGGGGGGGGGGGGGGGCTGTTTTCGGATGCTCCGCCCCCTCCAAAACGGCGTAGTTGAGGAGTACGCCGCATTCCATTGGGACGGCCTCAGGACGCTACCACCTGAAGTCCCTCCCCCGATGCTCCGCCCCCGATGGGCCGAGTTCCCAACGGCGCAGTTCACTTTTGCTCTCAGTTTTGGTGAACCCGGCTGCGGACTGTGTCCAGTGACTGTGTCCAGTGCCGCCACAGTCTTGGGGGAGCCGTGCCACTGTGGGTTAAGTGGCCCGACCTATTTCATGAGTGTCACTGAATCGGGTTACTTGCTGCATAATGCGTTGCAGTGCGCCAGACCCTTAACTGGGAAGAGCTTCCAATGAAGTGATTACTTGAACCGGAAACCTAAATTCTAGGTGAGGGCAAAGGGTTAACATCGATTGAACAGTTAGATTCCATTCCTTCATCCGGCAGAGCATGGAGACCTGAGACTGCGGTTTTCAACAAAGTGGGAATAATCACCCAGTGTTGCTCATGGAAGTCTTTATGTATAAAACTGGAGGAAACCAAGGAAAACTCTCCAGCGCCACACAGCCTGAAGAGATTGCGGCTGCTTAGCAACCACTTGGCAACCAGCCAGCCGAATAACCGATCATTACGAAGACCTGTGCTTGCCCCTGTTTCATGTGAAGTGGAACCCAGCCGTAAGCATGAATTTGAATCTGAAAATATCACAATGAGGTTTTCCATAGGTCAGGAAGGACAAGCTTGTTCCCGCTGTTCTTTACATTCTTATATAAGCACGTTAGCTGTGTCACCTGACCACTAAACTTACTTCATAATTGAAATGATGCACAAATTACATTGTACACAGATCAGTATGTGATTGATTTTAGCCTCCTTAATTGGACATTGTGTTTTTATTTAAAGAAACTTAACTATTGAGATGCCATTTCAGAATATCGAAACGCTGCTTTCCTAAGTGGAGAGCATAAGTAATGTACTGAACCCTCCTTGCTGGGATGTTACTGGAGAAAAGCTTAGTGTTACTTATCACTGTGAGAGGTTGGTTGAGAGTGAATATACACGCGTCAGGTTACTCTAGATTTAGATCTAATATTTTGCTGGGAGGAATTCATAATTGTGAATTTTAGTGTGAGCAGAGAAATAGGAAATGAAATGAAATGAAAATGAAAATCGCTTATTGTCACGAGTAGGCTTCAATGAAGTTACTGTGAAAAGCCCCTAGTCGCCACATTCCGGCGCCTGTCCGGGGAGGCTGGTATGGGAATCGAACCATGCTGCTGGCCTGCCTTAAAAGCCAGCGATTTAGCCCAGTGAGCTAAACCAGCCCCTGAGGAAAGCTCAGTGGTTGAACGTGTGGCTGGAATGCTGGCATAGGAAGGAGGGTATCAGATTCCTGAGGCGCTGAGACTGGTTCTGGGGAAGGTGGGGCCTGTGCAAGCTGGACTGTCTACACCTGAATAGGACTGCGATGAATATCCTTGCCGGGAGACTTACTAGTTGGGAAGGGTTTAGAGTAACTCGGAAAGACAGAAGAAGAACAGGTTAAAAGGTGCACCGCAGAGGAATTTGGCAATGTTGCAAGGCACGTAAGCAAATGCAAGGTGTACAGCAATGAGCTGAGGGCACAGATAGAGAAATGGCAACATGATGACATCACTAGAACAGAAACTTGGCTTAAAGAGGGGCAAAAAAGGCAACATCCCTGGATATAGCAGGGATATAAGCTGGGGGCATAGCATTATACTGAGTGTTGGGTATCTTGCTGTATGCTGTTCATATAAATGATTTGGACTTAATTGGGGGAGGCATGATTGGAAAATTAGCAGGTGACACAGAAATCGGCTGTGTCGTTAACACAGTGAAGAGATAGTTGTCGACTCCAGAATTGTACCAATGGCTTGTTTGCGTGGACAGTAAAGTGGAAAATGGAATAACGGAGAAGTGTGAGGTAATGCATTTGGCGAAGGCAAATGGAGCTAGGGAACATACAGTAAACGGGAGAATATTGAGAGGGGTTGAGGAAGTGAGAAACATTAGAGTGCATGTCCACAGGGGCATGATGGGTGGACAAGGAAGCATATGGAGAGCTTTTCTTTATTGCACGTGGTATTGAATATAAAAGCAGGGATGTAATGCTGGAACTGTATAAAACGCTGGTTAGGCCACAGCTGGAGTTTGGCGCACAGTTCTGGCCACAGGACGAACATAATTAATGTGGAGAGAGGGCAGAGGAGGTTGATGGGACTTGGAAATTGTAGCTATGAGGAGAGGTTGGGTAGACTAGGGTTGTTTTCCTTAGAGAAGAGGAGGCTAAGGGGCGATCTAATTGAGCTGTACAAAAATTATGAGGGGCCTAGACATGAAAGACAGGTTCACACTATCTGAGGGGTCAATTACCAGGGGGCATAGATTTCAGGTAATTGGTAGAAGGATTTGAGGGGGCATGAGGAAAATCTTTTTCTTCTTTGGTTTCTTTTTCCCTTTTTGTTTGGCACAGACATTTTTGTTTTGTTTGTTCATGAGATGTGGGCATCGCAGGCTGTACCAGCATTTATTGCCCATCCCTTGAGGGGTCAGCTAAGAGTCAACCACATTGCTGTGGATCTGGGTCACATGTAGGCCAGACCAGGTAAGGACGGAAGATTTCCTCCCCTAAAGGACATTAGTGAACCAGATGGGTTTTTAGAAAAATCGACAGTGGTTTCATGGTCATCATTAGACTTTTTAATTCCAGATTTTTATTGAATTGAAATTTCACCATCTGCAGTGGCGGGATTTAAGCCTGGGTCCCCAGAGCATTACTCTGGGCCTCTGGTTTACTAGTCCAGCGGCAATACCACTACGCCATCGCCTCTCCATGATGGGCTGAATGGCCTTTCTCTGTGCTGTGACTTTTATACGGTTCTGTGGAATTGCCGACAGGGAGTTGGAGGGGATGATGTTGCGAAGGTGACCATTAGAGTGGGCAAAGGTTCACCTGGGCACCAAGACGCTTCAGATCGAAGTTGGAGAAAGATTCACTCCAAGATCGTGAAGTATTTTCTGACTGCTTATGGTAAGTGAATAGCTAAAATGTCTTCATTACCCATCTCATTTAGGTACAGAAATAAATTCATTCTCCTTCCATACCACAGTCGTAATAAATATGCATTAATGTAGTGTGCTGTGGCTGCATAAAAAGCTCTTAAACGTAGTTGCATCATTTTTCCTTTCACTTACCTCCGATAAATTTGAAAAGTGACCACGCTACAGAACATTCATATTATTTATGTAATTATGATACATGAAAGGAGATCATTTCCTTCTTTATGCAACTGCAGCAGTGTTTACTTAGCAGGACGTAGTCAAAAATACGGAGTGCACGGTCTCGGAGTGTATCAGACCTGAACGTCAATCCAAATTTAGGCAGTGTCAATGTGCTTCCTTGGTCGCCTTTGCAAAAATCCAACCTCCAACTCTCCGTTGAAAGGATTATGTTTCGTGTCCTGATTTTAATTCAATTTAATTTTCAAACCTCCAAGTTCCCCTCCAAGCCACTCACCATCTTGACTTGGATCTACGGGCAGAATTTTCCGGCCATCCCGGGCGCGGCGTGTTTCCGGCAGCGGAGGTGGCTTGTCATTGGCCACTGGTGGGATCTTCCAGTCCGCCCGACGTCTACGCCGTTTTTGTGCGGCTCGCCTGCCCAGCAACCGGGGAACCCACTGCGGTTTTGGGGGGGGGGGGGTTGGGGGGGGGGGGGGGGGGGGGGGGGGGGGGTTGGGGGGGCCTCCAGCAAGACTGGAAGATCTGGCGGAAAGGGCCAGAAAATCCCACCATTTATCGCCAATCCTTCTGTGTCAAAATCCTGGAGCTCCATTTCTAACTGCACCATGGTTGTACCCGTAACACATGGACTGCACGCAGCGGTTCCAGAAGGTGGGCGACCACCACCTTCTTAAGGGCGTTAAAGATGGGCAATAAATGTTGGCTAGCCAGCGTCACCCACATCCCACAAACAAATAAGCGGAAAACAATTTTTGCACCTTCACAGTTTAGTTGTTTTTGCTAATAGTCTTTATTTTCTCAGCTCTGGACCGGGGTAAAGAGCTTAGAAACAACACAGACAGACACAATGCAAATGGTCATAAAAACATAGAAAATATATGGCACAGAAGGAAGGCATTAGGCTCATCAAACCTCTGCCAGCTGTAAACAAACTTTCCAGCATAATCCCGCTGTTGAGCTCCTAGTACGTAGCCTGCGGGTTACAACTCTCCAGGTGCATATCTAAATGTTCTTCAGATGTAACAAGGGTTTCTATGTTTTCCACTTTTTCTGAGTTCCACCCCCCCCTCCCCTTCCCCCCCCCCCCCCCCCCCCCCCCGGCCCCCCTCCCCCCCTACCCACCCCATGTTAAAGGAAAATGCTCCTCAACTCCCCTCATGTCTTTCTTTCAATTATAGACCTCTCTGCTCAGGGAAATAGATCTTCCCTATCCACTCTATCCAGGCTCCACGTAATTTTACACAGTTCAATTAAATCTGCCCTCAGCCTCTCCTGTTCCAAAGGGTACAATTCAATCTTTCCTCAAAGGTAAAATGCTCCATTTCTGACAAAGCCCTTGTAAATCTCTTCAGGATCCTCTCCTATACGATTACACTGAACATGATTTAAATAAAACATTAGTTAGGCCACAACCTGAGGGGTGTGCGCTATTCTGGTCACCTCATTACGGAAATATTTTTTTAAAACACTAAAATAAGCAAAACACTGCAGACCCTGGAATCTGAATCAAGAACCGTGGATGCTGGGAACTCTCAGCAGGCCTGCCCCTCGAGCCTGTTCTACCGTTCAATAAGATCATTTCCGCAGTAACCTTTGACTCCCTTGTTAGACAAGGATCTATCTACCCCCCTAAAAATATTCAGTGACTTTGCCTCCACCGCACTCTGGGGAAAGGAATTCCAAAGACTCATGTGGACCTTTGAGATAGATAAATTCTCTTCATTGCTGTCTTAAATGGGAGATCCCTTTTTAAACTGTGTCCCTGTAATAATCTCGCCAAGGCCAGTCTTCCAATACTGTACCCTTTTATTTACATGCCGGAAAAGGGCCAGAGCTGTGGCTTAAAGGGCACAAGCTGGACCTACAGAATGCCAGCCCGTGTTGAAGCAGCGGGTTTTAAACTCTCGGTGCTCATTTCCCATTGGGCGAGCTCTCGCACGCCAAATAGGGAAGTTCGTGCTTCACAAAGCCCGCAGGGAGATCTATTGACGATCCCCTGTGTCCTTCATGGCCACCATAACATCTCTCCCCCGCCTTACTCCTGTTTCTCCCCCAGTACCCTCGGTGCGGGAGTGTCTCTTCCGCCACCTGGTGATTGGTCTGTGGTCAGCCGACGGTGGGACTCTGATCTGGTGGTGTGAACTGAATTGGGGACCATCATTTCTGGAGGGAGCGCCGAAGGGTTACTGACGTGGATTCCTGTTCGGGGTCCGCTTCAGTCAAGGTACCAGCTTCCTCTGCTTCGAACTCAGAATCAATGTCCTTGTTATCTGGAGGGACGGACGCTGGATCAACTTAGAGCTTTTGCCTAGTACTGGCGGCGATCACCTCCGTGGCCTGTATTGAGGCTTGCACGGGGACGGACTCCCTGCTCCTGAGGTGGTCCAGGTGTTTCTTTACAACCTTCCCCGGACCTTCACTTTGTATGATGCTGGCCCCGTTTTCTCCATTATGATTCCAGGGATCCAGCTGGGACCATCTCTAAGTTCCTCACGTAAACCTGATCACCTGTTTCTAATGTTCTTTCTGTTCTTCCAGAGTCATCATTTATTTTCTGGTATTCTTGTTGGGATTCCACCCGCCCCGCCAGGTTTGGGAATAGTGGGCTTAGTCTCATACTTTTAGACTGAGTTGAATCTTTTGGAGTCCAGGCCTTAATTTGCCTTGCAGACACTGGCAAAGTCTTTCAAGAAATTTAGGGTCATCGCAACCTCTTCCAATGCGGTAAAGGAGCCAAGCTTGTGGGCAGCGAGAGGCGGCTCAACGCATCGGCATTAACTATCCGGGTTTCAGGGCGGTGCTCTAAAAGATATTCATAAGCTGCAGTAACAGGGCCCAACGCTGTGTCCAGGCAGAGGCAACAGGGGGAATTGTCTTTTCCTCTTTAAAAGTTCCAATAAGGGCTTGTGGTCAGTTATTGTTATCCCACCGTGGATGTATGGGTAGAACCTTTTTTACACCAAATGTGACGGCCAAACCCTCTTTCTCAATTTGAGAATACCTCTGCTTGGCATCCGAAAGGGTCCCGGATACATATGCGATCGGCCCTTACGTTCCGTCTGTCCAGAGATGTGACAGTACTGGTCCAACCTCGTAAGGGGAAGCCTCACATGTCAAAATGAATTCCTTCTTGGGGTCAAAATGGGCCAATAAGTTGGATGACAGCAGTTGTTGTTTAACTTTATTGAAAGCCTCCACCTGTGGTGCCTCCCAAGACCATCCTTGGTTTTTCCGTAGTACAGCATGTGAGGAGGCTAAATTTGGGATAGGTTTCCTGAAATAATTTACTAATCCCCGGAAAGATTTTAACTCATGTTGTTCCTTGGAGTCAGTGCTTCCTTGATAGCCTTTACCTTGTCCTCTACCAGATGTCGACCTTTTTTATCCACTCGACAGCCCAATTAGGTCACTTAATTTGCTTGAAAAACAGATTTTCCTCCCTTGAGAGCCTCCACAAGAACTCTAAGTTTGCCAGGTGCTCTTTTTTTATTACACTCCTGTATTATCTTTTATCACACTTCTCTGTGTGTCTTGATATACTACGGAGTGTGAAATGTGTTACTCAAACCTCGGTTACTGATAAGGTTTTCTGAATCTCAATGAAGAAGACTCAAACTCATCCAGTAGTAACAAAAGGTTTATTGAGTAACTATAACAATAATTGCATGAGTTCTTTACTTTAACATTGATACCAGTGATAAGGTTAACAAGATCTAACTACAGTGACTACACGTAACTTCACTAACCATCTGAACTAATCTGATACTCCTGCCCTGGTCACAGTACACCCAAAAGAGAGGGAGAGAGACCCAATGTGGTTTCTTTTATACCCCTGTTGGTCCGGCCCTCTAGTGATCATGTGGTGCTACTGATTACACATTAACCCCTTATGTACATGCATATACAGAGATCACTACATCCCCCTTTTTTTCCTTGTGTTACATATTTTCTGTATGTTGTAAAGAAAATTGAACAAACATAATGGATGCAGTTTGCAAATGCATTATGTAAAATCAACGAGTTAATCAGTCAAATGTTAATACATTTAGTCTCTTAGTTTTTTTCCTTGTTTGCTTGAAACAGGTAGACAAATGATGTTATGAATAAGTTGTGATGATATTGATGATTATACAAAGCCAATTAATATTTATGAGTCCAATCTTAATAAAAGAATTTGTGAGTCCGAACTTGATGAATTTGTTCAGTTGAGTTGCTTTCTTCTTCTGTTGTTGAAGTGGTGATGTTGATGTCATTATTTCTTTGTGAACGTCATCAGTGTTCTTGTGTTTAAGTGACCAAAAAGTCACCATGAGGTGTTCGAATGGTCGAATCACTTTGTTGTCTGATTTAGACTTTTTTTTCTATGCTTGAGGTAGCGATTCTGTGTTGCACCATTGTCTGATCTGGACTTTTTCCTGTGCTTGTGGTATTGATTTTGTATGTCATCTTTATTATCTGACCTGGACTTTTTCCTGTGCTTGTGGTATTGATTCTGTACGTCATCTTTGTTGTCTGACCTGGACTTTTTCCCGTGCTTGCGGTATTGATCCTGTATGTCATCTTTCTTGAAAGCTGGTTTGGTTGTTTGCTGTGGGGCAGATATGAATTTGCGAGATTCGTTGTCATGCCATGTTATGTTTGTACTCTTGCCATTGTTTTGAACTGTGCTGTTACATTGTCATTCATGTGCAGAGTTGTGCCAAGTTTTACAGGTCGTTGTTTCATTGTTGTTGCTTTTGTTGTTTCTGTCATTTCTGTCTTTGTTGTTTCCATTGTTTTTACCGTGCTTGTTGTTTCTATTTTTGTTGTCTTCATTGTTGGTCTTGTTGTTTTTGTCATGCTTGTTGTTGCTGTTGTCGTTTTTGTTATGCTTCTTGTTGTTGTTTTTGTTGTTGTTCTTGTAGTTTTTGTTGTGCTTGCAGTTTTTGTTGTTGTGCTTGTAGCTTTTGTTGTGCTTTTTGTTGTTTTTGTTGTTGCTACTGTTGTTCTTGTTTCTGTTGTGCTTCTTGTGGTTTTTGTTGTTCTTGTTGCGCTCAATGACTGCCGTGTGGAGAATTTGAGTAATTCTCAAAGTTATTTGTGTCAGTGTCCTTTTTGTTATCTGATGTTTCATTGAGCGTTTCTTCTTGAGGATTGTGAGAATGATCTGACGTTGCATTGATCTCGGTGGCATCAATCCTTTGTGGTTGATGTGATTCCTCTTTGATTCCTTGCTGCTTCTCTTTTGGAGTCATTTCAGGTTCACTTGAGTCATCATTGATTTCTTGGTGCTCCTCTTCTGGCATCATTTCAGGTTCACTTGAATCATCATTGATTTCTTGGTGCTCCTCTTCTGGAGTCAAAATCTTCAAGATTTCATTTTGTTGTGGGTAGTTTAGAGTAGATGAGGTTTTAATTGACACGGTCTCACTGGACTCGAGAGTAGTTTCACTTTGATTGTTGAGTGCTTCTGTACATACGAGCTGAGATCTGTCAGTCTTGCTGTAATCTTGCACATCTTGTATGTCGATCGTGGTCACATTGTCACTATTCTCACATACAGTGGGTAGACATTCAGTGTCTTCTTGTTGTTTAAATGAGCTGGGTAGACTTTCATGGTCTTCTTCTGGTGACTCAAATAAGCTGGCTAGACATTCATAGTCTTTTTGTTGTTCATGTGAGCTTGGTAGACTTTCATAGTCTGCTGCTGGTTGCTCAGATAAGGTAGATAGACCTTCATAGTCTTCTTCGTGCATGGTTGTCGGTCTGGAGCCTTTAATTGCTTCCATTCTGGAGTCTGTCAACGAGCTCTCTGTGGAGGCTTGCGTCGCTCTCTCTGTGGAGTCTTTCATCACTCTCTGTGTGGAGTCGTGCAGTGTTCTTTCTTTGGAGTCTATTTGTGCTCTCTCAACCGAGTTGTTCTGTGCTCTCTGTGTGGCGTCGTTTTCTTCTTGGCTGATTGACAGGTTGCTGTCATCCAATGTTTCAACGATCTGCCATTGCATCATGGTATTGGATTCATCTACCATGAGTAGATTCGTATTGAGATTTTTGACCATGTTGCTGATGCTATGATCATCATATCCGAAGAACTCAGCCATGTCTGAGTAGTATTCTTCAATATACAAATCATCTCTTTTTGTTTCGCATTCGTTATTGTGCTCTTCATGTTCAATAAACAAATCATCTTCTTTGGTTTTGGATTTGTCATTGTGCTCTTCACTTTGGGTGGTGGAAACTGCTTGTTCCAGGGTGCTGCGGAGGTTATTTTCAACTTCTGGTAGAAGTTCAGGCGTTATTCTGTCTTTCGAAGTAAAAAAATTGGGTTCTGTAGCTGTAGAATTCTTTTTTTCAATTTTCGGGCATTTCCCCTTTAAGTGGGCGTGATCCGGGTCCTCTGACGCCATGATGCTCGTGACATCATGCAGAGGACTCGATTGTGCACGCCGAGTTTCCTTTACTGTGTGCTCTTTTCGCAACTGCGCGTGCGTGGCTTCTCGCGTATGCGCAAAACACTGTTCTGCCGTTTTGCGTCTTATAGAGAAGTGCGCATGTGCGGACTGGTCAGACTGCACATGCGCAAGATGGCTGCCACTCAGAACTTCTGTCTTCTTCAGTTTCAACCCTGCCTCTGCCTTGTGGTGAGAATTTGTGTCATTTTTATAGATTTGGTTTTCTGGATACTGATTCTTTGTTTGTAAAGACTCAAAGTATCGATTTTGTTCATAAGCAACAATCTGAGGTCCCTATCTGCTTCAAGAAGACAACCATCATCCCTATACCAGTCAAGCAGAGTGCTTAATGACTATCGTCCAGTGGCTCTGACATCCATCATCATGAAGTGCTTTAAAAGGTTAATCATGGCACGAAGCTGATGGACTTGAGGTTGTTTTCGTTAGAGAGAAGAAGGTTAAGAGGTGACTTAATAGAGGCATACAAAATGATCAGAGGGTTAGATAGGGTGGACAGCGAGAGCCTTCTCCCGCGGATGGAGGTGGCTAGCACGAGGGGACATAGCCTTAAATTGAGGGGTAATAGATATAGGACAGAGGTCAGAGGTGGGTTTTTTACGCAAAGAGTGGTGAGGCCGTGGAATGCCCTACCTGCAACAGTAGTGAACTCGCCAACATTGAGGGCATTTAAAAATTTATTGGATAAGCATATGGATGATAAGGGCATAGTGTAGGTTAGATGGCCTTTAGTTTTTTTTTCCATGTCGGTGCAACATCGAGGGCCGAAGGGCCTGTACTGCGCTGTATCGTTCTATGTTCTATGTTCTATGTTCTATGAATCAACTCCAGCTTCCCGGATTGCCTTGATCCACTACAGTTCGCCTACCGCTGCAACAGGTCCGCAGCAGACACCATCTCCATGGCCCTGCACTCTACCCTGGAAAACATAGATAACAAAGACACCTATGTCAGACTCCAATTTATCAACTACAGCTCAGCCTTCACCACCATCATTCCTACGAAATTCAGCTCCAAACTCTGTGTCCTTGGCCTCGGCTCCTCCCTCTGCAACTGGACCCTGAACTTTCTAACCGACAAGCCACAATCAGTAAGGATAGGCAACAACACTTCCTCCATGATCATCCTCAACACCGGTGCCCACAGGGTTGTGTCCTCAGCCCCCTACTATACTCCTTATACACCTATGACTGTGTGGCCAAATTCTCCTCCAACTAGATTTTCAAACAATGACGAGACAGAGTATAGGAATGAGATAGAGAATCTGGTGAACTGGTGCGACGACAATAATCTCTCCCTCAATGTCAACAAAACAAAGGAGATTATCTTCGACTTTAGGAGGCGTAGTGGAGAACATGCCCCTGTCTACATCAATGGGAAAGAAGTAGAAAGGGTCGAGAGCTTCAAGTTTTTAGGTGTACAGATCATCAACAGCCTTTCCTGCTCCCCCCATGCCGACACTATCGTTAAGAAAGCCCACCAATGACTCTACTTTCTCAGAAGACTAAGGAAATTTGGCATGTCAGCTACGACCCTCACCAACTTCTACAGATGCACCATAGAAAGCATTCTTTCTGGTTGTATCACAGCTTGGTATGGAGCCTGCTCTACCCAAGACCGCAGGAAACGACAAAAGATCGTGAATGTAGCCCAGTCCATCACGAAAACCAGCCTCCCATCCATTGACTCTATCTATAATTCCCGCTGCCTCAGAAAGGCAGCCAGCATAATTAAGGACCCCACGCACCCCGGACATACTCTCTTCCATCTCCTTCCGTCAGGAAAAAGATACCAAAGTTTAAGGTCACGTATCAATGGACTTAAGAACAGCTTCTTCCCTACTGCCATCAGATGGACCTACATCGTATTAAGTTGATCTTTTCTCTACACCCTAGCTATGACTGTAACATTATATTCTGCAGTCTCTCCTTCCTTCCTTATGTACGGTATTGCATTGTTTGTACAGCATGCAAGAAACAATACTTTTCACTGTATTCTAATACATGTGATAATAATAAATCAAATCAAATCAAGCAAGGCATTTTTGTATAGTGGTTTCTAGAGTTAGATACTTACTTTGTGAAAGTTCTTCCCTCAAAGTTTTATCTGATAGTCCAGAAATTAATTGATCCATTATCACAGTGTCTCTGAAATCAGCATAATTGCAGCCTTGTGCTATTAACTTGAGGTCTGTAATAAAATCAGTGATGGGCTCTCCGCTTCTCTGGCATCTATGACAAAAGTTAAATCTTTCCAGAATCTCACCAGACTGACTTTTACAGTGTTCTTCAAATTTTGTAATAATCATTTTAAATTTAGTTTTGTCTTCACCTTCCAAGAAATTAAAGGAGTTATAGATCTCGATGGCTTCATGTCCTGCTATTCCGAGTAGTAGTTCTATTTTCCTTTTTTCAGAGACCGTGTTTAGCTTGGAACATTTTCCAGTTATTACTTAAGTTACCGTCAGTTTTCAGCTGCATTGATACTTGAACGTGGTCCATCGAATCGTTTAGTCATCGAGGATCCATCTGCTGCGAAGTCTTCCACAGTCGAATATCCGGTCTGAATTTCTTCTCTTTTTGTCTAACCTAATCTTTTTTTTTAATAAATGCTTTTATTGGGTTTTTGAACAAGGTATAATTACCGTTATGTACACAGAATAAGAAACATATATCTATATATATACACATATTTAGAAGAGAAGGGCACACCCCAACATAGAGTACAATAAAATATGAAATAGACTAACTGGTGGGGTACTGTGCACCAGCTCGACAGCGGCAGCTCTGTGCATCTGGCCGAATTATTTACACCACGTAAGTACGCGACTGTTTGCGGGGGGGCAGGGGTGGAGGGGACTGGGGGGAGGGGCAAATATACATTTGGGTGCCGGGGAGATAACCACAGTGTGCGATACCTGGCCGGGTCGCGTGCCGCTGTCGCCTGCCTCTCCTGGACGATTCTCGCCGCCGTCCCCCGCTCACCTCCGCTGCTCCTTCCATCCTCCATTCCCAACCTCCTCGTTCCCCGCTCCTGGAGACGCCATGCATGTTTTGGCACCCCGTGCATTCCTTCCGGCTCCTGTTTCCCTGCCCCCCACCCCATCCCGCTGGTTCTCCTCTCCTGTCCCCCCTCCCTCCACGGTTCGCCCCTCCCTCCTCAAGTTCAGCTGTCTCCCCCCCTCCCCATCCCCCTGTGGTTGTAATTTCTTTCTTCAGGTTTAGCCTCCCCCCCTCCCTCCCTCCCAGTCCCTCTCTCCCTTTCATGCCTTGGCTACCCTCCCCTGATTCTTGACTAAGTTCCCTTGATTCTTGGCTACCTGGCTATTCTCCCTCTTGTTCGTTGGCCACAAACAGGTCCTGGAACAATTGCATGAATGGCTCCCACATTCTGTGGAAGCCGTCGTCCAACCCTCGGATGGCGAATTTGATTTTCTCCATTTGGAGAGATTCCGAGAGGTCGGACAGCCAGTCTGCAGCTCTGGGTGGTGCTGCTGACCGCCAGCCAAACAGGATTCTACGGCGGGCGATCAGGGAGGCAAAGGCAAGGGCGTCCACCCTCCTCCCCAGGAATAGATCTGGCTGGTCCGAGACCCCGAAGACGCCACTTTCGGGCATGGCTCCACCCTCACCCCCACCACTTTGGACATAACCTCGAAGAAGGCTGTCCAGTACTCCACAAGTCTGGGGCAAGACCAGAACATGTGGGCGTGGTTGGCCGGGCCTACTTGGCACCGTTCACATCTGTCCTCCACCTCCGGGAAGAACCTACTCATATGGGTTCTTGTTAGGTGGGCTCAATGTACCACTTTTAGCTGCATCAGGCTGAGCCTTGCGCACGTGGAGGTGGAGTTGACCCTATGCAGTGCTTCGCTCCAGAGTCCCCACCCTATCTCAATCCCCAGGTCCTCCTCCCATTTCTTTCTTGTTGCGTCCAGTACGGTGTCGGCCCTTTCTGTCAGTCGGTCGTACATGTCACTACAGTTCCCTTTATCTAGGATACTTGTGTCCAGTAGGTCTTCCAGCGGTGTCTGTAGTGGCGGTTGTGGGTACGTCCTTGTCTCCTTTCGTAAGAAGGTTTTGAGCTGCAGATACCGTAGCTCGTTCCCCCTGGCTAGCCAAAATTTCTCTGTCAGTTCGTCCAGTGTTGTGATCCTGCCGTCCGTGCATAGGTCCCTGACTGTCAGTGTCCCTCCGTCCTGCCTCCACATTTTGAAGGTGGCGTCAGTCAGTGCTGGTGTGAACATATGGTTGTTGGAGATGGGAGCTTTGTCAGACATTTTGGTCAGGCCAAACCAAATTGCTGCCGTTCTTGGTTCCAGGATTGGAGGGTGGCTATCACCACCGGGCTGCTGGAGTGTTTTTTGGGTGGGGATGGGAGTGCTGCCGTGGCGAGGGCCCAGAGGGAGGTCCCCACGCAGGAGGCCTCCTCCACACGCACCCACTCGGCTTTTGGCTCCTGGATCCATCCCCTTACTCGCTCGGCTGTCGCCGCTCTGTGGTAGAATTGTAGATTCGGGAGGGCTAGCCCCCCCCCTGGATTTTGTTTTTTGTAGGACCTTCTTCGTGATCCTAGCATTCCCCCCCCCCCCCATACGAGCGCCATGATTAGTTTGTCCAGCGCTTTGAAAAAGATGGATCTAAACAGGAAGAGGAACCTGGGCAGTACGTTCATTTTGATCATCTGGACTCTCCCCGTGAGGGAGAGTGGGAGTGTGTTCCATCTTTGCAGGTCCTTTTTTACTTCCTCCGCCAGGCTGGTGAGGTTCCATTTGTGGATCCCTTTCCAGTCATGGGCTATTTAGATCCCCAGGTAGCGGAATTTGTGTCGGGCTTGTTTAAACGGCAGTCCCGTTAGTGCTGCCCCCCCCCCCCCCCCCCCCACCCCCCCCACCCCCCTCTTTGCGGGTGTACTGGGAAGATCTCGCTTTTGCTCATGTTGAGTTTGTAGCACGAGAAGGCTCCAAACTCTTTCAGGTACGCAATGATCCTGTCCAAGCTGCTCTGTGGGTCCGAAATGTAGTGGAGCAGGTCATCTGCATAGAGTGAGACTCTATGCTCTCTGCCTCCCCTTCGGATCCCCCTCCAACTTTTTGCTGCCCTGAGCGCGATTGCTAGCGGTTCGATCGCTAGGGCGAACAGCAGCGGGAACAGTGGGCATCCTTGTCTGGTGCCCCTGTGCAGTTGGAAGTATTGGGAGTTGGTGTTGTTGGTCCGTACGCTCGCCATGGGAGCGTTGTATAGGAGCTTTACCCAAGAGGTGAACCCTGTTCCAAGCCCGAACCGCTCCAGTACCTCTATGAGGTATTTCCATTCGACTCTGTCGAAGGCCTTTTCTGCGTCCAGGGAGACAATCACCTCTTGTGTTCTCTCCCCTGAGGCGCCTGATGTTCAAGGTAAGCTGTCTTCCTTTGATGAAGCCCGTCTGGTCCTCTGTGACCACCTCAGGTACACAGTCTTCTAGCCTTTTGGCTAGGATTTTGGCCAGTATTTTGGCGTCTGCGTTCAGCAGTGAGATGGGTCTGTATGACCCACATTCCGTTGGGTCTTTGTCTTTCTTAGGTATCAGCGAGATTGAGGCCTGTGCTAACGTGGGTGGCAGTGTGCCCCCAGCTAGCAAGTCTGTGAACATCTCCTGCAGGTGCGGGGCCAGCACTGTCGCAAATTGTTTGTAGAAATCCGCCGAGGAATCCGTCCAGTCCCGGCGCCTTCCCTGTCTGCATGGAGCTAATGCTGTCCATGATCTCTCCCAGTGCTAGTGGTGCTTCCAGGCCCCGTTTTCTGCCCTCCATCAAGGAACCGTTTCATCCCAGACTCCCCCCTTGGGGGCTCTGAGGTGTACAGCTCTTGGTAGAAGGCCATGAAGGTTTTGTTAATCTTTTCTGGTTCTGTTTCCAACGTGCCTCTGGTACCCCTGATTTGTGCAATTTCTCTGGTGGTTGCCTGCTTTCTCAGCTGGTGTGCCAACAGGCTTTGTCTCTGTGTTCATACAGGGTCCCGCGTGCCTGGCGGAGTTGGTGTACTGCTTTCCTGGTGGAGAGCAGGTCAAAGTTCCTTTGTAGTTCTTTCCTCTCCGCCAGGAGCTCTATGGTCGGGGCCTCGGAGTATTTATGGTCTACCTCCAGTATGGAGTCGACCAGCTTCTGCCTAGCCACCCTTTCCTCCCTATCCCTTTGTGTTTTGAAAGCGATGACTTCCCCTCTTAGTACAGCCTTAAGCGCTTCCCAGAACGTGGAGGGAGAGACCTCCCCGTTTTGGTTGTTCTCCGTGTACTCTGCTATGGCCCGCGCTATCCTTTCGCTGAAGGCCTTGTCAGCTAGTAAGGCACCGTCCAACCTCCATGTAGGGCGCTGGGCTGTCTAACCTAATCTAACTAGTTCTGTTAAAACCAACACGCCTGGTACCATCTTTTATTACACTCCTATATTATCTTTTATCACATTTCTCTGTGTGTCTTGAAGTACTACGGAGTGTAATATGTGTTACTCAAACCTCAGTTACTGATGAGGTCTTCTGAATCTCAATGAAGAAGACTCGAACTGGTCCAGTAGTAACAAAAGGTTTATTGAGTAACTGTAACAATAATTCCATCAGTTCTTTACTTTAACATTGATACCAGTGATAAGGTTAACAAGATCTAACTACAGTGACTACACGTAACTTCACTAACCATCTGAACTAATCTATACTCCTGTCCTGGTCACAGTACACCCAAAAGAGAGGGAGAGAGACCCAATGTGGTTTCTTTTATACCCCTGTTGGTCCGGCCCTCTAGTGATCATGTGGTGCTACTGATTACACATTAACCCCTTATGTCCATGCACATACATAGATCACTACAGCTCTTGTTCTGAAGTCCCAGTGACCAGGATGTCATCCTAATACACCACCACTTTGGGAACCCTTGAAGTATGTTCTCCGTGATCTACTGGACTATCGCGCACGCTGATGAGACCCCGAAGGTTAGGCGAGTGTACTCATAAAGGCACTTGTCCATGCTGATTGTGACATATCTCCGGGAAGGCTCGTCTAGTTCAAATTGAAGAGAGGCGTGGCCTGTATCTAAATTAGTGAATATCTAGCCACCTGCTAACTTGGCATACACGTCTTCGCTTCGAGGCATGGGGTATCTATTTAGCTTGGAAATCCGATCAACCTTTAGCTTATAATCTCCACAGAGGAGGATTGATTTATCAGGTTTCAGGGCAGGGACGACAAGCACGGCCCACTTGGCAGATGTACAGGCTTTATTATGCCTGGATATTTCAGGTGCCCAAGGTTGGTCTCCACCATTTCCAATAGAGAGTATGGAACCACTCTCACTCTAAAATATTTAGTCATAGTGTTGAGTGTCCTCCCACAGTATAGCTGATGATGTTCTCCCTAACCAGTAATGCAACACCCCCACCCCTTTTAAATTTCTCTCTATCCCGCCTGAAGCATCTAAATCCTGGAACCCTGTCCCTCTCTCAACCAAGTCTCTGTAATAGCAACAACATCATAGTTCCAGGTACTAATCCAAGTTCCGAGTTCATCTGCCTTACCTGTTATACTTCTCGCATTGAAGCAAATGCACTTCAGACCACCAGTCCCGCTGGGTTTAGCAACTCCTCGCTGCCTGCTCTTCCTCTTAGTCTGACTGGCCTTAGACTCTAGCTCTCCCTCAGTTACTTCACCTGTTGACCTAGTGCTCTGCTTCCCTGTTCCCGCCGCATGAGTTTAAACCCTCCCCAGTCATGCCAGCAAACCTCCTGGCCAGGATATTGTTGACCTTCCAATTTAAGTGCAACCAGTCCTTTTTGTGCAGGTCCCACCTGCCCCGGAAGATATCCCAATGATCTGGATATATGAAACCCTCCCTCCTACACCAGCTCTTTAGCCACATGTTTAGCTGGACTATCTTCCTATTCCTAGCCTCACTGGCACAGGCTTCAGGAGGAACCCATAGGTGTTGTTTTTTAACTTGCTACCTGACTCCCTGAAATCCCCTGCAGGACCTCATCACTCTTCCTGCCCATGTCTTTAGTACCAATGTGTACCAAGACCTCTGGCCATTCATCCTCCCCCGTCAGAATGTCCCATACCTGTTCAGAGACATCCTCGACCATGGCACCAGGAAGGCAACATACCATCCTGGAATCTCTTTCATGATCACAGAAGCGCCCATCTATAACCCTGACTATAGATTCTCCTCTAACTCTTGCTCTTCTGCACTTTGATCCTCTCTGCGGAACAACAGAGCCAGCCGTGGTGCCACCGCTCTGGCTGCTGCTGTTGTTTTCCCCTAATATGCCACCCCTCCAACGGTATCCAACACAGTATACTTGTTAGAGAAAGGACCAGCCACAGGGGATTCCTGCATTGACTGTCTGCCCCTTCTAGTGGTCACCCATCTATCTGCCTGCACCTTGGGTATGACCACGTCTGTAAAATTCTTGTCTATTTCACTTTCCACCACCTGCATGCTCCTAAGTGCACCCAACTGCTCTGAACGTTTATCTGGTAGAAGTCCATCTCTTTTTCTTTGAGAGTTTAATCTTCAATTCTCAGCCAACCGCAGCATCTAACTGGAAATCCACTGGTAATGTGTTCACCAAAATGACCCAAATCTGTCAAACCCCCTCAACCCTGCTCACAGTAGTCTTGATTGCGTGCATTCACCAGGATTGTGCTTATCTGGTCACGGGCTTATTTAGGGGCTGGTTTAGCACAGTGGGCTAAACAGCTGGCTTGTAATGCAGAGCAATGCCAGCAGTGTGGGTTCAATTCCCGGACCGGCCTCCCCGAACAGGCGATTAGGGGCTTTTCACAGTAACTTCATTGAACCCTACTTGTGGCAATAAGCAATTATTATCGGGATAGGTCAGACTTTTTAATCATGCTGAATTTCGGGACTCCACGTGCTGTCGGTAAGATCACTTCCTGTTTTTCATCTCCCGGGCAAACTGGAAGAAGTAACGCTTACATCATAGGGTTCAAGTTTACCGAAAAGTGGCATTTTCTTCTGACCGGACAAGCCCTGTGTTCTCGACAATGAAGACAGCTCAGAGAAAAAAAAAGCTTGTTCACTCCCCATCACCAATATAATATCGTCAAGGCCAGTATTCCAACACCGTACCCTTTCATTTACACAATGGGAAAGACCCCAGCTGATAGTACACAAGTCAAATCCTGGGAACCTACAGATGACCGACTGGTTAAAGCACTGGGTTTTAAACTCCCATTGTTCATTACCCATTGGGTGAGCACCCACCCCCTCAATAGTTTTATACTCCACGAAGCCCACGGGGAGATCTGTCGATGGTCCTCCGTGTCCTTGGTGGCCACCGTGGGGGCAGCACGGTAGCACAGTGGTTAGCACAGTTGCTTCATAGCTGCAGGGTCGCAGGTTTGATTCACGGCTTGGGTCACTATCTGTGCAGAGTCTGCACGTTCTCCCCATGGGTTTCAACCGGGTGCTCCAGTTTCCTCCCACAGTCCAAATATATCGTCCGGGGCAGGTGGGACCTGTACAAAGAGGACAGGTTGCACTTAAACTTGAGGGGCACCAATATCCTGGCCAGGAGGTTTGCTGGCGTCACTGGGGAGGGTTTAAACTCATGCGGTGGGAGGAGGGAAGCAGAGCAATAGGTCAACAGGTGAAGTAACTGAGGGAGAGCTAGAGACTAAGGCCAGTAAGACTAAGAGGAAGAGCAGGTTAGGTGGATTGGCCATGATAAAATTGCCCGTGGTGTCGAAAAAGATTAGGTTGGGTTACTGGGTTACGGGGATAGGCTGGAGGTGTGGGCTTAAGTGGGGTGCTCTTTCCAAGGGTCGATGCAGACTCGCTGGGCCGAGTGGTCTCCTTCTGCACTGTAAATGCTATGATTATATGTAACAGTTCCCTAGTTCTAGTCTCTCCCACAAGGGGAAATATCCTTTCCGCATCCAACCTGTCAAATCCCCTCAGGAACCTACAGGTTTCCAGAGATTGCCTCTCACTCTTCTAAACTCCCATAGGTACAGATCCAACCTCTCCTGAGATAATCCTCCATCTCAGTCACAGTCAAAGTGAACCTTCAGTGAATTTGCTTCTAATGGCCCTTCTTAAATAAGGAGACTAAAACTGTACACAGTACTCCAGATCTCACCAATGCCCCATGCAACTGTAGCAAAAGATCCCACCCTTTTACATTTCATTGCCCTAGCAATAAAAGATAGGTGAAGGCAGGGGAAGGAACATTCAATATTAGGATGGTCGTGGTAGGTGGTCTTCCAGGATATGGAATTGGAAGTTCAGCTGAGGTTTGAATAGGATAGTGAGTTTACAAATCAGCAGGTTTAACCAGAGATAGTGCTTGGGGAGGGGGATGGAATTGGTAGCTAGGGAATGGGGTGTGTGGCAGAACTGAAGACAATGGCTTTGATCTTCCCAATATTTAATTGGTGGAAAATCCAGTTATCCAGGACTTAATGTCAGACATACACAGTTTGGCCACAATGGGAGATTGAAAGACATGTTGGTGAGGTGGGACTGGGTGTTGTTGAAATACACTTGGAGCCGCGTATGTTTTTGGTTGCCAACATGTAGAGGAGATGTAGAGAAATGGTGGGGGGGGGGGGGGGAAGCGAAGGATAGTTCCTTGGGGACTCCATTGAATCACCAAGGTTGGGCACCTTATTCATTCTGCCACACGGCAACCTCTTTGGTTTGGGGGGGTGGGGGTGGGGGGGTTGTGGGGGCGGGGGACTCCATAACAAACAAAGAAGAACCATTGGACAGAAGTGATTGGAACCAGCCTCACACAACTGGTCAATGAAGGTGTGTATTGGAGGAGAATGATGTGGTCAACTGTGCCAAGGCCTGCAGAAAGGTCAAGGTGACTGAGGAGGAATAGTGTAAATTTTGTTTGGGAATATTAAAATGGAGTTGGGTTGGAAAGCTGTGTAATACATATTTTCCTCTGAATAAAAAGCGAGCAATTTATTCATTTGAGCCATTTTAAATGTTTCAGATATTAGAGCACCCTTTACTCCAAAGATCTTGTACTGCAGTATACACTGATTCGAAAATAGTTGAGTAACTGGGGCATACTTTGACAAATGCCTGAGTGTGACAGGCTGAATTGGACAGTTGTTTCAAAGAGCTGGCATGGGTTTGACAGGCTGAATGGCCTCCTTATATGCTGCAAGATGATTCTATGATTTGATTCGATGACTAAATCTGGATTATTTGATTACCAGCAGAACAGTTATGAAAATGTGACGATATTGTTAAATGAAATAATTGAGAAAACACTTCTTGTTCAACAGAAATTACATATACATATGTGCTATTATTTTTGATCATTAGGTACATGTTATATCATCAGGAGCTCTTTTCTGCTGTATCATTACGTTTTGATGGTAATCTGATATGGTAAATGGTAAAGCAAATGTTTTTTATAGTTAATTTTTGGCTGATACTACAGTGTAATAATAAGGGAATGCTGCACTGTCACAGATGTCTTCTGTTGGATGAGAACTTTCACCAAATTCTCATCTACTCTCTTTGGAATATGATAGATCCCAAAGCATTGTTCAAATGAACCCGGGGATTCTGGCCAATGCTTAATTTAACAGATTAGCTGGTCATTTAGTTTATTTCTGCTTGTGTGGGATCTTGCCGTGAATAATTTACCTGCAGAATTTCTCTACATTACAACAGTCCAATACGGGACACACAACTTGGCCAAGGCTCCTTCAACAGTACCTTCCAAACTCAGAAACTCTGCCACCTGGAAGGACAAGGGCAACTGACGCATGGGAACATCACCAACTGCAAATTGCCCTCCAAGCCACGCACCATCCTGACTTGGAAATATACCGGCTGTTCCTTCACTTTCACTGGGTCAGAATCCTCCCTCTCTAACAGCACTGCGGGCGTACCTGGACCGCGTGGACTGCAGCGGTTCAAGGTGGCAGAACACCATCACCTTCTCAAGGGAAATCAGGGAATGGGCATTAACAATGCTGGCCTAGCCAGCAACGCCCACACCCTGTGAAAGAATAAAGGAAAACGCTGATTGCATTTTAGAATGTATGTAACTGTGAAGGGATTTGAGACATTCTGAAGACAGAAGGTACAACGTAAATGTAAACTCATTCTTCCTGTCTAATTCTTATGCTGATACCTTTGTAGTTAATATGAACATTGCAAATTGTAGACTTAGGTCATTAACAAATTACTTAGCTACTTTTCTTCTGGAAGACTGTTTTAAAAAGTCATATGTGGTCAATATTTGGGTTATTGGCACTTGTGAATTGTTGCCATTTTTAGGAGTTGCTAGTGGCTGAATTGACAAGTTATATATAAGCCATGTTTCTCATAATATCTGTCCGTTGGTTGATTATCAAACTCTTGACAAGGTTAGTCTGAGTAATGCTTATCGTTGGATGATTTATCTTCCTGCCGACAGATTGACCTCAGCCTCTGGTGTGTGAAATATAAGCTGATGAATGCCGCGAATGGTCAGATCTGATTAGGGCTTTGTTGAGAAATCGTAAAAGTTGATGTGTAAAAATACTGAAAGAATTCTAGGTGCGGTGAGTCACATGCGTACAGGACATAAAGGCGTATTAATCCAGATAATCGGATACTATGGGTCCTTTCTTTCCTCAGCAGGAAGCATAATGACTTAATTATAATAGAAAGAGTGAAATCTGTTCCTTTAGGGAACTCAACCATCCAATTCATGTCACGTATGAACTATTTTTAGTAAAGCAAATGCCTATTGACTGTTGTACATGTTAATATTCTGTAGGTATCCCATATTGTAGAAGATTTATAAAAGGTACAGATCATAGTTTATCTCCTGCATCGGTTTTTTAAAATATAAAATCGATGCTGATTTCTTATTGCCTCAGTCTGTTCAAATCCACTCTTTTAGCAAATGGGTTTACTTAACACCCAAGCGTTTCAATTTTAATATTTCAGCGTTGATTGTCAGGCTTCCTTGATCACCAATAAATGTGCATTCCGGTTTGCTTAGCAACCAGATGGTTATGTAATCCCTACCTACACTGTCTCCTCAGAGGCACTGATGTGTCTCCACATTTAAACCAGGAAGATCAACAATCGCATTTGCATCAATGTGCCGTTGTTCTGCCAGCTTTGGAGAGGCATCATTGCTTCCTGTCTGCTCCTTTCTTTCTTCTTTCTTCAGCATCCAAGCCTGGCCATATTTGTCTTGTTTAAAGCGAGCTGCTATTTAATTTCCCATCCAACCTGCGTATTATCTGTCCTCTGTCTGAAGGAGTTGTTCATGACTGTATCTCGGTACTTTAGAATGTAATTGGTAAGATCTTCATTTCCCAGTTCGACTGTTCTGACTTTGAACCTTCATCAAGCTCTGGTGTCTACATTGGAGCGGGTTATTTAAGCTCCCTATAACTCATTAGTTAGGCCAATTTCAAATATTGTGCGCTGATTTGGGCACCCTACCTTCAAAGGGACATTATTGTATTGAAGCTGGATGAGGGAATAGTAATGAGGATGTCATGGTGAAGTTGGGAGAATTAGACTTGTTTGAGATGGGCTTTGATTCAGGCCTTTGAAATGTTCAAAGACAGGGATAGTGTTAGTCAGAAGATTTATTTTAAAGTCTTGAATTGAGAACATGGAACTGGGGACCGAACAGAAAATCAGCAAGTATTCAGCATGTTTAGTCTAGATTCCTATCGCATAATAAATGTATTGTTGTACTTCCCAAAACACCTGACTAAATCTTCAGTCTGCATATTCTACATTAAAAATTCAAATACTCGAGGCTGACACTGCAGTACAATGCAAGGAGTGCTGCGTTGTCGGAGGTGACACATAAAACTGAAGGTGTGATGATAAAGAATACCTCCTCTTTTTGAGCAACTTGAGTTCTCTATTAACATAAGGTGTAGACACTGCTTCAACAGTCGGTCCCCTCTTATCACTTTGACCTGGGCTTTGTTTCAAAGAATCATGCTTCTGCCTGGGAGAAAATGAAAAATACATCTGGGCACGTGTCTCAGAAGATTTAGGACCTTATTTTCACCATTTATTGGTACATAGGAACAGAAGTAGGCCATTCAGCCCTTTGAGGCTGTACATTCATATGGTTCATCTTTTCCTTAACTCCATTTGTCCACCTTGGTTCCCTATCTCCTAACATCCTTGCCGAACAAAAATCTATCAATCCCCGTTTTGAAAATTTTCAATTGATCCAGCCTCGACAATCTTTTTGGGGTGAGAGTTCCAGAGTTCTGTTGTGTAGCACAGTGGTGAGACATAACTCAGGGGTTTCAAGTCAGGTTAACATAGTGGGTGAGATCTACCGTCTGTGCCGCGTTTGAGCGGACCGTGCTGCGGCCGGTAGATGCCGGGTGAAGCCTCCCATGGGCTTCCCGGCAGCCACTGGGCCTTGCAGCATCTATCCAAGTCCCGCGAGTCTTTGAAACCAGGAACCCGGGGGGACCAAGCTGCACTCGCGTAAGTGGGCCTTATACCTGGGCTTACTCACCCATGATCTACAGGCCTCCCAGTATCTAACGGCCTCCCCAAGGAGTCCCCAGGTGGGTGCCATTCAGTATTGGTTCATGGCAAATGTGGACCAGGCGGATTGGCACCTGGAGGGTTTCCCAGGTCAGCGGAGGCCCCTGGGTGGCCTGGAATAGCGCAGGGTGGCCTCCTGACCGCCCCACCCCTGGAATGTGGACACCGTGGCACTGCCAACCTGGCACTGCCAAGGTGCCAGAGTGGCTCTTCCAAGCTGGAAGGAGCACTGTCGGGGTGCCAGGGTGGCAGTGCAAGGTTCAGGGCCCGAGGGGCGCCGGGCCCATGAAAGGAGAGTGGAGTGGGTACAAAGGGTGGAGGTGGATACAGGCAGGTAAGGGGCCTCTGGGAGGTTTGAGGATTGACATGCGAGGGTCCTGAAGAGGGGAGGCGCAGAGACCCCATAGTGGGATGTCCTCCCTTGGGTGGGGGTAATGCCCATGCGTGAAGGGGGATAACATTACCAAGGGTGGAGGGTGTGGGGGACCCATAAGCTCACATAGAGATCGGGGCACCCTTTCAAAATGGTGGCCCGATCCCTGAGTTTAGCTCACCAGCGATGAAAATAATTCTAGGCATGGACTAAACCTGTGAGAAATTCCCCAGGGTCCAAAAATATGACGAAGGACGCGATCCTCCGTCCACGCTGTGCCGGAAAAGCAGCTCGCCGTGGCGCAGTGTGGCTGGTGAAAGCCGAGAGACCCCGCTCCCGGGATCTACCCAGCTCGCAACAACTTGCGGGTTCAATGCAATCTTGCGAGACAGTGTGTCCTGAGGGTCTTGGCAGCTTGTCCACCACGAACGTGTTCACCATGCTCGGGCGAGTTCCGGTTGGCACTGGTCCCCACAAATGGGGAGCAGACGGCATGGCACTCATGGGGGTCTCCAAGGGGATTGGAGGCCTCCAGCTGCAAGCCCTTTGGGCAGGGTGGTGCCCTGACACTGCTGGTGCCACCTGGCATGCTGACAGTGCCAGCCTGTCACACTTGCAACGCCACCTGGGTGTCGGTTCCAGGTGGCGCTGCCAGTTGGAAGGGACCCTGCCAAGGTACCAAGCTGGCCTTTCTGCGCGCTTGTGATTGGACCGCTGTGGAGGGTGCGGTGGGCTGGGGAGGGTATGGGGTGAGGGTGACCTCCCATATTGTGCTCCGACTGGGGGGGAAGGTTGG
Source organism: Scyliorhinus canicula (assembly GCF_902713615.1). Lineage (NCBI taxonomy): Eukaryota > Metazoa > Chordata > Chondrichthyes > Carcharhiniformes > Scyliorhinidae > Scyliorhinus > Scyliorhinus canicula. The sequence goes on from NC_052149.1 coordinate 25,183,047, forward strand.
GGGTTCTTTTGGGGGTCTCGGAGATCAGGACGTCATTTAAAAATGGCGTCCCAAACTCTTGTTACAATGGAGAGTTCCAACGAGCGGAGCTCCCCATTGGGGCTGGTTTAGCACACGGGGCTAAATCGCTGGCTTTTAAAGCAGACCAAGGCAGGCCAGCAGAACGGTTCCATTCCCGTACCAGCCTCCCAGAACAGGCGCCGGAATGTGGCGACTAGGGGGTTTTCACAGTAACTTAATTGAAGCCTACTTGTGACAATAAGCGATTTTCATTTCATTTTTCATTTCAAATAACGGGGCTAAATGCGACTTCGGCCGCGCGTTCCCCATTGTGTCCCCTTGTTCAACACGAGTGATGTGGGTAACCAGGGGATGAGCCATTGCGCAGGGTGAACCCTGGGACCGGAGTGCCCAGGCATGGACCGCCATTGCTGCAGCCTGCAAGGTGTCCACCTTGCTGCGCACCCCACTGACCGCCCACCGTGGCCCGTGGTTGGGTAGAGCAACACTGGCCATATGGGTGCACCCGCTGCACCCCTATCCCCAACCCCTCCCTCCATCCCACTTCCACCTCACCAACACACCCTCAACCCCTCCCTCCATCCCACCCCATCAAAAGCCCCCCAAAACAACCGGGCGGCACCCACTGGCAGGGCATCATGTGGCCCACCCAAGGGCAATGCCCATGGTAGCCCCTACAGGAGGGTGCCAGATGGGGGCTACAGTGCATACTGCTGGCACTGGTAGTGGCAGCTACCGGTATCCCTGCCAGCAGGGCCGGGTGTCAGGGCCAGAGGCTCCTGTGCTGCTGGGCACTGATGGGGCCAGGGGTGCGATGCGGAGGACAGAGTGCCAGCAGGAATGGCCGGGGTAGGGTGGGAGAGGAGGGAGAGGGGTATGCGGGGGCAGGGGCTGCCACGCAGGCCATACCACCCTGCAGCCTGTTTGACCTGTTTGGGCACGGGAATATGCACCCTGTCTGCCTTTCACTCCCTGCTGGCAATGGATTTCGGAATCCAACCAGTAATGGTTGCCATCATCCTAGCTGCCACAGCCCTTTACGGAGCTGCTCAGGGAGGTCCTGTAGCCACCTGGGGTGGCCACGTCCCGATTACAAAATGGACACTTGCAGAGAATGAAGGGAAAATTGGACAATGCTAAGAAAGCAGGCAGGTGCAAGGTTTGTCTGTGGATTGAAGTTTGCAGCTCCCAGACAAGATCGATACTGCAAAGCCATTAGCATACTAATGAGCTATCTCCGGGGACAAAAGAGAAACATTTAAGCAAACGATACCAAAGCAGACACCCCGACGCCAGTGGAGACTAAAACAAAAGCAGGCCAACGGTCACTTAGGGCCCGCCCAGCGATCAAGGCAGCCACCCCTTTATTGGAGAAAATCAATACCAATGATTAGGATATGGTCCAATTAATTGGGGCCAAGTTCAAGGCCCGCCCAAAAGCACGCGAAGCCCCTTTGGGGTATAAGAGGAAGCCCCCAAGTGAGAATCGTTCTTCTTGGCCTTGGCTCTCAGCAGTGAGAGACCTGCCTAGCAGCTGCACCAGACAAGTAAGTCCAAAGTCAACGTACGCTACGAGATAGACGCTCCTAGCTACTATTCTATACAAGTTCGATGCCAGCAGTCTCAGAACCGGACAACGGCAATTGTTCCTCTGACTGAGTGGGCACCCGAAGCTAAGTATAGGCTTTTAGTAGCAGTGATAGTTTAGTTAGTAGAGTTTGTGCAGGAGTATAATTGACTGTGTCTGGTGTATCGAGTCTTTGATCAGTATTCGGTTTTGAACCTTGTGGCGGTATCGAAAAGATACCTGGAGACTCTTGAGCAAGCATAATTAAAATTAAGGACGGCGACCATATTAACCATCATAAACAGAGCCAATTAAGGAGAGAGCATAACGAGCAACAGTCCCTGCAGCAACGGAGCCTGCCCCAGAGTAACAGGTACTAGCCTATGAGGATGGAGAGCCGGCTGCCCAACAGGCTGAGGAGGAGGTGGGAAGGAGGTGCCACATTAGGCCTCGTGTGTACCGACAGTGCCTGTCATTCGAGGACCTGCGGACCTGGAATGTTGGTGAAGAATCCGGCTGAGTAGGGGGACCGTGGGGCATATCTGCTGGATTATGACGCACCTGGAACCAGAGGGTATGGGGGAGGAAAACCGCTACTGGTGGCCATCAAGGTGATGGTCGCCCTGAACCTGCCTGCCACGGGGTCCTTACAGGCACCGAGTGGGGATCTGTCAGGGGTCTCACAGACCTTGGTGCACACGTCGTCAGGGAGGAACGGTATGCCTGCTCACCACAGTATATCATGTTTAATGTGGACCGAGCCCACCTGGTCACTCGGACTCCGGGGATTGCCGTCATCGGCAGGATTCCCCAATGTATGCAGCAAGGGGTGAGCGATGGGACACATGCTCCCCTACGAACACCAACCCAAAGCCAGGCTGGTCTTTTCAAACCAAAAGGGGTTCCACTCCATCAACGTGCAGCTGGTGTGTGATCATGAGATACGCATCTTGCACGTCTGTGCCCGGTACCAGGGCAGTGTGTAACATGCCTTCATCCTGGCATACACGACTGTTCCCGATACCTTTGGGGCACTCCCCCGGGTAAGGGGTTGGCTCTTGGACGATAGAGGTTGTCCGCTGCAGTCATGGTTGATGACGCCTATCGGAGGCCACAAACCGACGCAGAGACCCGCTACAACGAGGGCAATGCTGCGACCAGGGCTGTGATCCAGCGGTGCATCGATGTCCTGAAGATGCGGTTGAGGTGTCTGGATCGCTCTGGAGGGGCCCTCCAGTATAGCGCTAAGAGAGTCTCCCACATCGTGGTAGCCTGTGAGTCCTCCACAACATTGTGTAGCAGAGAGGCGACATACTGGAGGGGGGTGGGGAGGATTATCGGCAGGGCTTGTCTGCCGAGGAGGATGCAGGGGAGGGCAAGGATGGGTGGGGGTATGGCCTGGGCAGACACAGGAGGCCGCACAACGTGTGTGCCGGGTCCGGCGCGCATGGGTCGCCCTAATCGCCTCAAGGTTCATTGCATAGGGGGCCTGACTGACAGCACGAACAACCCATGATCTTGTCCATGAGATGGAGGATGACGATGACCCGCAATGTGATGAGCTCTGGTGCCCCGCATCATTTGACAACACCTGACTCCTGCCCACGGTAGCACTTTACACCGTCCACCTGGGTGATCCCTGCGTGCGAGCTGACCATTCCGTCACACGGTCCTACTGGACCCTTGGTATGCCAGAGGTAGGGACGGGATGCAGGGTGGGGGGTTGGCATGGGGAGGGATGGGGGTGGGGCTATGTACCGAAGTGGTGCACGATGCGAGGTGGCTGACCCGGGGTCCTGGCCCATGTCCACCTCCAACGGCCGCACATCTCCCCCAAACCCAGCCCAGCTCAGCCCATCCTTCACACTCTTCTGACAAAGCAGGTTGAAACGTTTGTGAACAGGTGTTTATCGTGAACAGGTGAACATGCATTTACAGGTTTGTGCCCTGGACCCTAATACTACCTTGGTGTTGCACCCATTCCACCTTAACTGCTGTCTAACTTTCTGGCCTTACAGGCCTTAAAGCTACATCTAGGTGGATCCCCAGGTGGTACATTAGGGGTGGAGGTGGCCTGCTACCATTCCCGCCCTGTGACCAGGGTCCCGTTTGGCGGCTGTCTTCTGGAGAGACTGGACAGGCCCGGCTGTCTCTTGGGTGTACCAGGTGAAGTGGTGCCGGCCTGTTCTGCCCGCTAGCCATCGGATATGCCAGGGATGTTCTCCCCGTGTGTGCGTGGGTTTCCTCCGGGTGCTCCGGTTTCCTCCCAGAGTCCAAAGATGTGCAGGTTAGGTGGATTGGTCATGATAAATTGCCCTTAGTGTTCAAAAAAGGTTAGCTGGGGTTACTGGGTTACGGGGATAGGGTGGAGGTGTGGGCTTGAGTAACGTGCTCTAGGGTGCAGAGCCGGCGCACTCGATGGGCCGAATGGCCTTCTTCTGCACTATAAATTCTATGGACCGGGGTGGGGGTCGAGGTGCTGAAGTGTTCCGATACCTCCCCTGGGGTGGTCGTCGGCACTTGCCCCACCACCTCCTCCACCTGCGGGGTGCCCAACGGCTCTTCTCTACTCCTTGGGATGGGGTTGTGGCTGGAGCGGTGCTCCCCGTCAACCTGGTGCTGCCAGTCCTTGAGGCCCACACGTGTCTAACAGGGTCTCAATGCTCACGGCCAAGGAGCACTGGAACTGTGCCACCTCCCATGGGACTGTGCCATGTCATTCAGCGACTGTGAAAGGTCCCTCTGTGACTGGCTTAGGTCAGTCAGCGCCAGGCCAATGCTCTCAACGCCTGCAGCCTTGGTCCGTTGTGACTGGGCCAAACTCTGGAACGCTACTCCAATGTCCAGGTGGTGCTGGTACATAGCTGGCTGTGACAGGGCAACCCTGTGCCTCAGCCACCATCCGCACAGTGTGCCCAGGCATTGGACATCCTGTCCTATGGCCGAGACCTTTGCCCCGAAGGCCTCCACTGCTGATGCCATCCGTGTGGTGTTGGCCTGGGTGGCACGCATTGTCGGCATCGCCTCCTGCCCCTGCAAGCAGTTGGACTCCTCCAACTGCATCTGTAGGCACTGGATGGTTGCTGACAACCTCTCGGAGTTCCTGGCTGTGTGTCTGCATCTCCAGCATTGGAGGAATGGCGGATTCCAGAAGCCTAAGACTCCTCTGGACAGCAGCTAGTGCCTGGGGCTGGGCTGCCCTTTGGCCGTCTGTCCCATCGGGGGTTCCGACCTCCACCTGATGTATCGCTGCATGTGTGTGGTGCGCCTCAGCAGCCTCTTCAATAAAGTGACCAACGGAGGTGAGTGTCTCTGGGATGTGGAGGGTGTTGGAGATAGCTGTGCCGGAATGTCGGTGTCGTCCCCAGACTAGTGCTCCAGGGTGTCGCGGACTGGTGTTTGAGGAATCGCATCGCAGGACGCCTCATCGCTGGACGTGTCCCGGGGTCTTGGCCAGGAGCAGGGGATACCTGAAGAGCCCACCTCATCACCAGCTGATCCTGCAAGACACAAGACATGACTCATGGTTGGATCGTGAGTTAGGATGGTGGCTTTGGGGGTGGTGCGGTGGTGTGGGACTGATGGGGTGCTGGGGTTGGGGTGGTGGGGTGATGTGGTGATGGTGCGGTGGTGTGGGGCTGATGGGGTGCTGGGGTTGGGGTGGTGCGCAATTGGGATGGTGCGGTGGTGTGGGGCTGATGGGGTGCTGGGGTTGGGTGGTGGGGTGATGTGGTGATGGTGCGGTGGTGTGGGGCTGATGGGGTGCTGGGGTTGGGGTGGTGGGGTGATGTGGTGATGGTGCGGTGGTGTGGGGCTGATGGGGTGCTGGGGTTGGGGTGGTGGGGTGATGGTGCGGTGGTGTGGAGGTGGTGGGGTGCTGGGGTTGAGGTGGTGCGGAATTGGGATGGTGCGGTGGTGTGGGGCTGATGGGGTGCTGGGGTTGGGGTGGTGGGGTGATGTGGTGATGGTGCGGTGGTGTGGGGCTGATGGGGTGCTGGGGTTGGGGTGGTGCGGAATTGGGATGGTGCGGTGGTGTGGAGGTGGTGGGGTGCTGGGGTTGGGGTGGTGCAGAATTGGGATGGTGCGGTGGTGTGGGACTGATGGGGTGCTGGGGTTGGGGTGGTGGGGTGATGTGGTGATGGTGTGGGGCTGATGGGGTGCTGGGGTTGGGGTGGTGGGGTGATGTGGTGATGGTGCGGTGGTGTGGGGCTGATGGGGTGCTGGGGTTGGGGTGGTGGGGTGATGTGGTGATGGTGCGGTGGTGTGGGGCTGATGGGGTGCGGGGGTTGGGGTGGTGGGGTGATGTGGTGATGGTGCGGTGGTGTGGGGCTGATGGGGTGCTGGGGTTGGGGTGGTGGGGTGATGTGGTGATGGTGCGGTGGTGTGGGGCTGATGGGGTGCTGGGGTTGGGGTGGTGGGGTGATGTGGTGATGGTGCGGTGGTGTGGGGCTGATGGGGTGCTGGGGTTGGGGTGGTGGGGTGATGTGGTGATGGTGCGGTGGTGTGGGGCTGATGGGGTGCTGGGGTTGGGGTGGTGGGGTGATGTGGTGATGGTGCGGTGGTGTGGGGCTGATGGGGTGCTGGGGTTGGGGTGGTGGGGTGATGTGGTGATGGTGCGGTGGTGTGGGGCTGATGGGGTGCTGGGGTTGGGGTGGTGGGGTGATGTGGTGATGGTGCGGTGGTGTGGAGCTGATGGGGTGCTGGGGTTGGGGTGGTGGGGTGATGTGGTGATGGTGAGGTGATATGGGGGCTGTGCCACATGTGCCATAGGGACACCACAAATCAGCGGCGGCTCAGCGATGCCGACCTGCTCCTCAGCGACTGCCCCCTTCCCGGGCCCTCCGACCAGATCCAGTGCCCACCGTTCCAAGTTGGTGAGGGGCTGAAGGTCTGACAGGCCCCCTCCAATCTTCTCTCTCTCTGTGGTTGAGTGCCATCACCTCCTGGGGGGGGTGGGGTGGCAGGGGGGGAGACAGAAAATGTACAGTGTTAGGCAGTTGGATGCGCGCAGCACAGGGGGCGGGCAGCTGGTGGCCTTCGTGAACAGGGCTCTGGTCCATGGCGGACAGTATGGGTGCTGGCATGTGGTGCAGGGTGGGGTGCAAGCAGACTGTTGGTGGGTGGGGTTCGGTAGCCCTCCAGTTGGGAGGCGGGCGGTGGTTACGGGTGTGTGGGACAGGGGTCGGTGCTAGGGGCATGGTTCTGGCTACTCACCCTGCCTGCCCCGAGGAGGCCGTGGAGCTTCCTCCTGCACTGCTGACCAGTCCAGGTGCTGGGGCCCACGAAGCTCATGGCCTCTGTCACCAGTGCCCAGGCCTGGTGTACAGCAGCGTTTGGCAACCTCCTTCCCACCTCGGGGAACAGGGTACCCGCCTCTCCTCCATGGCATCCAGCAGGGACTCGAGCTCTGCATCTGTGAACTGGGGTGCCATTCTTTGGGCTGCTGCCTTGTTGATAGAATGAGTGTGTGTGGGGAGCGGAGTGCTAATATGTGGCTGCAGCTTGTCAGCCTCTCGAGTGCCAATCCTGACCCCGGCGAATTGAACACAGTTTTTGATTAGAATTGCTCTCGTTCCCCATGGCGTACTCGCCACCCCTTTAACGGATCCTGAATTGCTCCGGGATCGATGCCGCTGGTCACAGAACATCACCGGTTCAGTCCTGGCATCAGCACTTAGTCTCTGAAACACAGAATCCAGCCCTTGGTTTCGAAAAGAAAACTGCTTGGGTAACTCAATAGGGTGTGGAAATAGTTATTTTCTGACATTCATTCATTGTGAATCATTATGGCCATCTTACACTTGGAGGGGGTGGTGTACGGTAGGTTATCATTGCTGTCTGCTTGAAACACCTTTGGCGTGGGCTGCTTTTCTATTGGGACACAAATATAAAGCAAGCCAGGGATAAATTAGAGTGACACATCGCGGGAACAAATCTATATCCCCTACCTGTGTAGCAATCTTTGTCAAGAAGGGATTTAACAAAATCATTACTAGAACTTGCCCATGGTCATACAATGCGCTCCTTTTCTCTAAGGATCACAGTTGTGTTAATCCTATTGCAGTGCCATTGAGATAAGGACAGAGTATTACTTTTAGTCCTCAAGGTAGAATTTAGTCTCACAAATCAGGCCTACGTGCTATTGGCAAACTTATCTCCCAAATTATTTTTAATTTAATTCTTTTTATTGTCTTGGCCAAGATATGTGAGCAGAATTTAATATCCAAACTCATATTTTTGACAGCTACAATAAATGCAAACCATTACATATAATTAGCTTTTTAAAACTACGTTTAATAATTTTTCTTGCAAGAGCTAAAGGAGATTATGCCCGCAGGTTAATTCATTTGTATGCAAATTGTGAAATGCAAACAAAATAACATAATGATATTGTACATCATATCAACTGATTTCCAGAGGTTTGCGCTACCTCTGAAACTCTTCAGCTTCCTAATATGAACTGTCATTTATATTCCCTCATTTGTCTCCACATGGTTTTATCCCTGCAGCCTTTAACCAGGGATTAGAATGAACAGTAATTAGCTTCAGGCTGCGAGTTGGCTACTAATTTTCAATGATTAGAAGCCTATTTGGTTGCCTGTTCTCAACCAGTAAGGAACCTCACATTAATAGCTAATGTCTACTGCGTTGTGCAAGCTATTTAAACCTGTGCTGAAAGCCATGTTTCTTCTACCCCATGAAGGAGAGCAATGGTTGAAGATAGGAGGCTAAACTTAAAGGTCTGGATTTCGCTGTCAATGGGGAAGCATTGGCACTCGTCACTGATCTCCAAGCAAGCTTCCCACAAAGACTTGGTGATCTCTGCGCCATGTATTTTACCCCTTTAATGAAAAGTCTGAATCTGGTGCCAAGTCAGTAGGTTCTACAGGCATTCAGCAACAGTGGTGTCATCAGGCAAAGTAATTTGCCAAGTATTCTCACAGACAGAAAACCAGGAAATGAAATGCACTGATTATCCTTCCCTTTTTAATGTACTTTCACCGAGAGCAGAAAAATGATAGTGATAATGATACACAGAATTAAAATAGAAACTTAAATGTCATAAGCAAGCAAAAATGTTTTTTAAAAAAAAAAGATGTACAATTCTTTTCATATAATGGAGAAATTTGACATTCGTCAAATAAAAAATTCATTTTTCAAGGCCAGAGAGTTTCTTCAGAGATAATTATGAACTTAGGATGTGTTTTTAAAAACCCAGTTACTTTTCATTCAACAAAGTGTAACTTTTTCAAGATTTATTTGCAGCAAAACCAATAGTGTAAAAGGGACAATTGCCATCAGTTCAGTGATTTCTTATTGATTTCCATCTGCAGGGACTGCAATGGGGTACGTTGTGGAGAAGTGTAGAATCATTGACAGCAACTTAAAGATTTTTGCATTTAGTTGCCAATGCGTGGACTCCAGAAGTTGTTGTCAGTTTCAGAGTTCTAATGATGGCGAGCCCTGTCAATTTTGTTGTAATTACTTCTCAAGCTCTGGTCCATGCTCTATGGCATCCTAGGGCAGATGTGAGAAAGGAGTGTCTGTTGTGGGGGTGCCCAGCACAAGAGTCATAACCTTTAAATCAGAGCAGGCAGCTGGCCATTCTGGGGTTGGGGTGGTGCAGAATTGGGATGGTGCGGTCGTGTGGGGCTGACGGGGGAATGTCAGCATTACTGTACACAAAGGGGAGTGGGAATCTGGAACACTCCCAGCCAAAGGTTTTCGAGGCTAGGTCAGTTGAACATTTCAAAACTGAGGTTCATAGATTTTTGATGAGTAAGGGTAGTAAGGGCTACAAAATCAAGATAGGTAGATGGAACTAAGATGCAGGGCAGCTATGATCTACCCGATTGGCATGATTGGCTTGAGGGTCTGAATGGCTTCATAAATAGAATCATAGAATTTACAGTGCGGTAGGAGGCCATTTGGCCCATCAAATCTACACTGGTCCTTGAAAGAGCACCCTACTTAAGCCACACCTCCCCCTATCCCTGTAACCCAGTAACCCCACCCAAACTTTGGACACCACGGGACAATTTAGGATGGCCAATCCACCTAACCCGCACATCTTTGGAAAGCGGAGCACCCGGAGGAATCCCACGCAGACACGGGAAGAACATGCAGACTCCGCCCAGACAGTGATCCAAGCCGGGGAATCGAACGCGTGTCCCTGGCGCTGCGAAACAACAGTGTAAACCACTGTGCCACCATGCCACCCCAAGTTCTTACATAATCTGAGCTGTAAAAACCACATTTGGAGGACATGTGCGTTGTGCATGTCCAATGATGTAAACTTTTGTAGAGATGCTTTAGGCCAGTCCAAAAGCTCTCATGATCAATCTTAATTTTCGTTTGGTTCCACCCCGTCAGTGAATGTAATAGTTTCATAGGTTATTCAGATTTCTTCTGCTGGATGTGAAAACATACTGAAGCCACCGTTGCTGGATTGCAGTCAGCAAGGATCCCACTGTTTTAAATGTAGAGAGAACCATATTATTAGTGTTCAATTGTACCATTCAGAATAAAGTAATCGCGGACTAACAGCAGAGGAAAAGGTCAGCACTTCTGTTGATTTTAGCCAACTTGAGCAATACCTAATAGTAATATATGAACGATGACCTGTGACTATATAATTGCGTTACAAATACAATTTATGGGGCCTGTAAGAATGTACCGGAAATAGATTTTAAAATGTAGTCGAAAATAAGCTGCAAAATAGTTGAAACCTTTTAGGTACACAAAACGTCGTCTGTGACATTATGTGCTGGGATAAAAATAACCAATTTTCAAATCACTGTACCACCGCTCATTTAGTCATTCATTCAGCAATGCAATCTAAACAAAAACAGGAAGCACTCAACAAAAGCATGTGTTTAACACAAAAATGATTAGGCTCCAAAATGTGTTGCAGCCTCTAAATGAAATTTGGCTGGGGATTGATTGCATTTAGTGTACTGAGCATTAAATACCGGATAATTAGGGAACATTTTATGCTCGGAGCAGCCTTTCTTGTGCTTTTAAGTGTTGGGCTTAGATCAGAAATTCTGTACACCAGGACTGAGCGCAGAGACGGTTTATCTTACAGCATTGTGTGCATTTGGGCTAATTGAAAAGCGGTTTAGCCAGCAAAATTGAGTAAACTGGAACTAAATGAGAAATGGTTCAGTACACTGGGTTGCTTTACAATAGGAGTGATTTGCGAAGTGTTTTCCTCCACTGGCATTTTATAGCTGCATCAGGTCCTTTATTGTTCTGGAGCTGACTCTATTCTATGCTTCTAGTTTATAGCTTTATATTTCTTTACTCACAATGCGTTAAAGCACAGAAGTCTATTACTTGAGAATGCAACATGGTGAAAATATTCTAATTCATCATAAGTTTTTTACAAAGTGATCGCACAAAGGCAATGGTCTTAATTTGCTTTGAGTATCCTCAGCAGCCATAAAACATATTAACCACCTTGTCATTGGCATTGATTCCGTGTGGGAGCTATTTGTTGCATAGTGGGTGGACAAAATAAGTTATTGCTTAAGTAGACGTGTTTTCATATCTGAGTGGCCCCAGTTGCAGAGAAATTATCATTGCTCTTCATGTGCAGGTCTGATGGGCAATTTCAATTAAACATTAATCTTTCCTCTTGCTGGCTGGTACATATGGGCCCGGTGACATTGTTGTGTAAGTGACTTCAGAGAAGAGACAGTATTTTAAGGGTGACTATCCACATTGGACTTGTCAGAAAAGTGTTTTCTGGCTTGGCGTCAGTAATTTTTTCAAACTTGTTTTGTAAATTGTTCTCTCTCGTCTTTCTTTATATATATTTACCCCGCCCCCCAGCTTATCCACTTTTTCTTACTCTTTCTCCCCTTTACTTCCCCCTTCCTCCACATCTACATCTGATGTTAGTTTCTCTGCAGCTTGGCCTTTCACTCCTTTTGATCTCTCTGGGGACTGCCATTAGCACTCGTTCCCTTTGCTTTCTGTGGCTATTGGCACCCCGTTTCCCTGGCTTTCTGTGGCTATGACTCATCTTTCATAGATCATAGAATTTAGAGTGCAGAAGGAGGCCATTCGGCCCATCGAGTCTGTACCGGCCCTTACAAAGAGCACCCTACTCACGCCCATGCATCTACCCTATCCCCGTAACCCAGTAACCCCCACTTAACCTTTTTGGACACGAAGGGCAATTTATCATGGCCAATCCACCTAAGCTGCACATCTTTGGACTGCGAGGAAACCGGAGCACCCGGAGAAACCCACACAGACATGGGGAGGATGTGCAGACTCCGCACAGACAGTGACCCAGCCGGGAATCAAACCTGGGACCCTGGAGCTGTGAAGCAACTGTGTTAACCACAATGCTACCGTGCTGACCTGTCATTCTCACTCCACAGTATAAACATTTACCACTTTCTCTGTCTTTAGCTTTGACAATGGGTCATCTGGACTTGAAACATTAACGTTTTTCTCTCCCTACAGATGCTGCCAGACCTGCTGATGATTTTCCAGCATTTTTCTCTCTCTTTGGTTTCAGATTCCAGCATCCGCAGTAATTTGCTTTTATTATTTGTAAATTGTTTGCCTGGGTTTTAAAAAGAATTTGCATGTGACATAATGCCAAAAGCTTCTTGATGTGTGCCCAGTCGTCTTTCTGCTTTTACCTGAAGTTGGAAGCCAAACTTCCAACCTCGGGGAAACTCAGTTCTTATCGACTAAAGTTCCCATTCGCACTGTGACAGAATCAGGCTTCAAGAAACATTTTGATGAGCTTAAATGGCTGTCGAAGTAATAGCATCTCACCCATCTTAATAAAGACACAGTGTCACTACACTCTTGTCACTGGCTGGCTTGATATCCAGAGAAGAAATGTGCACTTTCAGCCCCTGTGTGCCATGTCGATCCATGACTGTGAGGAGCAGCGAGTGAGTGACACCTCCTTTTGGGCTTTATTTCTGGTACCTTTCAGTGCTTTGTGATTGTGTAGGAGTGATTGGTGAAGGCAGCTATCATGGCTGACCTCAGCCTAATTGTTTCATCATGGGACAGCTCTTGCAAGCTTTCATTCTTCAGGGAACAAATCCCTGGGGGCACACTGATGGACAAACACCAAAGGAGAGTTGAAAGATCACTTTGCATACAGTTCCAGCTGGTTTGCTGCCATGGCTAATAACTCAGTGTGTTCCGTCCCAGACATGGTGAGGTCTCGATCAATCAAGTTTATTAAAAGAGCGTAGGTGGTTCACCGGGATATTTCTTAATGGCGTTCATCTAGAAAAAAAAAACCCTACGTTGTCAAATACAATTTTCTTCTAATGAAAAATGCAAGCATTGGTTTTGGTTGTTAATATTCCATTATCAGTTCTGTCAAGACATTTTACCAGACAAGACATGTCACATGTATAATACATCCTTAAATCTATGATTGAACCTGCATTGTTTATAATATAAACAAATCCAGTCCCTCAGATTGACTGTTTATTATGAACCCGGTGGTTTTGAAGAACTCAAATTGTTCCTTGGTACCAGGTATGGGGCTATTAAACTTGGTCTGACATTGTGCCTCAGATACTGCGTGTCTATAGTGCTAGAAGCCAATATCTCACATTATACTAATATGCTAAAATAGTCCCTTTGCCTAATATAACAACTGTCTCGAGACATAACCTCACGGGGCCCCTCAAGGGGCCTCACGGTGCCCCTCAAGGGGCCTCACGGTGCCCCTCAAGGGGCCTCACGGTAGCATGGTGGTTAGCATCAATGCTTCACAGCTCCAGGGTCCCAGGTTCGATTCCCGGCTGGGTCACTGTCTGTGTGGAGTCTGCACGTCCTCCCTGTGTGTGCGTGGGTTTCCTCCGGGTGCTCCGGTTTCCTCCCACAGTCCAAAGATGTGCGGGTTAGGTGGATTGGCCATGATAAATTGCCCGTAGTGTAAGGTTAATGGGGGGATTGTTGGGTTACGGGTGTACGAGTTACGTGGGTTTAAGTAGGGTGATCATTGCTCGGCACAACATCGAGGGCCGAAGGGCCTGTTCTGTGCTGTACTGTTCTATGTTCTATGTTCTATAACATTTTTTGCAATTCCTGTATCAGAAATTATTAAGGAATTGTTGGCTGCCCTTAAATGTGTGCGGCTATTGAAATGACTGTGGAAAAAAACAGAAAGACTCATGTATCCCAGTCAGAATAAGTCTACTGAAGGAGATGCTGAAGAATCATAGAATCCCTACAGCGCAGAAGGAGGCCATTCAGTCCATCCAGTCTGCACTGACCCTCTGAAAGAGCACCCTAACCAGGCTCCCGCCTATCCCTGCAACCCGTAATCCCACTTAGCCTGCATATTCATAGATTCATAGAATTTTCAGTGCAGGAGGAGGCCATTCGGCCCATCATGTTCATAGCCGGCTCTTGGAAAGAGCACCCCACTCAACTGCACACTAAGGGCAATTTAACATGGCCAATCCACCTAACCTGCACATCTTTGGACTGTGGGAGGAAACCGGAGCACCCGAAGGAAACCCACGTACACACGTGGAGAACGTTCAGACTCCGCACAGAGAACGTGCAGACTCCGCACAGTGCAGATTCCTGGACAGTAAGGGGAAATTTGGCATCTTTAGCATACCTTCATATCTTTGGACTATGGGAGAAAATTGGAGCACCCGGAGGAAACCGATTAGGACAAGGGGAAAACGTGCAAACTTCACACAGGCAGTCACTCAATGGCTGAATGGAACCCGGGTCCCTGGCATGGTGAGGCAGCAGTGCTAACCACTGTGCCACCTTGCTGCTGCTGCTACATTTTACAGCTGATGGGCATTCCTTTCTGAAAAGTAGAATGAATGCAGCCTTGATCAAGGTAAAAAAGAGTAAATGTTCACCTGTGACCAGATCCTGGGATGAGGGGAAGAGAAAGCCTGATACTCTCAGAAATCTTGGGCGCGATTCTCCGCTCCCCAGGCCGGGTGGGAGAATCGCGGGAGGGCCGCTCTGGCACCCCCCGCGATTCTCCCAACCCCCTCAAAATGGCGTGCCGCGTTTTGCGACACGCCGCTCAGAGAATCGCGGGTCGCCGTTTATCAATGCGACCTGCGATTCTCCGGCCCGGATGGGCCGAGTGGCCTGCCGTTCCCGACCTGTTCATGCCGGCGGCAACCACACCTAGTCGCTGCCGGCGTGAACAGAGTGCCAAAGGTGAGTTTGGGGCTTGTGGGGGGGGGCGGAGAGGGGATTGAGCACCACGGCCGTGCTCGGGAGGGGACTGGCCCCCTCCGCCGCCCTGCAAGATCAAGCCGCCACGTCTTGCGGGGCAGTGGAGGGGAAGACGGCAACCAAGCATGCACGGGTTGGAGCCTGCCAACCTGCGCATGCGCGGCTGACGTCATTAGGCGCTGCCGGCTGCGTCACTCTCGGCCCGGCAGCCGAGTTCCCCGCAACGCCGCTCCTAGCCCCCCGGGGGCTGGGGGTGAGGGGGAATAGGGGGCGAGGAGCGGCCTCCGACGCCGTTGTGAAACATTCTGGGTTTCACGACGGCGTCGGCTGTTGCGGAGAATTCCGCCCCTTCTTTTTAATTAACAAAGAAATTCCAATTAATGGGCAATTTTGTGTGGCCAATCCATCTACCCTGCACATCTTTGGGTTGTTGGCGTGAGATCCACATAGACACAGGGAGAATGTGCAAACTCCACACGGACAGTGACCCGGGCCGTGCTTTGTGCCAACAATCCAACAATCAATCCCTTTCAGTAATTTATATCCCTCAATCAGATCCCCTCTCATCCTTCTAAACTCCAGCGAGTATAAGCACAAAATGTTCAATCTCTCGTCATACCTCAATCCCTTCATCCCGAGAATCAGTCTGGTGAAACTCCTCTGAACTGCCTCCAATGCCATCACACCCTTCCTCAAATAAGGAGAACACAACTGGACACAATACTCCAGATGTGGTTCCACCAACACCCTATACAATTGCAACACCACTTCTCTACTTTTATACTTCAGTCCTTTTGCAATAAATCTCACATTCCATTTGCCTTTTTAATTACATGCTTTACCTGCAGGCTGACTTTCTGCGATTCATGAATAAAGGGACCCAGATCCCTCTGCCCAGACACTTTTTGAATCTGCTTTCCATTTAGATAATAAATTGCCTTTCTAAATTTTCGGCCAAAATAGATAACCTCACATTTATCTATATTAAATTCCGCCTGCCAAATTTAGCCCAATCTCCTCGCCTATTTATATCCATCTGTAAAATCTTTATCTCCTCTTCACTGACTGCTTTCCCACCTATTTTAGAATCATCCGCAAATTTTGCTATGTTACACTCTGACCCTGTATTGTCTTATACTACATCTTAACAGCAACTCACTGTAAGCTTTATGGAGCTTCACAGCGTGAGAAGGCACAGCAACTGTTCACCTAGTTTCCAAATGCTCAGCTATGTCGCTGTTTTAGCATTTCACTCTGAGTTATTTCCTTTATCCTTTTGTTATGATCTCAGCTGATGTTACTACTGGGCAAATCAGATGGCAGGGTGGAAGCTGATTTGATTGATCCTGGGCGGGATTGATTCCTAAGACTATGTGTTGACAGCGGGGCAGGATTCGTGGAGTCCACAACAGCAAAATTCGTGCCCCACTGAGACTGATTCAGTGACTGGTGAGGGGCTAGCACCGGCACCGTACGGAACACAATCGATTCTAATGAGTAATGGTGGGAGATTTGCCGGATTCGCGATTGACACTCAGGAGGCCGACAAGCTGCAGCCGCATATACATACTTCACTCCCCATACCAACCACCAAGATGCCACTGGTTGTGCAGGAGCATGGCCATACTGCTGATGGGTTGGCTGGGGCCAGAGGGGAAGTGGCCTTCGGGGAACACCCATATGACCCGTGGCACTAAGTTCACAGTGGGCAGTCAGCTGCATGGTTGCCTTGCAGGTTGTGGCAATGGTGTTCCATGCCCATCCACCCTGACCCCACAGCCCATCTCTGCCACCACTACTACCCCCCGGGGCCTGGCAGAAGCCCCCAGCCAGCTGCACAACTATCAGCAAACTATGGTGATGTTGGACACCTGCCACACCCCGTCCCTCTCCCTCAGCGGCCATGGTGCCTATTTCACAATTTTTAAAAGCACAAGTGAATCTTGCCAGTGGGAATTGCCCCCAGTGGAGGAGGAGAATCGCGGAGGCCCCAGAGAACACCGGGTCTGGCCGCTAACGATATGTCAATGGGATTTGCTGTACGTGCAGAGTGGAATGCATTGACGCCACTGTAGAAGCATCGGAGAATTGTGATTTGGCGTGAAACTGGCGGCAGCCACGATTTTGGCCTCAACACCGATTCTCTGCCTAATCGTGTTTCCCGATTTCGCCTTTGCCCGATGGAGAATCCAACCCTAACTTTTATTTATTGCTTTGAAACACGGAGGGAAGCTACTGAACAGAGTCACAGGAGTCAGTTGATAAACTTTGAACAAAAGAATAAAATATTTATTAAACAAGAACAGATGAACTATATTACATGACACCTTTACCCCAGCTATACCTTTACAGATATATACAGGTTCATAAGGATAGCACAAGTTAAAAATCTATCTTATACTTTAATGTTCAAAGTAAATACACAACCCATGTAAACCAATACGCAACTTGTGCTCAGACACATCGCATTCTGAAATCAAGTGACATATGCCTCAGATGTTATAGATTCATCCTCAACGTCCCCTAAGTGCTTGTCACACCGTAAGCCAGAACGCACCATCTCACTGAACTTCATCTTCCACATGAGGCTTTCTAATCTCCACTCTCAATGTACTTGCTCTGGAATCTTTTCCCAAATTTTGCTTTCTCTTAGATATCTTCACAAGGGTCCAGCTCCAGGATCGATCTCTCCTTCCGATGTTCCTCTTCCTTGCATTGCCAACTGCAATCAAGCTTTGCCTTCCACGCATTCTCTCTCAGATACTCACATGCCCATTAACATCACTGCTTCACAGGCCCGTAGTCACAAGTTACAAACCTTCGACTGTCTCTTCTGATCCTTTGTCTTCTAGCTTCTCACAAGCCCACTTTTCCTTGATTCTGCCCCTCTCATCTTTCATTCTTTAATTGGGAGCCTTTTCCAACTTTAGCTGCACCAAACACGATTTGACCCTGATTTGAATTAACTTAAAAAGATCTTCTAAGGACCTTTTTTCCTTTTCTTTTAAGGCCTACTCCCTGAGGTTCCCTCTGCCACAAATTGTTGACAAAGTGACATTTCCCTTGAGATCCCGAACTCACCCGCAGTCACTGCTACTTTAACCTAGATCAACCCATCTAAGATTCTTAGTCTTAATTTCCTCGGCAATCTCCTAGTATG
This sequence comes from Scyliorhinus canicula, assembly GCF_902713615.1. NCBI lineage: Eukaryota > Metazoa > Chordata > Chondrichthyes > Carcharhiniformes > Scyliorhinidae > Scyliorhinus > Scyliorhinus canicula. The sequence continues at coordinate 25,201,004 of NC_052149.1, forward strand.
TCCAACTAAAGGGAAACCTAAACTGCTGCCTTGACCTTGGGGCATAATCACCAACTGATCTCAAAACTACTTTTCTGTTTCCTGTGTCTGTGTGGGTCTCCTGTTGCGAGGCAACAGGCCAGTTTCCTCTACTTTGTTTTAACTTGTCGAAATCACTTCAAGGGTCATAAAACCTCATTAAAAATGCAGGTCAAGAAACAAACCCACAGACTTACAGGCAACATTTTAAAAGTAAAACCAAAACTCACGTTTCCCCCCTTTTTAGCACACAAGTACAGAAATATAAATCGAGCTTAAAGCTAACATTTAAATTTAAAGCTGTAGCTTTTCATTACACCCAAAAATATGAGTACAACTTACTTATATATCTCCATTTCCTAACACTTTATTCTATGAAATATGACCAGGAACAGACACCATTCAAGCAAAACAAGATATCCATCTAAGAATGTTCACCACGTATCTGAAAAAATATTTATCAAGAGCACCAATCGATACTTTAACTCTTCACTTTCCTCCTTAAGGACGTCCTGGATTTACCACTCTGGTTATACCTAGTAGTGATTGATGACCATATTTGGCTGACCAACTTTATCGAATCATAGAATTTACAGTGCAGAAGGAGGCCATTCGGCCCATCGAGTCTTTACTGGTCCTTGGAAATAGCACCCTACTTAAGCCGACACCTCCATCCTATCTCAGTCACCCCACCTAACTTTTTCGGCACTAAGGGGCAATTTATCATGGCAAATCCACCTAATCCGCACATCTTTGGACTGTGGGAGGAAACCGGAGCACCCGGAGGAAACCCACGCAGACACAGGGATAAAATGCAAACTCCACACAGACAATACCGCCCAGTCCATCACACGAACCTGCCTCCCATCCATTGATTCCATCTACACCTCCCGCTGCCGGAGGAAAGCGGGCAGCATAATCAAGGATCCCTCCCACCCGGCTTACTCACTTTTCCAACTTCTTCCATCGGGCAGGAGATTCAGAAGTCTGAGAACACGCACGAACAGACTCAAAAACAGCTTCTTCCCCACTGTCACCAGACTCTTAAATGACCCTCTTATTGACTGACCTCATTAACACTACATCCTGTATGCTTCAACCGATGCCAATGCTTATGTAGTTACATTGTATATCTTGTGTTGCCCTATTATGTATTCTCATGTATTTTCTTGAATTGTTTAATTCCCTTTTCTTCCATGTACTGAATGATCTGTTGAGCTGCTTGCAGAAAAATACTTTTCACTGTACCACGTGACAATAAACAAATCCAATCCAGTCCAATCCAATCATCCGAGGCCAGATTTGAACACGGGTCCCTGGAGCTGTGAGGCAGCAGTGCTAACCATTGTGCCACCATGCCACCCTTGTCTTGCATCAACCTGCACTACCAACACCCCTCAGGATCCTCAGAAGCTACTTAGTGAACAAATAAAATCGTTCTTGCCAAGTATCAAAGGCATTTTACAACAAAGCCATGAACTGACAATTGTTTATGAACCTTCGAATCTAAGTTAACAGATCCTAAATTAAGTATTGAGCAGGCAAATGATTAGTGGATAAAATTGATCAACAAAATAAATAAGAAGTTACAAAGTCACGTCAAAGTAATTCAGCATTGAATCTTGCTGATTCTAAATTAATAGAAATTGGTCATATTAATTAAGGACTAGGCTCCAAGATTGGCTGACATGCTAATGGAGTTATAGCGCCAATCTGTTCAATAGATTAATGTCTGTACGCTTGTAGTTAGCATTGTTTGCAGAACTTTTATGATCTTTTCCTTATGCGCTGGCGAGGTTGTACTGATTGCTTTTCGTTCCTCTGGGAGGGTGGAATTAGCTTTCTGAGTCATCGCAGTGATGAACCTCTATCTGTCGCAGTGCTACCTGTTCCTCTTGCATTCTCGGTTCCTCGATAAATTGATCTTCCTTGCTGGCAGCTGTATCTGGCTGAGCTCTCTTAAATCTCACTTCCCTTGATCTCGGGGAAAGCCTCTGCTTCTGACTGACAGCACTTATATCTGCCAATGGCTATGACAATACAATCTTAACTTTTCTCACCTCTGTCAGAAATGAACTCTCTTACGAGACAAAGTACCACTAAAATAAACAGAACTAAACCCAAGAACTAAAGATTGAGGACTGAAATTGAACTTGCGGTTAAAAACTATCAGTTTATGTATCTTTGTTTCTGAAGAAAATCTACTGGCCTCCCTGAGTGACATGTGTGTATCAGAAGAGTTCAGCCATCTTCTCAATCACCTCACACAGTCTTGTTGCCCCTCCTGATGACCTTCAAACCGATGAAACACTTAGACATACTCGGTCTCTTGTCTATTCCCTGGTTTCAGGTTTTTGAAACGCCTCACACAAGTCCAAACAAAACACAAAGTGTGTTTGTTTGTGCAGAAACCGCTGGAAATACTCAGCAGGTCCTGGCAGCACCTGAGGAGATGGAAACAGAGCACGGGTCGAAGAGGAAGCGCTTGAGGATGGAACACGTTTTTAAGTCAGCCAGGGAAACGGAAGAGGGGAGAGGAGAATGAAAAGGAAGGTTTGTGATCGGGTGGCAGGCAGGAGAGATTAAATGACAAAAGGGGAGATAATAATAATCTTTATTGTCACAAGTAGGCTTCCATTAACACAGCAAAAAAAGTTACTGTGAAAATCCCCGAGTCGCCACATTCTGGCGCCTGCTCGGGTACACAGAGGGAGAATTCAGAATGTCCAATTTACCTTACAGCACATCTTTCAGGACTTGTGAAAGGAACCTGGAGCACCCGGAGGAAACCCACGCAGACAACGTGCAGACTCTGCACAGACAGTGACCCAAATGGGAATTGAACCTGGGACCCTGGAGCTGTGAAGCAACAGTGCTACCACTGTACTACTGTGTGCCCAGACAGTGAAAGATACTTACATCCATCTCTAAGCACTCCCAGTTCTGATCATAGAATCATAGAATCCAGACAGTGTTGAAGGAGACCATTCGGCCCATCGGGTCTGCACCGATCTTGAAAAAGAACACCCTCACTGAGCCCAATCCCCCAACCTAGCCTGTAACCCCAAGTGGCAATTTAACATAGTCAATTCACCTAACCTGCACATCTTTGGACTCGGGAGGAAACCGGAGCACCCGAAGGAAGCCCACGCAGACACGGGGAGAACGTGCGGACTCCACGCAGACAGTGACCTGAGGTCAGAATCAAACCCGGGTGCCTGGCGTAGTGAGGCAGCAGTGCTAACCACCGTTCCACCCCATGGACCGGGAACATTTCTCTAATTGGATGGCCCTTTCAAAGAGCTAGCACAAGCAGGATGGGTTGATTTGGCACCTTTGTTTTGAAATCTAGAATCACTATAGTGCAAAAGGAGGCCATTTGGCCCATCGAGTCTGCACTGACCCTCCAAAAGAGCACTCCATGGGGAGAGTGTGCAAAACTCCAAACAGACAGTCACCCAAGTTCGTAATCGAACCTGGGTCCCTGCTGCTGTGAGACCACAGTGCTAACCACTGTGCCACCATGTCACTCTCCAATTATTATTCTATGTTAGGAGATTGGTTAGGCGATAAAAATAATTAGTGGGCACCGAATCGGAAGGAAGTATCTAATTATTCCCCGTGAGGATTCATGCTGGAGCTTCAATTATATTATACTGTTATCATAGGTAATGTAATAAAGAGCCATATATTCAAGTTTGCCAATGGCACAATAGGAATAAGTGGAATAGGAAGTATTGTCGATGAGAGCAGAAAATTTCAAAGAAACGTTGATGCATCAAGTGAGATGTGTGAGCTGTGGCAGGTGGATTTCAACTCCGGTAAGCGTGAGTTCATCCATTTGAGACTGAAATGGATAGATCAGAGTATTACTTAAATGTTGAAAGACTAGGGAAAATGGATGTCCAAAGAAAGTTAGTGAAATGTCTTAGTGAGCACAAAAAATAATCAAACAGTCTACTGGAACTCAGCTTTTGTAGCTCAGTAACTTGAGGAAGGCAGCGGTAGTGGAACAAGGATTTATTGAACTAGGTACAATACTCTCCCCATGGCAGTAACTCTCTCCCAATCCAGTCATTGTTGGGACAACCAACAAGTGTGGGCCCAGCTTGGGCCGGCTTTTATGTGTAGTCTTTAACAAGCTCCAGCAGGGTGGCTTCTGCCCCCTACCTGGGAAGCTTGTACTGCACGAGTCCCTTGGGGTGATCAACAATCGTTTCCCCATGATCCTCATGGGGGTTATGGCAAATAGTCAGATGAATATAAAGGGGAGGAGGTTTTGCCATCGCTGGACAAGATTGGACCATATCTGGAATACTGTCTACATTAACGGGCATCAGAAAGACTACTTTGTCCTTGGGATGATTGCTGGGCAGATTCACAGAATATTATCAAGGCTCCTAGGGGTGGGTTATGAAGAATGATTAAATAAACTAAGCCTGCATTTCCTGGAATATAGGAAGTTAAGGCATTGAGGATTTTAGGACTTAAAAAAAAATATGGCAGCGAGGAACGTTTTCAGCTGGCGATGAGTCTAGACAATAGGTCAGAGCCTTAAGAGAGAAGTTAGGAAACACACCTTTGCATAGAACTATTATAAAGTAAGGAACGTCCTCCCATAGCAAGCAGCAGATGGAAATTTAATTGATAATTTTAAATTTAAGATCAATAGATTTTTTGCTGGATGAGGATATAAAGGGATGTTGAGACAAGGCAAGCCTGGATGGAGTTAGATATAGATCAGCCATAATCTCATTGAAGAGCCAGAGAAACTCCAGGGGGTGAACAGTTTATTCCAGTTTCTATGTTCCAATTTTTTTGTGTGGTGTTCAATTGGTGCTGATTATGTGTGTCTGATATCTGTTTGCTCTGTGTTATTAGTTAAGCCTTGGTGCGGTTACTGAGAAAAATAAACAGAACTGTTGGCAAATAGCTGGAAGCTGGAGAGAAGACTTTTTTCTGAAAAATATTTTAGTGGGAGCATTTTCAAATATATACATACCAAAGAAGAAAAACAACAAAAAAAAACAACCGTAGCCAAAAACAAACAGCCACAACATCCTTACCCATACCCCAAAAATCTCCCCCCCCCCCCCCCCCCCCCCCCCCCCACCTCACTCTGCCCGCTGCTACCTTCATGCCCGCCCCCTTTTTTAAACTTTTAACCCAGAACCCCGGCCCAAACAGAAAACCGCCCCAAACTCGGACGTGCCCAAAATATGTCAGCCTCCGTGCTCACCTACCCTCCACCTCTGGAAAGAACCGACTCATCCTGAGCACCGTTATGTGGACCCTGTGTACCACTTAGAATTGGATAACACTTAGTTTTGTGCACGACAAAGGCACATTAACCCTCCGCAAAGCCTCACTCCATACACAAGCCCCCCCAAAGCCCCACCCAACTCTTCCTCCCACGTAGGCCTAATCTCCTCCACTGAAGCAAACTCTCTCTTCATCAGCTCCCCATATAAGTCTGACACCTTTTGCTCTATTTCCCATTGGACGGGAGTTTGTCCTGTAGCGCTGAGGAAGCAGCGCCGGAAACGAAGGCGTCTCCTTCATTATGAAGTCCCTTACTTGCAGATACCTGAATCCATTCCCCTTTGACAACTGATATGTCCCCTCCAGCTCCTCCAGGTTTCCAAACTTCTCTCCAACAAATAAATCCCTAAAATATTCCATCCATACCTGCTGCCATCCCGGAATCTCGCATCCAACCCCTCTGGTGAAAACCTATGACTGTCACAGGTCGGCACCCACAGAGACATGCCTTTCATTCTAAAATGGTGCAGTCACTGGTTCCACACCCTCAATGCTGATACCATCAACCATCACTGGGCTCGTGGGGTATCTGGCTGGTGAGAACTGAAGGAGCGCCAGCAATAGTGCCCTCAAACTGGTCCCTTTACATGAGGCCACCTCCATCCGCCCCCCCACACGACCACTCCTCCCCCGCCCATTTCTTAACCATTGCAATGTTTTCGGCCCTGTAATAGTTGTGCAAGTTCAGCCACACTAAAGCCTCCCCCCCCCCCTCCCCCCCACAGGTCCCTCCCAGCCCGTAGAGCCTTATTTGCCCACACAAACCTCAAAATGATCCCATTGGCATTCCTAAAAATGATTTGGGCACAAATTTCGGGAGGTTCTGAAACACAAGCAAAAACCTCAGGAACACCGTCAGCTTTACTGTCTGGACCCTGCCAGCCAACGACAATGGCAGCACATCCCACCTCTTAACGTCCACCTTCATTTCCTCCACCAACCGCGCCCAATTCAACTTACGCAGTCGGGCCCAACTTCACGCCATTTGTATCCGGCGATAATTAAATCTCGCCCCTATCAACTGAAGTGACAGCCTCCCCAAACCCCTCTCCTGGCCCTGGGCATTAATTGGGAATATCTCACTTATCCCTATGTTAAGCTTATACCCCAAAAAGAGGCAAAACACCCCCAAAATCCACATGATCCTGTCAAAGCTCCCGACCGGGTCTGGAATATACAGCAGGAGACTACCCCATACAAAGACACTAGGTTCTCTAACCCCCCCCCCCCCCCACAACGCTCAGCCACCCCTCGTCACCATTGAGACCCTAAGCGCCATTGCCAGCGGCTCAATCACCAGGGCAAAGACAGCGGAGAAAGCGGACATCCCTGCCTCGTCCCCTGATGCAACCCAAGATACTCCAAGCTGACCTTGTTAGTCCAAACACTCACCTTAGGCGCCTTTTAAAACAGCTGAACCCAGTCCAAAAACTCCTGCCCAAACCCAAACCGCCCCAGCACCTTGAGAAAGTATGCTCACTCAACCCGATCAAAAGCTTTCTCCACGTCCATCAACACGACCACTTCAATTTCTCAGCCCTCCGTGGGCAACATAATTACAATAAGTAACCTCCGGAGATTTGTTGACAGTTGCCCCCCCCCCCTCTCACAAATCCTGTCTGACCCCCACCTATCACCCCTGGAATAAAATTCTCTATCTGCGTCGCCAGTACCATCGGCAAAAGCTTTGCAACTACATTCACCAGCGAAATCGGGCAGTATTGCCCACACTGCTCCGGGTCCTTGTCTTTCTTTAAAATGAGCGATATCAGGGCATGAGACAGCATGGGGGGGGAGGCGGGGGGGGGGGGGGGGGGGGGGGGAGCTCTCTCCTCTCAACTGACTTGTTATACATCTTGAATAACAGGGGCCCCAGCTCCGACCGAAACATCTTGTACAACTCGGTTGGGAACCGATTCAGACCCTGACCTTCCCAGTCTGCATCGACCTCACACAATCCATTACCTCCCTCAGCTTGATCAGGGCCTCCAGTTCCTGCACCTTTGCCTCACCAGCCTCGGGAACTCCAACCCATCCAAAAACCGCCTCATGCCCACCATTGGATCTGGGCCAGGGCGATGTGGGGGATTGTTTCGACCGTGTTAAAAAGCTTCAACAGGGGTTCATGGTCCGTGATTATCGTAACGCGCCGGCCATAGATGTACAGATGGAATTCCTTTACCCAAAATATCACGGACAGCCCTTTTTCAATTTGGGTGTAATGTCATTTTGCATCTGCCAAGGTTCGTGATGCATATGCAACTCGTTGCTCAGTGCCATCGGCCCATTGACAGGAGGCGGCCTGCCTCTAATCTGTAAGGAGAGGCTGGTATTTGCACGCTAGTACCAGCTGTCTTGTGGGATCGTAGCATGTCAAGATATTGGGTGATAGCAGCTGTTGTTTCACATTTGTGAATGCTTCGTCCTGTGATGTCTGCCCTGACCACTCCTGGTTCTTCTTCAACAGTGCGTGTATGGGTGCCAGTAAAAAAGTAGCCAAGTTTGGGATGAATTTCCTGTAATAATTTATAAGGGCTAGGAATGACTTTAGTTCGGTCGTGTTTTGTGGGGTCGATGCCCCTTTTATGGCTTTCACTTTGTCCTGTTTAGGATGCCGGACATTTTTATTGACATGGGACTCGAGGCATGTTACCTTGTCTACCTGGAACATACACTTTTCCCGCTTGAGGCAGATGCCTGCATTAGAGACTCATTATGGGACTTCCTCCAGATGTTCTTATTTGTTGGCTCCTGTGATTAACACATCATCTAGCAACACTTGCCTCCTTAGGCAGGCCCTGAAGGATATTTTTCATTAAGCGCTGGAAAATGGCGCATGTCGATCAGACTCCAAAAGGCAGGAGGGTGTATTCATAAAAGCCCTTTGTGGATATTGATATTTTCTGAGTGCCGTATCAAGCTCTGGCTGGAGGTATGCGTGGCTCATATCAAGTTTGGTAAAAGTGTGGCCTCCTGCCAATTCTACATTGTGGTCCTCGATGTGTGGCATGGGGTACCAGTCTAGATAGGAGACTCCGTGAACAGTCAGTTTATAGTCCGTGCAAAGACTGACCAACATGTCCGGCTTGAGGACTGGGACTACCGGCATGGCCCGTTTTGCGAATTGCATAGGGCGTATGATGCCAAAACTCTCCAATCACTTGAGTTCAATCTCCACTTTGGCGAGCAAGGAATAGGGGACTGCCTTTGCCCTGAAATTCCCAGGTAGAGCATTGGGGTTCACATTAATTTTGCCCTTGCTCCCTTGATTTTACCCAAGCCTCCCTGAAATACCTCAGGGTATTTTCCAATGGCCTTGGAAAGACTGCCAGTTCCCATTCTGAAAATTTGCCCCCAGTCCAAATGGATCCGTTGGAGCCAGAAGGCCCTGGTCCTCGTACGACAATCAGAGGGAATTGGACCGTCTGCTGCCCATGCGTAACCGGGGTGACGGTGGTTCCGACAATCTGTAGAGGTTCCCCGTATACATAGCCAACCTGACCCTAGTATCTCGGAGACCCAGGGGCACCATATCTGTATGGAGGTGCCTGGTAGTCTGTTCCCCTATCATGGAGATGGCAGTTCCTGTGATCACCCTGGTTTCCAGGGAGTGACCGTTAATCTGGAGTTTGATTTCAATTGGGGAAGCATTGGGGGCGAATGGTACTGTTCAACCGTATCATTTCATCCTGTTAGAGCTGGTGGATTTTTAAGGCTCGGGCCTGGGTCTGAGTCGGCTTTGGCTGCTGGTCTGGGTGGCATCCGTATTGTCGATTTTGGCAGCCATGCTTTGGGTGTGTCCTTTGGCCACAGGTACAAGTAATTCCCTGAAGTCCTCTGGGGAAGCTTCCCTAATATTTCTGGGATTTCTCGGCCGTCCACCCCTTTTCTTGAGTGCCGTGACTGAGTGGCGAACAGGTGGAGGGTGGGGCATGTGAGTCCTGTCGACAGGGAAGCTGCTAGTTGTCCCCCATGTTCCTTGTGGGGTTATCATAGGCTGTCTGCACCCAATACAAGGCGGTTGTTACATTATTGGAAACTTGGCATATCACCAAGATATAACATTATTATTACTACAATACAATTTTAGCTCCAAATGTATCTACAGATCTGCTAATCAAGAACCGTTCTGCTCAGCCAAGTCTCTAGACCGGAACCTGTTCATTTGAGATAATTCCATTTATTTGATTTAGTGGAAACTTACTTGAAGCTAGCTAGCATCCGCAGTAGTTACATTTAAGATTGTCAGAAACCAGCTAAATTGGAAAATAGCTGGAACAAAAATGTGCACCTTGATGCTCTCAGCGTGGGTTTGGGATCTCTGTTACTAAGTAACGAGGGTTAATGGATGAACTGCTCTTCAGCCTCTTCCAATGCTGCTGGGGGGTAAACAAGGGCAAACAGGTAATTCATCCTCTCATTTTCACCTGCCTGTGGGGAGGTACATGGTTCCTGCCTGGCTCCTGCCGCGAGTCAGCATCCTAACTCCTGAACTTCTTCCATGCAGAGAAACAGGCAGCAGAATTGATCCATTATCTGCATTCTAACTTTGTAGAGAGAATTCTTACTGAGATTTTAATTTTGCATCTAATGTATGTTCTGATTAATTGTTGCACCTTTGAAAGCACGTCACACTTAATCTGATGCAAATACAGAAACTACACAGTACTTGCACGTTCTCCCCGTGTCTGGGTGGGTTTTACCTGGTTTCCTCCCACAGTCCAAAAATGTGCAGGTTAGGTGGATTAGCCATCATCTACCCTTGGTGTCCAAAGGTTTACGTGGGGTTACAGGGACTGGGCAGGTGAGTGGGCAAGGGCAGAGTGCTCTTTCAAAGGGTTGGTGCAGACGCAATGGGCCAAATGGCCTCCTTCTGCACTGCAGGAATTCCATGATTGTCTGATTAGTTATGGAATCATAGAATCTACAGTGCAGAAGGAGGCCATTCGGCCCATCGGGTCAGCACCGACCCTTGGAACGCGCACCCCCACCCAAGCCCACGCCTTACCCCCGTAACCCATCCTTTTGGAAACTAAGGGGCAGTTTAACATGGCCAATCCACCTAACCTGCAAATCTTTGGAGTGTGGGAAGAAACTGAAGCACCCGAAGGGAACCCCACGCAAACACGGGGACAAAGTGCAAACTCCACACAGAAAGTAGCCCGAGGCCGGAATTGAATCTGGGACCCTGGAGCTGTGAGGCAGCAATGCTACCCACTGTGCCACCATGCCACCACAGTACAATGTAACTTCAGTTTTGAGGACTGAATCACATACATACATGATACCATAAAAAACAGAGGTGATGGATTTGGACCTTGCGCACATTTTAGAAGCAGACAATTGTGTGCAGCGACATCCAATTGGCGGGGGGGGGGGGGCTCAAACTGCCGTCCCTAAACAAAATTGGAACCACATCCAATGTTTGGTTCACCCTTGTAGGTATGTAAGACCGGTGTTCGACCCCATATTAGCATATTCAAGGGGTCTGGCATTTTGGGACCCAGACTGTAAAATGGCTTGACCCGAACACTGAAACTGTCGAGCCTGCTGGGTTCCGGATTTAACTGGTCCAAATGTACCTTAACCAGTGGTCCTTAAACAGGCTGTTTGCGGCTGCCGCTAATAATGGTACTTCTCCTAATTCCAACTTAAAACTGTGGGTTGAACGTGTCCCACTCCTGCCATCCTAGCTGGGCCGTTCTTCCGTGCAACAGCCTCTCCCCCTCTTCACCCCCCACCCCTGCTCGCCCGCCTGTGACAAGACTAGTTGTGCGTGGTGACTGGAACCCTGAAAAGACCAATTTGCCGCAGAGTGCATCCTGGCACGGCGTGCCAACTAACCTAGAGACCCAGAAAAATTGTAATTGTGCTGGCAAGCTGAGGAAGGAACTCCTATAGTGAATCGTTTGGTGTGGTCTTCTTTAATAACCGAATCGACTCAACAAGGGAGCTTAATCATAAACAGCAAGAAGCTGTGCACCTTTAGCAGGAGAGAAGCTCTGATTATTGCATTTGTCCTATTTAAAGAATGGCATTCATTAATTCAACATGGAAAACCTAGATATCTATCAACCAAGAAAATGAGCAGTCATTGATTTAGTTGTCATTTTATCACTGACTGTTAAGAATATAGTGCACTTAGAACAAACACAGTTTCTTTCAGTGTGACTGATTTACCTTGTTATTTTGTATGTTTTTCATAGCAGTCTAGCAATGATTGATGAATTTTATTTTCATCCTGCCAACCTCTTGCTTTGCACCAGTGTCATTTATTGTCTGTTAAAATACATAATAGAAGTCTGGTCTGCACACATTTGAGGAAGAGCCTGTGGCTGGGTTATATCTCGGTATGAATTTCCTTTTTGACCAAACACATAACGAGACTTTTAACACTATATTTAATAAACGTGAGAGCCAAAGAGAGAAACAGGCAGGTGGCGACAAAAAGGTGATTTATTTACTGTCACTTCAGTGCAGTGAAATGAATTGTGACAGCCATGGAGACACATGTCTGCTATCCTGATTTTGTACAGGTTGTTAATTTAAATCAAAGAATGTATTCATATTGCAGCTATGAGTCCATAAATCAGAGTTTCACTGAAATAGACCGGGTAAGGTAAAAATAAGCAAAGACCGCAATGATATTGTTAATAAGGGTTTAAAACACACCCTTGGCATGGGTTTGAAGCCATATTAATTGCTTCAATATTCATTTGCAATGCCTGCACATTGCTTCCACATTCTGCAGCCAAGATATAAAATCGGGTCAAGTATGTACATTTCTGGGCAGCACGGTGGCGCAGTGGGTTAGCCCTGCAGCCTCACGGCGCCGAGGTCCCAGGTTCGAACCCGGCTCTGGGTCACTGTCCGTGTGGAGTTTGCGCATTCTCCCCGTGTTTGTGTGGGTTTCACCCCCAAAACCCAAAGATGTGCAGGCTAGGTGGATTGGCCACCCTCAATTGCCCTTTAATTGGAAAAAATGAATTGGGTACTCTAAATTTTAAAAACAAAAGTACATTTCTGCGGTTCAACAACTATCAAGTCTGTTTTTACGGAAGCAATTTATGTCCCAAAAGTTATGCGTGATTATTCAGTGGGGAGACACGCTGCAGAGAGAACGCTGTCCTTACAGTTTACAAGCAGCAGCTTGGTGAATTTGATCAATGTTTTTCTTTCATTAATGGGAGGTGGGTGTAGCTGACGAATCTTTATTGCCCACCCCTAATTGCTTTTGAGATGGCAGTGGTGAGCCAGCATCTTGAGCCATAGAGCCATAGAATAAGTACAGCACAGAAGGAGGCCCTTCCAGCCCATGCCAATTCTCTGTGTCGCTGTGCCAGGCCAGGCCCCAATATGAAGAAACCAGACGAGATCCCAACAATTTGTCAATTCGTAAAACTGTGAGGGAAGGATACTTCACCCCAGGAGTGATTCCACTGTCAAATAGGGCTCTTTTAGATTAAAACAAACTATTATTAAAACAGGAGTGGCCACATAAACATCACAGAAATTAACAGTTAAACGATTCTTACAATAAAAGAAAACCCTTTAGCTGCTAACATATACCTTCCCTATCTCCAATTAAGACAATCCCATTACAGGTCGAAAGCCACTAGTAAATAAAGTTTGCAAACATAGGGATACTTGCTGTACTCTTTGTTGTGTTTGGTCCTTTATACCTTATGAAGGAATCTGCCAACACTTCGACTTGTCCAAACCAGAATCTTTTATTGAGTGTCGTGTGGTAAAATAGCAATCTGAGCATGTTTTAGGGGCTGTTTGGCACAGGGCTAAATCGCTGGCTTTGAAAGCAGACCAAGGGAGGCCAGCAGCACGGTTCAATTCCCATACCAGCCTCCCTGAACAGGTGCCGGAATGTGGCGACTAGGGGCTTTTCACAGTAACTTCATTTGAAGCCTACTTGTGACAATAAGCGATTTTAATTTTCATTTCATTTTGATGGAGTCTGCTTATTACTCCTCTGGAATCTACACCTAGGATTGACCATTTACTTGTATGTCTTATTACCCTCTCAATAGGCGCGATTCTCCGCACTCACGCCGGTTCGGAGAATAGCGGGCCGTGCAAATTTTCATGGCGATGCTGGTCCGACGCCCTCCCTCTATTCTCCGAACCCCGCACAAACTACACGTCGGCTTTCCCGGCAAAGGCCTCGAACGCGCCCCCGGCACGACCAGAATCGCTACTTATTGGCCCCCCGCTATTCTCCGGCCCGGATGGGCCGAAGTCCTGATGTCATCACGCACTGTTTTCACGCCGGCCAACACACCTGGGGCGCGATTCTCCCACACAGGGAGAAATCGTAAGGCTGGCGTCAAATCCGGGCGGGTTTGACGCCAGCCCCCCCCTCCCCGACCGGGAACCGATTCTGGTCCCCGGTCGGGGCTAGCATGCCGCCGCCGTAAACTCCGGCATCGCGGGCTTAACGAATTTCGTTAAGCCCGCTTGCCAGAGTTTGCGCCGGCTGACGCGTCATATGACGTCAGCCGCGCATGCGCGGATTGGAAGATTCCAACCCGTGCATGGCGGATGACGTCATCGCGCATTTGCGCAAAACCCGCGCATGCGCGGGCCGGAATGCCCCTCAGCCGCCCCGCGAAGTGATACAGCGGGGCGGCGGAGGGACAAAGAGTGCGCGGGCATCGGACCCGCTGCCGTGGTACTGCCGTGCCAATCGGTGCCATGGTTTTAAAAATCGGCACTTTACGGCCGTTTTTACGAACGGCCAGACCGGGTGTGTTTGCCGTTCGTAAAAACAGCCGTAAAGGGCTGGGAACTCGGCCCATCGGCCAGCTGAGAATCGCTGCTGGCCGTAAAAAAACGGCGGCAGCGATTCGTATCGGGAGTCGGGCGTGGGGGGGGAGAATAGCGGGAGGGCGTCGGACGAGCGTGGCCGTAAAATTTTACGAGCCACGCTATTCTCCGCACCGTCGTGAGTGCGGAGAATTGCGCCCCTGCTTTTCAAGTTTGTCAACCAGTCGTGCTGGCTGACGAGAGCTTCGATTAGGTGAATGCACTGCTCAGTGCACAGCTCAGTGCACTGCTGGAGTCTGGCCACAACGGGGAAGGCATCCCCGAGAACGGGAGGGGGGTCCAGAGCGGGGGGGGGGGAGTGGGGGAGACGGAGGGGGGGAGTGGAGGAGATGGAGGGGGGAGTGGGGGAGATGGAAGGGGAGTGGGGGAGACGGAGGGGGGAGTGCGGGAGACGGAGGGGGGAGTCTGAGGGGGGGAGTGGGGGAGACGGAGGGGGGAGTCTGAGGGGGGAGTGGGGAGACAGAGGGGGGAGTGGGGGAGACGGAGGGGGAGTGGGGGAGATGGAGGGGGGGAGTGGGGGAGACGGAGGGGGGTGTGGGGGAGATGGAGGGGGGAGTGGGGGGAGATGGAGGGGGGGGAGTGGGGGAGACAGAGGGGGGAGTGGGGGAGACCGAGGGGGGGAGTGGGGGAGATGGAGGGGGAATGGGGGAGACGGAGGGGGGAGTGGGGGAGACGGAGGGGGGAGTCTGAGGGGGGGAGTGGGGGAGACGGAGGGGGGAGTCTGAGGGGGGAGACGGAGGGGGGAGTCTGAGGGGGGAGTGTGGGAGACGGAGGGGGGAGTGGGGGAGACGGAGGGGGGAGTGGGGGAGATGGAGGGGGGGAGTGGGGGAGACGGGGGGGGGGAGTGGGAGTGGGGGGGGGTAGGGAGAGAGTGAGCGAGTGACTCGTCCAACCCCAGTTACAAAATGTCTGCCACCATGCCATGGCGTGCCGCTCACGAGTACACGGCCGCTGGTTGCCCTGTGGCTTACGGATTCAGGCCACTGACGCACCGGTGAAGAGGACGTAGTTAACTGCCCGTTGGATGCAGAAAGTGACCAGGGGTTAGGCTGCCCGCGTGTCAGCAGCGCGACCAGGCCACCGGGACACACAGGTATCCCGTGGCAGGCGGCTGCCGAGATGTCGACTAACCTCTGTCTAACATTTCCCGTTTCTCTGCCCCCCACCACCCTTCTGTAGGTTAGCACAATGTCTGCGAACAGAGCGGCTATGTTCTGCGCAGTGGTTGGGGCCGCGACACTGCATTTGGAGATGGAGCAGCATCCACAGCCACAACCCGCAGTGGATGCAGGGCCAGCTGCAGCAGCAGAGGGAAGGGCCGAGGAGTTGCCCGTCGTCGAGCAGCATGGGGGGGGGGGGGGGGGGGGGGGGGAGGAGGGGGAGGAGGAGAGAGTGAGGGTGCAGCCACGGCACCAGAGGCGACGACCAAGGCCGAGAGTGTACCGTGCCCGGATCTCTTTCCTAACAATGACGGACATCACCTGCAGGAGGAGACTCCGGCTGAGTAGGCAGACGGTGATACATATCTGTCACCTCGTGGCGCACCTCGCCACACGTGGAACGGGGGGAGGACACGCGATCCCGGTTGCCAACAAGGTGACGGTCGCTCTTAACTTCTATGCGACCGGCTCCTTCCAGTCTCTGAGCGGGGACCTCTCCGGGATCTCCCAGTCATCGGTGCACAGGTGCATCCAGGATGTGACCGACGCCCTCTATGCCATTGAGGACCGCTACGTCACCTTTCCCGAGGACCGAGCAACTCAAGACTCACGAGCTCGTGGATTTTCCAGCGTGGCCGGGATACCAATGGTGCAGGGGGCAATCGATTGTGTTCACGTCCCCATGCGCCCGCCTGCAGGTGACAGGGAGGTGTTCACAAACAGGAGGGGGACATACTCCATGACTATCCAGGTGGTATGCGACCCCCGCATGAGGATCATGAACGTCTGTGCAAGGTTCCTAGGGAGTGTGCATGACTCCTACATACTAGCGCAGTCATACATCCCTGCGATGTTTGAGGGGCGTCCCCCCGGCTGAGGGGCTGGTTGCTAGGCGACAGGGGTTATCCGCTGAGGTCTTGGCTGATGACGCCTATACGGAGGCCTCAGACCAATGCGGAAACACGATACAACGAGGTCCATGCAGCAACCAGGGGTGTGGTGGAGCACTGCCTTGGCCTCCTGAAGATGAGATTCAGGTGCCTGGACCGCTCCGGAGGGGCCCTGCAGTACCAGGTCAACAGGGTCGCTCGCATTGTTGTGGTCTGCTGTGCGCTGCCCAACATCGCGATGCAGAGGGGAGATGACCTGCTGCAGGAGGCGGAGGGAGAAGCCAGTGGCAGTGGTGCCAGCACAGAGGAGGAGGAAGAGGAGGAGGAGGAGAGGGAGGAGGAGGAAGAGGAGGAGGAGGCTGGCGGAGTGGCGGGCGCAGCACGCAGACACGACCCAGGTGCTGGTGATGTCCAGGAGGCAGCACGACGGACCCGGCAAGGACGGCGGGCACGCGACGCCTTGGTGGCAGCACGGTTCACACGTCGCATGCGACGTCCCCGCTGAACACCAAACCACCACCTGCATCGCTAGTCATGCAGAGGGTCAACACACAACTGCCACCACCACAGCCCCCCCCCCCCCCCCCCCCCCCCCCACCCCCTCTCAGTGTACACTGCTCCACTTCGACATCACCCTTACCACTTGGTCCAGACGGTATGGCACAACATTGATGGCTGTGTCAGCGGGTGTGATCAGTGCCATGTGGAATGATGACAGCCCGCTCTGCAAAGAGCTGTGAGCTCAGAATCGTTAGAGAGAGTCTGACCCATGGCAATAGCTGAACCATCCACCTTGGTGGCCGCTGAGATCATCACGGACACTCCATCACGTGCCCGCGTGGACTAGCTGTGGGAGGGGGTGGGGGGAGGGGCAGGGACTGCACACCCGGCACCGAAGTTTCACCGCTCGTCAACCCCAGCGACACTCGGTCACCATCACGAATCCTGTGGCTGTGGAACAATCACACGGTATTACAAGCAAGGTGGAACAGTCTGTTTAATGTGAACAAACATTTACAGGTGCCCTAGCCCCTACAACTAAACTGTGCCCTTCACCCGTGCCAACTTACTCAGTGTCTCTCTTTGTTGCCTTACGGGCCCTACCACTACGTCTAAGTGATTCCCCAGATGATACAGCAGGAGTGGAGGAGGACTGCTGCGAATCGCCCCCTTCGACTAGTTTCTCCTTCGGCAAGCGTTTCCTGGGGCGACCCGGCCTTGGTGGGCCAGGCTACTCTGCGGGCGTCTCAGGTGACGTTGTGCCACCCTGCTCTGCCTGCTGCCCACCCGATGCACCAGGGATGGGACGGGGGGAGGCCGAGAATTCCGGGACGTCCTGTGATGGAGTTAATAGGACGGGCCCCCAAACCTCCTCTTCCCTCGGGGAGCCCGGTGGCCCCCGGGCCTCACTTTGGGACAGAGGTGCGAGCGGGGAGGTGCCCCGTCGCGCCACCGACACCTGGCGCTGCCAGTCCTGGAGGCCTGCAACGGTATCCACCAGGATCCGAAGGTTTGCAGAGACGGAGTCCAGGGAGTTAGACATTCCCGCCAGGGACTGTGCGACCTCAACCTGTGAGTGCACGACGCCATCCAGCAAATGTGTCAGGCGGTTGATGCTCTCCGCGACTGACTGCTGCGACTGGGCCATGACCTGCTGAGACTCGGCCAAGGCCCGCAGCGCACCGGCAATGTCGTTTTGGCTCTGGCGCATTGCTGCCTGTGAGAGGGTAACCCTGTCCAGGGCTGAGGATGACGCGTGCACGTGAAGCCCAACGTCTTGCATAACCTGATCCATGGCCGAAACCGTTTCACCCATTGCCTCCACCGCGGATGCCACCCGTACAGTGTCGGCCTGGGTTTCTGCCATGAGCGGCACCACTCCCTGCTCGTGGACGCGGTTCGACTCCTCTAACAGCGTCTGCAGAGTCTGGAAGACAGCCCTCATCCCGTCATTGTGTCCCTGGGTTTCTTGATGCATCGGCTGTACGGGTGGGTTAAGGAATTCCAGGAACTCTGAAAACGTCTGGGAGCCAGCTGCATGCTGGGCCTGGCCTGGCCTCCGCCAGTCCGGGCCCTCGGCTGCTCCGACCTCCACCTGCTGTACCTGCTCAGCTGTGATGTGCGAACCAGACTGTGACCCAGGAGACTCATCACTAAATAGGCCAGCCGGGGTGAGTGTCTCTGGGATGGTGGATGGTGTGGGAGATAGCTGTGCCGCAATCTCGAGGTCGTCTTGGGTGGATGCCTCCTCTATGTCATCGGCCCGCTGAGAGGCCGCAGGGCGATCGCGGGCCATTTCTTTATCTAGCGGTGTCGCCGCCCTCTGGGCGTCCTGCTCCACAGATTCTGTTGGGGAGGATGGGACTCCCCGCTGATCAGGCACCCTCTGTCGTGCGGCCCCGGGTGAGGTGGGGCCAGATGCCTGTGTCCGTCTGGAGCCAGATGGCCCTTGTCGTTCGGCATCACGTCCTAGGGAAGAGAATGAAACGGGTTATTTAGAGACGCTCGGCCGGGCGCTGGACGGTCCCAGTGGGCAGAGTGTGAAGGGACAGAGGATGGGGGAGATATCCCAGTGGGCAGGGTGTGTGAAGGAACAGAGGATGGGGGAGGTGTCCAAGTGGGCAGGGTGTGTGAAGGGACAGAGGATGGGGGAGGTATCCCAGTGGGCAGGGTGTGAAGGGACAGAGGATGGGGGATGTACCCCAGTGGGCAGGGTGTGTGAAGGGACAGAGGATGGGTGATGTATCCCAGTGGGCAGGGTGTGTGAAGGGACAGAGGATGGGGGATGAGTGTTTGTCATGCAGGGTTGTCTCACTTGTTGCAGCTCCGCCAACCTCGCATTGCGCGATCTCCCGAGTGGCAGATCCGCCAACAAGGTCCAGGGCCCTCTGCTCAAAAGTGGTGAGGGGCCGCAGGATGGGCGAACCCCCTCCCGTCTTGTTCAGCTCACGGGTGTTGTGAGCGGCCTTGTCCTGTTGGGGGAGGGGGCATAGGTAGATCATTACAATACGACAGGTATCAGCAGTCCGTTCAGATACTGGTACAGTTTGGGGGTCAAGTTGTAATAAGACGATTGCATCTCTCCACGGGGGCCAGAGCGCTGGGTCTGTGACAACTTTGTGAACCACCCTCAACTCACTCTGCCACAATCCCCCTCCACCCCCCATGCCAGGGGGGGAGGTGGGTGATTAAGTAAAGGGGGGAGGGATGGTTGTGACCCGGGGGCACCCTCTTGGCACTTACCCTGGCAGCCCTGGTGAGGTCGTGCATCTTCTTCCGACACTGGTCAGCTGAACGAGGGGTCTGCCCCACAGCACTGACGGCAGCAGCAACCTCACGACAGGCCTGGCGCACCGTGCTGGCAGGGTGGCGATGCCCTCTACGTGGGCAGATGATGCCCCTCCTCTGCTCGATGGAATCGAGCAGCGTCTCCACATCAGCCTCCACGAATCGCGGGGCTGCTCTCCTCAGCTCCGACATCTTGGCCTACAGTTTCTGTGCTCGCCCGCGCCTTTTTACGGCGTCGGGCGGCGTCACGTGGGCGTGTTCGTAGCGTCGCCGCGTTCTGGCGTCATCGCGCATGTGATTGATGCGGCCCCGTTCCTAGCCCATTTCCCGGACGTGAATACCTCGGGAAATGGGTCGTGTCGGGCCGTCGCAAAACTCGGCCGTTTTCACGGCCAACTTCGCGATTTTCCGTGGGTGCGGAGCATCGCGCCCAATTTTCTTCTGAAGATGGCAGGATGTATCTCCTCTTATATGGGAGTCGCTGGTCACATGACCTTGATCATAGAGACCGCATGGTGTGCCTGCACTACCTCCTGCTGGTTGGATGTCACACACCATCCATCTATGATATAGCCCATAGGCAGATCACCACATTCTTGTGTAGAACTTTCTTAGAAAGACTGCTTGGAGGGAGAGAGAGAAAGAGACCCTTTCAGGAACAGCCTGCAGATCCTTCTGTCCTTGTCAGACTGAAAAACCCTACAGCAAAACTGCTTGCTACAGACCTGGATCCTCCCATTAATTACATAATCTATATCCCATTCAGAGAGTCATGACCTGCTTACCTAAGTCTAAGCACAATGTCTCAAATTATCTACCCTCCAGGGAATCTCCATCAATCGTGACAAAGTTCCATAGGGCATCTTTTTGGTAACAAGTAAATGGTTAAAATCAATAATTATCTCAACATTATTTATTTGTGACATCTTAATTGCAGCTTTGGCAGACACAGAGTCTGGATACCTTAACCTAGGTTCCTTAATAACATTACTGCAAAATATATATATGTGTATATAATACAGTCTATATAATAAATTCCTACATTCATCACATCAGGAAGAGCAGTTTACCTAGTCTCACTCCTCCACCTATTTTTTGCAGCCCTATAATGACCTTTACCCTCCAGGTGCTTATTCCATTACCAATTCAGGCGGTGAAATCCAGATTGTAACCACTCACTTTGTAAAAATTCTCCCTCATGTTGCCTTTGGTTATTTTACCAATCACTTTAAATCCACTCCCTCTACCAACAGACGTTCATGTGGTGAAGGTGCTACCACGGAGATGTTAGGTGGGAGTTCCACGATCCCTAGATGATGAACAAAAGGCATTATACTTTCAAGGCAGTATAACGTGTGTCTAGGAGGGGTGATGGTGTTCCAATATGACGGCTACAGTTGTTCTTCTGGAGATAGATCTTGGGATTTTTGTTCAGTTGCCAGTTGCTTAATGCACCTTGTAGATGGTCTGTATTGTTGCCACTGGTAGAGTGAGTGACTGTTTAAGGTGATGGATGAACAAGATGATTGCTTTGTCCAGGATGGTGTAGTGTTTCATGAGTATTGGTGGACATATACTCATCTGACAAGTGGAGAATATTCAAAGCAGTTTGTGCCTTGTAGACGGCGGGCAGGCTTTGCGGAGTCAGGGAGTGAGTTACTCGCTGCAGAATTCCCAGCCTCTTGACCTGCTCTTGTAGCCATAGTATTTATATGGTCCAGTTCAGTTTCTGGCCAATGGTGATGCCCAGGATGTTGATGGTGGAGGATGCAATGATGCCAATTCCATTGAATATCACTAGGGATGGTAAGATTCTCTCATTTGGAGATGCTCATTGCCTGCCATTTGTGTGGTGTGAACTTTATGTGCTACTTCTTAGCTCAAACTTTAATTTGCCCAGATGTTATCAAGAGAAGGCACCAACTTCTTCAGCAGATAAGTGTTGTGAATGGTGCTAGACACCATATTACCAGCAAACTGACTTAATGATGGAAAAAAGGTCATCGATGACACAACTGAGGATGGTTAGGACCTAGGACACTACCCCGAGGAACTCATGCAATAATGTCCTGGGACTGAGATGACTGATCTCCAACATCTGCAAGCAGCTTCCTTTGTGTCAGGTATGACTCCAAGCAGCGGAAATTGCCCCCCCCCCCCCTGTGCCCGTCCCCCCCCGATTCACATCGACCAGTTTTACTGGGACCCCTTGATGTCACACACGATCAAATGCTGCCATCATTGAACGCACCATGCACTATAAATCATGTAATGTGTATGCACATTGCCCAGTTTGTTCAGTGCCAAAAATGTCTACTTCCATGACGACGATCTTAAGAATTCAAAGAAACTTGCTGAGTACTAAAGGAGTACTTTAGCACCCAACAAAGAACTTGAATTTATATAATGCCTTATTACATCTCAATCATTGTTTATTTATAACCTGTGTTGTGATTTGTGATCTCTGCCAAATGCATATTTTTATATTTAATATACATAAGCTCAAGGTCCTGATTCAATGAAATCAATGAATAATTGTGGTGTAAGATAATATGGCTGTTTTGAGAATTCACAAAGCACTTTCCTATGCACAGTAGTATTACAACACCTTCAAACATTATTCTTGGTTGGTCTGAAGTGGCAGAATAATTTAACATGCACAAATAATTGTTATGTTTTGTAAAAGGCTTATTCATTGCACAAAGCACCAGTCATTCATAAGAGGTTTGGTAAACACGTTGTGGATGCATTAAGACGAGGAAAATGAGAATAGTTTTACATCGTTAGAAAGTTTGAAGACCTCAGAGCTGCGTGCTGTGCTCGGTTCAAAGCAAAGGTGAAACTAAGTCTGGATTACGTGACACATTTCCCTTCTACAATGTCATGCTGATATCCCTGAAAGGGATATTACAAACGTCACCCCCCTTTTTTAAAGATAATTTCCCCCTTCCAAAGAAATGTAACCATTTAACATATGTGTTCATGTTTACTTAGCATTACCTGATGAATCCATGAGTCTTTAAAGCACAAAGGCTATAAGTTGGTACGTTCAGATCTTGTGAATGTAACCTCGTCTGCAGGAATCTTTAATTGTTGACAGTGATCTATGCGATTGTCATTCTTGAATGTTAAAATCTGGGATCTTGTCCTAAATTAATAGGATTGTACGATGGTTGACGAGCTGGAATGGATCTGATTTGTCCTCTGTCATGCTTCACTGTTGCACTGTAGAAGTCAATATTTTTCCCGCTCCTGGACTGTGGTAGAAAGATTCAACAACGCTCGTTAAGAAAACATAACAAGATTTTATTGTCAAACAGACTGCAGTTTATGGCTGAAAGTTGAGGTCGGAGAGCAGAGAGTGTCTCTGCTGATTCCTACTCAAGTCCGCGCTTTCACAGAGAATCAGCTCAGTATTTATACATTATCAGAATCAGGATTACGTGACTACAGCTTGGTCAGGAATTCGATCAGAAGTACAAACATAAGCAATATCATAAAAACAGGCATCACCTTGCTGACCTTTCAGGACTCTGTCCCATCACTCAGATCATTATTTTGTCCTTGAATGGAATGTTTAAGAGTCGGAGGAGACTTGTTCTGGCCCTGTCTTGTTGTATTTAGACTGCTTTGGGTTATGACGAGTTAGTCTTATCAGAATTTGCGGAGCCCAGGCATTTCGGATCAGCTTGACCTTCTCTGATCTTATTCAGGCTTTAGGTCATGCAAAGTCAGCTTTTCTTACATTGTACCCAGTAGTTGACCAGTTTTCCCATCATGCTATTATTTACTTTGTACAACATCACAGCACCTTTGTGGGTAGTGACTTCATAGTTTGGTTCTGAACAAACCTTGTCACCTCAGCTGGTTGCCATGCATGATTCAGTGTGACCCTGGATGCGAACCTGTTGTCCCAACCATAAACTTGCAAATTCTGTACCTGCATTTTTATCATGCGCGTTTGTCGTCTTCTGTTGTAATTTTAAAGAGAGTATAATGGATTCTGAAATGTCTTACCAGTAAATTGAGGACTGGCTTCAGTAATACTCTCTCTAGGCACACCAAATGAACTAAAATAGCACTTAAGAGTGCACCCAACAGTTGTGTTTGTTGTATTGTGCAATTGACAAATAATGGGGTACTTATGATGATAATGAAGTCAGTGCTATAGACATGAATGAGGTTGGATATGATTTTGGACCATGTATGAGTAGGAATTTCATATGGACTCACTGGTTCTTTGTGCTGACTTGGCACATGCTATTGGCATGCCTTCCACTTCTTGACAACACCATCAATGTCACTGTTCATATTCAGCCAATAGACTGTCTCTCTTGAGAGTCTTCTCATCCAATCTATATATCTATGTCCATGTGTGAGTGATGAAGTGATTGAAGAATATCAGATTGCAAAGATTCCAGCATGATGACCTGCCTGCCTATAGAAATGACACCCTGAGAGATACTTTGCTAATCCTGATAATGTCAAAATTGGTTTGCTTGTCCGCTCGTAAGACATTTCAGAATATGTGTAAGAAGTGGAATATCGATTACACTACTTATTCTCGCCATGACACTAGATCTAATGGCTGAGCTGACTGAATGATTTTCATGGTGAAATCTCTCATTCTCAAACTGCACATTGCAATATTATATCTGAGAGTGGCATCTTTAAGTGAAACTATTTCATCACCAGCAGATCAGTGCATACCAATTTATTAACTCTTATCCATTATACTGAATTAAATCAAGCCATCAATCAATGTGTGTCTGCAGTGTACAATCTATTTCTGTTTAATCTTGTAGCTGCTGGCTTTTGTGTTGTGAAAAATGTACTAGATCAATTTGGAGAACATCTTCAGGTTTCATGTCAATTTGTATATCTAAGGATATATCTTCTGCTTTCGCTGGGTTAGGCAATCAGCTAAGTTATCTGATGTGATCATTAAGTTACCTGGCTTGTACCTGATCTTACAATCGTAACCTTGAATCCTTATCAAGAGACTTTGTAATCTTGGTGGCGCACTGGGCAATGGTTTTCACCAAATCATCGCCACTGGCTTGTGGTTGTGCTCCATCACCAATCCTTTGCTAAAGGAATAAGAATGTAAAAGGATGATTCCAAACACTGAAACAAATGGGACTGGATTCTCCGATTGTGAGGCTATATCCTCACACCGGAGTGGGAAAGGTCGTGCTTTCCGCCCGAAAGGTCGGCCCAAAATGGCCACCGATTCTCCGTGTAGCTGGGGGCTAGCATGCTGGCAGCGCAGAGCACCCGGCTCTAGCTGCCGATACGGCCCAGAGAATTGCCGAGTCCAATGCCGCGCATGCGCACGGTGGCGGCCTGCAGACTGTCAATTGTTGTATAAAAAACCTATCTGGTTAAGTAATGTCCTTTAGGGAAGAAAATCTGCCAGCTTACCTGATCTGGCCTACACGTGGCTCGATACACACAGCAATGTGGTTCACTCTTAAACTGCCCCCTCAAGGGCAAGTAAGGATGGGCAATAAATGCTGACACAGCCAGCAACACCCACGTCCCATGAACGAATAATAAAAAAACCCACTTCTAACATATTTTGTAACTATTGCACAGCCCCAAGCAAACCACCCACAGGATTCCCTCCTCACCCCTGAATTCTCAGGGGACAGCCCCATACCCTGTGTGCCACCTCATGGGGTCCCAGCACCCAGAGATCCCTCAGTGGTCTCCCTCAGCCCTCCATTGAAAGCCACACCTCCCCCCCCCCCTCCCCCCCCAGGGGTATGTCCTTACCGCCCGGCTACACCTCATGGGATTGCTCACCACTACCATGGGACACTTCCACTTCTCCCCCAGCCCCGCCGCCAGGCACGACTTTCACCCCCATCTTCCCCCTCCCCCCCCAACTTCCCCGGCTGACCCGACTTGAGGCTCTACCCATCACCATGAGCCCTGACACCCTCCTCCCCCCCTGAACCTGGCCCAACCTGAGACCCTACCGCCATTGAGGCCCAATCCCTCCATCCACACTCCCAGGCCCTACCTGAGACCTCCCCCCCCAAAGGCCCTTCACTTCTGAAGCCTGACACCCTCTCCCGTTCCAGAATCGTAAAATTGCCATGTTGATGCTACTGATAATGACTGTTTCAGTGCTTCGAAAAGCTATTAATGATCTTCCTGCCACAGCAAAGAAACATTCTTTCTCAATAAGTTCTTTAGCGCTGAAGATTTTTTGATAGTAATTTGATGGTACAGAACTTGTGTATTGCTGAAGAAAGAGACCTGCTGTTGAGTGTTTTTTTCACTCGGCAGGACAGTTCTCAATATTACCAATAGTAAAGAGGAAAACAATTGAACTCTCTTCTCATGCAGTATAAATTGTTGTTCATGAACCATGTTCTTGCTTCCAGAACAATTATTTAATCTGCGATACAGATGCATTCTGGTACAGTACATCTAATGGGGTCCATGTGAACTTGGAAGAGGTCCTGACTAATAAATAATCCAAAAGGAAGTCATTGAAAACAGTAACGTCTGACTAGTGTTAATGTAAGCCTACTTGTGACAATAATAAAGATTATTATTATCAATGTAATAATCCCATGGGACCTCTCCATGGAATGTACTGACCCGTAGCCATGTTTGATATTGGATTGGATTGGATTGGATTTGTTTATTGTCACGTGTAGTGAGGAACAGTGAAAAGTATTTTTCTGCGAGATGCTCAGTAGATCATTAAGTACATGGAAAGAAAAGGGAATAAAAGAAAATACATAATAGGGCAACACAAGGTATTCAATGTACCTACATAAGCACCGGCATTAGATGAAGCATACAGGGGTGTAGCATTTCATGCTTTAAGAAGGATTTTGCAGCTGCAAATCTCATATTTAACTCTTTTAATGTGGATAGTTTGGAAGGGCAATGTTTCAAAGCTGTGTTTAAATGTCATGATAATAATTATGATCTTTATTAGTGTCACAAGTAGGCTTACATTAACATTGCAATGAAGTTACTGTGAAAATTCCTGATTTGAGGCATACTGTCAATGATCCGTCCTCCTTTATGGCCCATGTGTTTGAGCTGCAGTAATCTGTGTGCTCTTTTCACATTTAGTAATTCCATCTTTCTCAGTTTTATCTCGTTTGATCTTCACTTTTCTTGTATCTGGAAGCTGCACTTGGTGGATCAGTTGATGGACTTGCATTCTCCTGTCGGTGTAATGTTGCAGCTCCCTTGAAACTGACAATTTTGTTTAAACATTTGGGATATTTCAATGTTCACGAACTGAGGTGATAGGAATAGTTTCTGAGGGTGATCGGCCTTGGGATATTTGACTGATTCCATGAATTGTTACTAGTGTGAGGTCACACCATGCCATT
The DNA here is from genome assembly GCF_902713615.1 of Scyliorhinus canicula. Taxonomy (NCBI): domain Eukaryota; kingdom Metazoa; phylum Chordata; class Chondrichthyes; order Carcharhiniformes; family Scyliorhinidae; genus Scyliorhinus; species Scyliorhinus canicula. The sequence goes on from NC_052149.1 coordinate 25,227,887, forward strand.
AGAACTGCAACCAAAGAGAAAATGCTGGAAAATCTCAGCAGGTCTGGCAGCATCTGTAGGGAGAGAAAAGAGCCAATGCTACGAGTCTTGGCAACCTCTGGGCCTTTAGTTTGCACGTTGTAGAGCATCTATGATATCCAAGAGGATTGATTGTACCTGCGCTCCAGAATTATGGATCAGGCATATGCAATTAGTGAACTGTGGCACCCTCAGAGTTTTAGTGGTAGGTTTCGTCGTGGCTTTCTAAATCTGTGGATACGTCTTTTAGAATTCACTAAGGTAGCATGCTGTCACTTGTTCCTGTGTCATCTTGGTCAATAACAAATACTAACTTTCTTAAAGCAGATCATCGAAATAGTTGCAAACATGTGACGGCATCTGTGTTTTACACGAGACTGGCGTGAAACATGTTCACCACTCTTCATCTTGTCGTGCATATCATAGTCATTTTCTGGTTTGTCCAACACCTCAGGTACAAGTTAGGGGCAGCAGGGTAGCATGGTGGTTAGCATAAATGCTTCACAGCTCCAGGGTCCCAGGTTCGATTCCCGGCTGGGTCACTGTCTGTGTGGAGTCTGCACGTCCTCCCCCTGTGTGCGTGGGTTTCCTCCGGGTGCTCCGGTTTCCTCCCACAGTCCAAAGATGTGCGGGTTAGGTGGATTGGCCATGCTAAATTGCCCGTAGTGTGCTAATAAAAGTAAGGTTAAGGGGGGGGGGTTGTTGGGTTACAGGTATAGGGTGGATACGTGGGTTTGAGTAGGGTGATCATGGCTCGGCATAACATTGAGGGCCGAAGGGCCTGTTCTGTGCTGTACTGTTCTATGTTCTAAGTTTCTGACAGGATACTAGATGATCATTCTTATTGCTTGAAGCTACCCATTGTGTAAGTTATATTTGGACAGTGCACCGTTCTTTGTAGCTACATCATCCTTTGCTCTGGTGCACTGCTGCTGCCAGTGACGTTTTTTGCCTCATGCCTTGCAGAGCTGATGAAAAGCTGGGCATTTTGTTGATGCATGCAGAGAGCCACATCTTCTACATGTGTTGCTAGGTTTGGGTGTATTAATCAATGCGTCAACAATTGGGGTTGTACTTAGGACCTGTAAACTTTGTCGACCTGTGAGGATTGCTTCGTACATGCGTCCATCCTTCAGTAGCACTCCAATGTTATATGTTTTGGGCTTGCCTAGCAGATATTACTGGAATGCCTCCATGGGAGTGGATGCAATCACCAACACAACAACTCTGTCTGCTAGCTCTGCGATTGAAAAATCACAGTGCCTAGCATTTTCTCCACATTTACTGACAATGTGATTTATGGGTCGTTTAGGCTGTTGTTAAAATGAACTCTTGTCGATTGATTTAACCTGATTCTGAACCATTTTTCTAATGTAATCCACATTTTATGGGAATCCTCTAGCTCTTCTTCTGTAAATCCTGCTGTGTTCAGCCTGTGTAAACCTCCTTTCTCTATTGCTAGGTATATTTTTATTGCTTGCATGTCTGTTTCAGAACACCTAAAACAAGATACCTGGGGCAGGATTCTCCCGTTCCCGGCGGGGCGGGGGGTCCTGGCAGGAAGGAGTGGCGTGAACCACTCCGGCGTCGGGCCGCCCCAATCCGCACCTTTAGGGGCTAGGCCCACCCTGGAGTGGTTGGCGCCCCGCCGGCTGGCGTGGAAGGCCATTGGTGCCACGCCAGCCGGGGCCGAAGGGACTCCACTGGCTGGCGCGGGTCCGCATATGCACGGGAGCATCAGAGGCTGCTGACATCATCCCCGCGCATGCGTAGGGTCACCTACGCGTCAGCACAGGCCCGCCCGCGGATTGGTGGGCCCCAATCACGGGCCAGCCCACCGTGGGGGCATCCCCTGGGGCCAGATCACCCCGCGCCTCCCCCCCCCCAGGACCCCGGAGCCCGCCCGAGCTGCCAGGTCCTGCCGGTAAGGGACCTCGTTCAATTTACGCCGGCGGGACTGGCATAGAACCAGTGGGACTTTGGCCTATCACGGGTTGGAGAATCGCTGGGGGGGGGGGGGGGGGCTGCAAGCGGCTGCACACTGGCGCGGTGCGATTCCCGTCCCCGCCGAATCTCCAGTGCCGGAGAATTCGGCGGGGGCGGGATTCATGCCGCCCCGCCGGTGATTCTCCGACCCGGCGGGGGGTTGGAGAATCCCCCCCCCCCATAGCCCTGTACGCTATTTAATCTTTACCAGCAGCGGCTGGGTAAATCGGCGGTAATACGGGGACAGACACCAGAGTTCCGAGATGATGTCACAGTTCAGAAAGTCACGTGGGACCAAGGGAGCAATTGATTGGTGAGTAAGTCCTGGTGGGCTTATTCAAACTATATTAAATTGGAAGTCATTATTTAAGCAAATAAGCAAGACTTATTTGATTTATTTTATTTTTAAAAGAAGTCTCCGGGACCCGCATGTCTGCAGGAAGTGTTTCCAGCTGCAGGTCCTCGGTGCTTGGGTTTCAGAGCTGGAACGGCGGCTGTGGACACTGTGGAGCGTATGCGAGTCTGAGAGCATCGTGGATGGCACATTTAGAGAGCTGGACACACCACAGTTGAGCGGACTTGAGGAAGGAAGGGAATGGGTGACCACTATGCAGTCCAAGAGAAACAGGCAGGTAGTTCAGGAGTCTCCTGGCTCGCAAATTGGTATTCCATTTTGGAGGCTGATGAGGGCACTGGTTCCCCAGAGAGTGTGGACAGAGCCAAACTTCTGGAAATAGTAGAGCAATTGTAAAACAAGATTCTATAGTCAGGGGCTACTGTTGCCATCAATGTTACTCCAGGTAGTTTGTTGCCACCCTGGTGCCAGGGTCTAGGACAGGGGTGGGCAAACTTTTCCGTGCAAGGGCCACATTCAGAAATTCACAATTCACAAAGGGCCGCATAGTATATTAAGTAAAATAATTACTTCACCCGGTTATGATTCTGGGCGCCTCATATAGAACATAGAACAGTACAGCACAGAACAGGCCCTTCGGCCCTCGACGTTGTGCCGAGAAATGATCACCCTACTCAAGTCAACGTATCCACCCTATACCAGTAAGTAACCCAACAGCCCCCCCCCCCACCCCCCCATTAACCTTAAAAAAAAAAAAAAAATTTTTTTAATGACTTGGTGGGCCGCAGAAATACCTTTGGCGGGCCGCATGCTGCCCGCGGGCCGTAGTTTGCCCACCCCTGGTCTAGGATGTCACTGAACAGCTGCAGGGAATCCAGAAGGGGGAGGGTGATAAGGCAGAGGGCGTAGTGCATCTTGGCACCAATGACATAGGTAGAAAGAGGGATGAGGTCGAGCATCAAGAACTCAGGTAGTTAGGTAGTAGACTAAAAAACAAGACTTCCTTGGTTGTAATAGTGGGATTACTCCCAGTGCACATGCTAGCGAGCACAGGAATGGGAGAATAGCTCAGATGAATGCATGGTTTAAGAGTTGATGCAGGAAGAGGGTTTTAGATTCCTGGATCACTGGGACCGTTTCTGGGGAAGGTGAGACCTGTACAAGAGGGACGGTCTACATCTGAGCCAGAGCAGGAATAACATCCTTGTTGGCGGGTTTGCTAGTTGTGATGAATGGTATCAGTAGCTGCTGTAACTGTACCTTACCTTTAATACATTGGCCCTTTAAGACCGGGCTTGGAACCATGGGGGACTCCGCCTCTGGCTCCGCCCCCAGGAACCGGTATATAAGCTGAGGCTCACTCGGCAGCATGTGGTGAGCACACTTCTCGGCTGCTGTTCAGTTCTCTGATGATTAAAGCCTTTGCATTACCGATCTTCTCTCCTGTGTCGTAATTGAGGGTATCTCAATTTAATCATCAGACGCATCAAGATGGACAGCGCTCTAAAGCCGGAGAAACTCAACCTGGCCGCTCGGTCGCCGGGAGCCCCGGAAATGTTGGCGGCGGCCATCTTGTGACTCCAGGCGGCCAATTTGTGAGTCCCACTTAACCGAGGACTCTGACTACCCGCAACTAGGAGCGATCACGCTCGATCAATCGTGGCCAAAGCACCTGCGGAACTCAATGATGCGGGTACAAATCAACGGCCACGACACTCCCTGCCTATTCGACTCCGGGAGCATGGAGAGCTTTATCCATCCAGACATGGTAAGGCGCTGCTCTCTGCGCACCCACCCCACCTCCCAAACTATCGCCCTCGCTTCAGGGTCCCATTCGGTACAAATCACGGGGAATTGTGTCGCTGACCTCGCAATTCAAGGCGCTGAATACACCCGTTTTAAACTCTACATTCTCCCTCGCCTCTGCGCCCGCCTGCTGCTCGGTCTGGACTTTCAGTGCAGCAACCGGAGCCTGACACTGAAGTTCGGCGGACCCCTGCCCCACTCACGGTATGCAGCCTGGCGACACTCAAATTTGCGCCACCCCCCCCTCTTCGCGAACATCACTCTCGACTGTAAGCCCGTCGCCACTAGGAGTCGGCGGTACAGTGCCCAAGACATGACTTTTATCAAGTCAGAGGTTCAGCGGCTACTAAAAGAGGCCGTCATAGAGGCCAGCAACAGCCCTTGGAGGGCTCAAGTATTGGCAGTCCGCTCGGGGAAAAGCAACGAATGGTAGTGGATTATAGCCAGACCATAAACCGCGTTACACAACTCGATGCTTACCCACTTCCCCGCATAGCAGAAATGGTGACTCACATCGCCCAGTATCGGGTATTCTCCACGGTTGACCTAACATCGGCCTATCATCAACTCCCTATCCGCCCAGAGGACCGCCCCTACATGGCTTTCGAAGCAGCCGGTCGACTGTTTCACTTCCTCAGGGTCCCTTTTGGTGTCACAAATGGAGTCTCCGTTTTCCAGAGGGCGATGGATCAAATGGTGGACCAGTACGGCTTACGGGCTACCTTCCCGTATTGGACAACGTCACCATCTGCGGCCATGACCAGCAGGACCACGACGCAAACCTGAGGAGGTTCCTCCAGACTGCCCGGGCCCTCAACCTCACGTACAACAAAGAGAAATGCGTGTTCCACACAACTCGGCTAGCCATCCTCAGCTACGTAGTGGGAAACAGGGTCCTAGGCCCAGACCCCGACCGCATGCGTCCCCTTAAGGAACTCCCCCTCCCCCGTAGCCTCAAGGCACTCAAACGGTGCTTAGGGCTTTTCTCCTATTACGCCCAGTGGGTCCCCAGATATGCGGACAAAGCCCGACCACTCATTAAGACCACGGTTTTTCCCCTGACGGCTGAGGCCCAGTCGACTTTCAGCCGTATCAAGGCCGACATCATCAAGGCCGCCATGCACGCGGTGGACGAAGCCATTCCCTTCCAAGTAGAAAGCGACGCATCAGACGTCGCCCTGGCTGCTACCCTCAACCAGGCAGGTAGACCAGTAGCGTTCTCCTGAACCCTCACCGCCTCGGAAATTCGGCACTCTGCAGTCGAGAAGGAGGCACAAGCCATTGTGGAGGCCGTGTGGCACTGGAGGCACTACCTAGCCGGTAGGAGGTTCACCCTCGTCACCGACCAAAGGTCGGTCGCCTTTATGTTCGATAACGCACAACGGGGCAAAATAAAGAATGACAAAATTCTGAGGTGGAGGATAGAGCTCTCCACCTATATGTACGATATTAAATATTGCCTGGGGAAGCTCAACGAGCCCCCGGATGCCCTGTCCCACGGCACATGTGCCAACGCGCAAAAAGACCGCCTGAGAGCCATCCACGATGACCTCTGCCACCCGGGGGTCACCCGGCTTGCCCATTTCATCAAGTCCCGCGACCTACCCTACTCCACAGAGGACGTCAAGGCTATGACTAAGGCATGCCAGATCTGTGCGGAATGCAAACCGCAATTCTATCGACCAGACAGGGCCCGCCTGATAAAGGCCTCTGGGCCCTTTGAGTGACTAAGTGTGGACTTCAAAGGGCCCCCCTCCGTCCACCAACCGCAACATCTATTTCCTCACCGTTATCGATGAGTTCTCCTGCTTCACTTTTGCTGTCCCCTGCCCCGATATGACCTCGGCCTCCATGATCAAGGCACTGCACAGCATCTTCACACTGTTTGGTTCCCCCACTTATATCCACAGCGACCTGCTAATGTGCCCGAAACCACATATAGAATTTTTTTTGTTGAATCGTGCCCTTCGAGGTTCACAAGCTATCCCGTACCAGCCTCCCCGAACAGGCGCCGGAATGTGACGACTAGGGGCTTTTCACAGTAACTTCATTGAAGCCTACTCGTGACAATAAGCGATTTTCATTTTCATTTCTCTTGAAATGCAATGGCTGGTGTTAGATTGGTAAATATGATGACCGTATTGCTCCCAACAAGGATTTTAATGATGCTCAGTGAAAAACAAGTGTTGATCACGACATTGTCAAAATTGTTGCTCTTCTTCAAATAATGCCTAAAGATCCTTGTTGTCTACCTTTTAAAAAAAAATTTAGAGTACCCAATTCATTTTTCTCAATTAAGGGGCAATTTAACGTGGCCAATCCACCTAGCCTGCACATCTTTGGGTTGTGGGGGCGAAACCCACACAAACACGGGGAGAATGTGCAAACTCCACACGGACAGTGACCCAGAGCCGGGATCGAACCTGGGACCTCGGTGCCGTGAGGCAGCAGTGCTAACCCTTGTTGTCTACCTTAACCATGTGTCAGACACAATCTCATCTTAATGTCATCTTTTAAAAAAAAGGCCCTCCCACTAACGCAGCACTCTCTTGGTCATATGCTCAGCGCTTGGAGTATGTCCTAACCACCCAGCATATTACCAATTGAACAATGCTGACAAATTGGGACTTGTCACTTTGGGGAATTTCCAAAATGTGTACAAGTTTCAAGCTTCCTTCAAGAGATTTGTTTGCGTATTTGATGCATATGCTGACATCAATGCACTGAGTGCTGCAGTTTCTGGAGATTGGTTTGCAAACAAACTGCCAACACCTGGAAGTCTGTCCTGATTGTTGGAGTGCAGTAGGGAGGGGTTCACTATTCATCAATATGTTTTGTCTAACTTAAAAGTGCATGATGCTGGCAATGGGTGCATAGAATGTCCAGAAATGACACCCCTCACCTTGATAGAATAGAAAAGTCAGCTAAATTGGATGGTGATTAAATCTGGGACTTGAGGGGCAGCATGGCGGCACAGTGGTTAGCACTGTGTCTCAAGGCACAGAGGTCCCAGGTTCCATCCCAGCTCTGGGCAACTGTCTGTGTGGAGTTTGCACATTCTCCCCGTGTTTGCGTGGCTCACACCCCCTCACCCCAAAGATGTGCAGGCTAGGTAGACTAAAAAAGGGTCGAGAGAGACTAAAGTTGTTGAATTCAACAGAGAGTCCATAAGGCTGTAAAGCGCCTAATCGGATGATGAGGTGCTATTCTTCCAGCTTGTGTTGGGCTTCACTGGAACATTGAGCATTGTTTGGGAAATCGGTACAGGATAAGAAGAAAGATACATAAGAGGTGAGGGCAAAAGGGACATTTCACAATGTTAATTGTGCAGGATTAGTGAAAATCCCAAGATATTCTATAAGTATATTATGGGGAAGAGGATAACCAGAGAAAGAGTGGGGTCCATTAGGACCAAGTGGGTAATCTGTGTGTGGAGCCAGAGGGCATTGGTAGGGTGTTAAATGAACACTTCACATCTGTCTTCACTCAGGAGAAGGAGGCTGTAGGGATAAAATTCAGGGAGAGGGACAGTGCAGTTCTTGAATAGTTTGATATAGGGACTGAGATTTGTGTGGGCTTAAAAATGGACAAACATCCAGTTTTGGATGAGTTGGAACCCAGGCTGCTGTGGGAGGCAGGGAGGAAATTACAGGGGCTCAGAACCAACTTTTTAATTCCTCTCCAGCCACTGGAAAGGTGCCAGAGGATTGGAGAACAGCTAATGTGGTTCCACTTTTCAACATCCTCGGAGTTACCATTGATCACAAACTGAACTGGACTAGCCATATAAATAACAAGGCTACAAGAGCAGATCAGAGGCTAGGAATCCTGTGGTGAGTAACTCACCTCCTGACTTCCCATAGCCTGTCCACCAGAAGGCTTAAGACAGGAGTATGATTGAATACTCTCCACTTGCCTGGATGAATGCAGCTCCAACAACACTCAAGAAGCTCTACATCATCCAGGATAAAGCAGCCCGCTTGATTGTTCTCCCTTCCATAAACACTCACTCCCTCCACAACCGACGCACAGTAGCGGCAGAGTGTACCATCTATAGGATGCACTCCAGTAACTCACCAAGGCTCCTTAGGCAGCACTTTCCAAACCCTTTCATTTATAAGGACAAGGGCAGAAAATACTTGGGGACGCCGCCACCTGGAGGTTCCCCTCCAAATTACTCACCATCCTGACTTGGAAATATATCACGTTCCTTCACTGTCGCTGGATCAAAATCCCAGAACTCCCTGCCTAATAGCACAGTAGGTGTGCCTACACTACATGGGCTGCAGCAGTTCAAGACGGCACCTCACCACCACCTTCTCAAGGGAAATTAGGAATGGGCAACAAATGCTGGCCTAGCCAGCAATGCCCACATTCCGTAAAAAAAGTGAATTAAGAAAAAAATGTTAAACCAAGGAATAACAGGCCAGCGAGTGTCACACCAGTGATAGGGAAACTATTGGAGAAAATTCTGAAGGAGAGAATTAATCTCCAATTGGAGAGGCAAGGTTTGATTAGGGATAGTCAACATGGCTTTGTCAGAGGGAGGTCATGCCTAACACATTTAAAAAAAAAAAAATTTAGAGTACCCAATTCATTTTTCCCAATTAGGGAGCAATTTAGAGTGGCCAATCCACCTCGCCTGTACATCTTTGGGTTGTGGGGGTGAAACCCACGCAGACACGGGGAGAATGTGCAAACTCCACATGAACAGTGACCCAGAAATCGAACCTGGGTCCTCAGCGCCATGAGGCGGCAGGGCTAACCCACTGCGCCACCGTGCTGTCCTCTGCCTAACACATTGAATTTTTCGAGGAAGTGATCAGGTGTGTAGAGGAGGGTAGTGCAGTTGGTATAGTTTAGATAAATTTCAGCAAATCCTTTGACAAGGTCCCACATGGGAGACTGATAAAGAAGGTAAAAGCACAGGGAATCCATGGTAACCTGGCAAGTTGGATACAAAACTGGCTTGGTGGTGAGAGCCAGAGGGTGGTGGTAGAAGGCTGTTTGTGTGACTGGATGCCGGTGTCCAGTAGCGTACCACAGGGATCTGTACTAGGTCCTTATTATTCATGATATATATAAACAATATTGATGAAAGTGTGGGGGGATGATAAATAAGTTTGCAGACGACACGAAGATTAGCAGGGTGGTGAACAGTGAGGAAGAAGTTCTTAGGTTGCAGGAAGATGTAGACGGGTGGGTCAGATGGGCAGATCAGTGGTAGATGGAATTTACCCCTGAAAAGTGAGAGGTGATGCACTTTGGAAGGGATAACAAGACAAGGGAGTACTCAATGAACAGCAGGACACTAGGAAGCTGAGAGGAACAGAGGGATCTTGGGGTGCTTGTTCACAGATCCCTGAATGTGGCAGGACAGATAATAATAATCTTTATTATTGTCACAAGTAGGCTTACATTAACACCGCAACGAAGTTACTGTGAAAATGCCTGAGTCGCCACACTCCAGCGCCTATTCAGGTACACAGAGGGAGAATTCAGAATGTCCAATTCACCTAACAGCACATCTTTTGGGACTTGTGGGAGGAAACCGGAGCACCCAGAGGAAGCCCACGCAGATACAGAGAATGTGCAGATTCCACACAGACGGTGACCCAAGCGGGAATCAAACCTGGGACCCTGCAAAGCAACAGTGCTAACCACTGTACTACTGTGCCACGCATGATTAATAGGGTAGTTAGAAATGCATACAAGACACTTCTCTTTATCAGTCATGGCATAGATTATAAGAGCAGGGAGGTTATATTGGAGTTGTACAAAACTTTGGTTAAGCCACAGCCACAGTACTGTGTGCAGTTCTGGTCACCTCACTGTAGGAAGGGTGTGATTGCACTGGAGAGTGTGCAGAGGAGATTCACCAGGATGTTGCCTGGGATGGAGCATTTGAGTTATGAAGAGAGGCTGGATAAGCTCGGACTTTCTTTTGAACAGGGAAGCCTGAGGGGGAACCGGATTGAGATGCATAAGATTCTGAGGAGTATGGGCAGGGTAGATAGGAAGCAGCTGTTCCCCTTAGTTGAAGGGTCAATAACAAGGGGACATTATTTTATGGTGAGGGGCAGGAGGTTTAGATTAGGTTTAGGTGGTAGTCCAGAATGCATTGTCTGGGAGAATAGCAGAGGTGGGAAACCTCACAACCTTTAATAAGTACTTGGATGAGCACTTCAAATGTCACAACATTCAAGGCTATGGGCCAAGTGCTGGAAAGTGGGACTGGTGTAGATTTTATGTAGTTTTGTCAGTGCAGACTCGATGGGCTGACGTGCTTTGCCTGTACTGATTATTTGCACTGGAACAGAGAATGTTGAATAAAGATTTTAAAAACATGTTGGATTTTAATACAGTGAATAGGGAAAGGCTATTTCCTCAGAATGGACAACCGGTGATGGTAACGTAGTGATAATGAGGCTGGACCAGTGATCCAGAGACCCAGACTATGCGTCGGTCACACAAGTTCAAATCCCACTGACACAGCTAGGGAAATTAGAATTCAATTCATGAATCGGGAATAAAATTACAATGTTAGTCTCATTAATAATAATCATGAAACTGCTCGTTCTGTTGTTTAAAAACTTATCCTGTTCGCCAATGTCCTTCAGGGGAAGAAATACGTTGTCCTTACCTGGTGTGACCTCTACACATGACTCAAGATCCACAGAAACCTTAACTGGCCTCTGAAATGGTCAAGCAAACCGCTCCATTATCTCAAACAGCGACAGAAAAAAACACTCTGGGTGTATCTACACCATCTGGACGCTAGCCGTTTAAGAAGGCAGTTCACCATCGCCTTCTCAAAGGCAATTAGGAAGGGACAATAAATGTTAGCTTTGTCAGTGACACTTGCATACCACGAACAAAGAAAGAAAGAATAAATTAATCTAGCTAATAATGGAGTTGGAATGGAAGCTGTTTTGGGATTTCTAAACCTGGTGACGAGATGGTGTGGGTGAGTGTAAGGATGGCTTGGGTGAATCTCATTTCACTTTATTTGTTCCTGATGCCTCCAACTGCCCTATCCAGTCCAACATCCTGTTATATTTTATTGTATTATCTGTAAATATCTGTAAACAGCTTGGACCTAGTTGGCTAGAACCTAATTGTTATGTACAAGTGTTTCAGGGGGCGCATTTCACAGCTGCAAGGAGACTCATGAGAAATATAACAGAACCAGTTCAATCTGGTCCTTCTTTGTATCAGTGATCATGGCAAAATTAAATATAAAGACTTCCTGATCTTTCCAAGCTTAAAGTGTGATTATTAACAACATCTGGGAACCAAAAGACAACAGGAACACCGAGCACATCCTTCCTCACATTACTTTCAACTAATAAATGAAATGGTCAAAGGAAATACACCAAACGCTCCTGTTTTGATGTCCCTATGCTTGTCCTGGACTGGACATAAGACATAAGGTATAGGATCAGAATTAGGCCACTCGGCCCATCAAGTCTGCTCTGCCATTCAATCATGGCTGATATGTTTCTCATCCCCCTTCTCCCCATAACCCCTGGTCCCCTTATTAATCAAGAACCAATCTATCTTTGTCTTAAAACACTCTGTGATTTGGCCTCCACAGCCTTTTGCAGCAAAGGGTCCCACAGATTCATCACCCTCTGGCTGAATAAATCCCTCCTCATCTTTTTTAAAGGATCGTCTCTTCAGTCCGAGGCTGTGCCCTTGGGTTCTAGTTTTTCCAACCAGTGGATACATCCGCTCCACGTTCACTCTATCTAGCCCCCTGAGTATCCTGTAAGTTTCAACAAGATCCCCCTCATCCTTCTAAATTCCAACGAGTACAGACCCAGAGTCCTCAACCGCTCCTCCTATTACAAGCTCTTTATTCCAGGGAGCATGCTTGTGAACTTCCTCTGGACCTTTTCCAAGGCCAGTGTTATATTACGTATTGTAATATCTTGTTACTCATTTGCTTACTGCTAGAATGGTTGTATGCTTAATATTCAGTAACACTCGAAGTCTTCAAATAAAGCAACTACTGTTTATTGAATAACGCTTATAAATTAACTGAGTTTGTTCACTCTTCAATAACTACAACTGCCGATTAGATAAATAAGATTAAGTATATATATATATATAGTTTAACTGCACCTGCATTACACCTAAACCTTCATTTCATTTCATTTTCATTTTTCATTTCACACTAAGCTATATCTCTAACACTCTGTTGACTAATCACTCCTGATACGAAGAGGTGGGAACTCTCTGAGTCTACCTTATCCATATATCAGGTGCAGCCATCTAGTAGTTATCTAGCACTTATTTATAGATGTTAACCCTTTACATACCTTCAGATATACAGATCACTACATCCCCCTTTTTTAAACACATTTCTATACTATAAAGAAAATTGTATAACAAATAATCATAAAGAATGATATGTATATCTGTACAAATATATTTAGAATGCTGACTATACACAGTGAAATAATATTTTTATATCCAGTATTTATAAGTTCTGCCTGCTAGGTTTGATCTTTGTGTTGATCTTCTCAATTGTCGAAGTGGTGAGTCTGAAACTTTGAGCATATGCATGTCATCTGGTTTCTTGGTATGAAGTAGATTTTCTTGAAAAAGTGATTCATTTAAATTTAAGGTTGGAAAAATTGGTTGTTAAAGCTTAATTTTCTGCAAAGCTCGTCTGTTGCGTCAAAAAATTGCTTCATCGGCAGATTTGATGATGTAAGACCTTGGTGCTGCTTGCCTAATGATAATAGCTGGAGCAGACCATCCTCCTTCTGGATTCTTGATTCTGACAATGTAATTCTTGATTGTCGCGAAATTCTTGATGTCGCGAGGAATTAAGGGCTACGGGGAGAATGCTGGTAGGTGGAGTTGAAATGCCCATCAGCCATGATTGAATGGTGGAGTGGACTCGATGGGCCGAATGGCCTTACTTCCACTCCTATGTCCTATGGTCTTATGGTCTTATGGCCATCTTTTGTCAGTGGGTCTAATTGAACTGTATGTTGGTCATAGTACAATCTTTGTTTTGAATGTTGTTCATTGATCTTCTTTAGAACAGGTAGATGATCCAGATTTTGAAATCTGATCACTGGTAAGATAGTTCTAAGATCTCTATTGAATAACATTTGTACTGGTGGAAGTCCTGAAGCTAATGGAGTTGCTCTGCATGACAATAACGCTAGATGAATATCTGACAATGAATCATTCGCTTTACTTAGCAACTGTTTTATAATGTGAACACCTTTTTCTACCTTCCCATTGGATTGTGGGTAGTGTGGACCGGATGTCACATGTCTAAAATTATGTTTACTCGAGAACTTGGACCATTCCCAACTTGCAAAACATGGACCATTGTCCGACATTACTGTTTCCGGAATCCTATGTCTTGAGAATGTTTCTTTACGTGCCTTGATTACTGATCTCGATGTTAGGTCTGGAAGTTTCATAACCTCCGGGTAGTTTGAATAGTAATCAATGATGAGAACGTAGTCACGGCCAGTTGTGTGGAAGAGGTTGATCCATACTGTTGTCTATGGTGATGTGATAAGTTCATGTTGTTGAAGGGTCTCCTTGCATTGTGCAGGTTGGTGTCTTTGACAGGTTTTACTTGTTATGATCATGTCAGTGATATCCCTGTTTATACTTGGCCTACAAGACTGCTTGTCTTGCTCTTCTTTTACATTTTTCGATACCAAGGTGTCCCTCGTGAATTTTCTGTAAAATTTCGGATCAAAGACTTTGTGATTTTGATTTGATTTGAGTTATTATTGTCACATATGTTATTATGCAGTGAAAAGTATTGTTTATTGCATGCTGTACAAACAATGCATACCGTACATAGGGAAGGAAAGAGAGACTGCAGAATATAATGTTACAGTTATGGCAAGGTGCAGAGAAAAGATCAACTTTGTATGAGTAGGTCCATTCAAAAGTCTGATGGAAGTAGGGAAGAAGCTGTTCTTGAGTCGGTTGGCACATTACCTCAAGCTTTGGTACCTTTCTTCAGACGGAAAAAGGTGGAAGAGAGTGTGTCCGGGGTGCGTGGGGTCCTTAATTATGCTGGCTGCCTTTCCGAGGCAGCGGGGAGTATAGATAGAGTCATTGGATGAGAGGCTGGTTTGTGTGATGGACTGGGCTACATTCACAACCTTTTGTAGTTTCCTGCGATCTTGGGCAGAGCAGAAACCATACTAAGCTGTAATACAACCAGAAAGAATGCTTTCTATGTTGCATCTGTAGAAGTTGGTGAGAGTCGTAGCTGACATGCCCAATTTCCTTAGTTTTCTGAGAAAGTAGAGTTGTTGGTAGGCTTTTTTAACTATAGTGTCAGCATGGAGGTGACCAGGACAGGTTGTTGGTGATCTGTACACCTAAACACTTGAAGCTCTCGACCCTTTCTACTTTGTTCCCATTGATGTAGACAGGGGGATGTTCTCCACAACGCTTCCTGAAGTCAATGACAATCTCCTTCATTTTGTTGACATTGAGGGAGAGATTATTGTCGTCGCACCAGTTCACCAAATTCTCTATCTCATTCCTGTACTCTGTCTCGTCATTGTGGTTTAATACTTTAATCTTGTCTTAACAATAGACCATGAACCATTGTTAAATCTGTTTGTATATTGCAGTATTGAGGACAACCCCCTTTCGACCACCCATGTTGTAGATGGTGCATTACCCTCTGCAGAGATGCATCCTTCTTTGTTTCTTGCTTTATTAACTGCAGTTTTTCATCAGATGCCGGTAGATTCTCCATGCATAGTTGAATTCCATTGGTGTGCTGCCTACTGCAATGGAAAGTGATAGGGTATCTGCAATTATAAGCTCTTTCCCAGGTATATATATTAAATTGAAATCATACCTTCGTAATTTCATCATTATACGCTGGCGTCTGGCTGTCAATTTGTTCAACTTTCTTCAATGATGTGGATCTACGGCCTGTGATCCATCTCCACAGTGAAGATTGGAAATCCGTAAACATAGTCATGGAATTTCAGTATTCCTGTCAATAATCCGAGACATTCCTTTTCTATTTATGCATATCTGCACTCAGTTGCAGTCATAGCTCTTGAAGCATATGGTACAGGAATCCAATCACATCTTGTTGTACGAGAACTGCACCTATTCCATCTTGACTTGCATTAGTGGATATTTTAGTTGTTCTTTTAAGATCGAAGAAAGCGAGTATTGGTGCAGTCATAAGTTGTTGTTTTAGATCTGTCCACTCTTTCTGATGACTTGCCATCCATTCAAAAGTGGTTGATTTTGACTTCCGGTGGCGGAGATGCAGAGCTAAGCCGCACGTTCGGCAGCTCCCGCTATTAAAGGACTTTCGGGCCTATTTTAGGGCCCCAAATGGCGCTGTTTCAACGATTCCCGGTGGGGGAAGGTGTTTGGAGGAACATTGCCCAAAATTTATGGTGCGTACCCGGAGTGGGGTAAAGGAAAAGGCTGCAGCAGCTCCCCAGGAAAAGCGGGGGAAGGAGGACAAAATGGCGGCCGGCGGAGCACCCGAGGACTGGTGGAAGTGGGCGCAGGAGCAGCAAGCTGCTCTTCTGCGCTGTTTTGCGGAACTGAAGGCTGAGTTGCTGGACTCCCTGAATGCGACTACCAACAAGCTGCTTGAGACCCAGGCAGCCCAGGGGGTGGCCGTTCAGGAGTTGCAGCGGCAGGCCGCTGAGTGGGAGGAGGAGGCCGTGGTCCTCGTGGGGAAGGTGGAGTTGCACGAGGCACTTCACAAAAAGTGGCAAGACCGCTTGGAGGAGCTGGACTTTCGCACGATGCGAAAGAATTTGAGGATCCTGGGCCTGGCGGAGGGGCTGGAGTGGTCGGATCTTCCGTCTTATGTGACCACGATGCTGAGCTCGTTGATGGGAGCGGGGTCCTTCCACTTGCCCCTGGAGCTTGAGGGAGCCCACAGAGTGCTGGCCAGGAGGCCCAAGACGAATGAACCCCCGCGGGCGGTGCTGGTGCGGTTGTATCGATTCAGTGACCAGGAGTGTGTGCTGCGCTGGGCCAAGAGAGGAGCAGCAAGTGGGAGAATTCGGTAGTGCGAATCTACCAGGACTGGAGTGCGGAAGTGGCTAAGCGGTGGGCCGGGTTTAACCGGACGAAGGCGGTGCTGCATGCCAAGCAGGTCAAATTTGGAATGCTGCACCCTGCACATCTGTGGGTGACATAAAAGGACCGGCACCACTACTTTGAGTCCCCGGAGGAGGCGTGGGCCTTTGTACAGGCGGAGAAGCTGGACTCGAACTAGGGTCTGGGGGCTGCGTGGTCTGGTGCACTATGGTCGTTGCTGTTTTTGCTGTTGCTGTTTTTGTAATTTTGACATGTGTTTTCTATGCTGGTTTTTGCTCTGTTTCTGGGTGGGTCTGTTGGGTATGGTTTTGTGTTACGTGGGGATTGTTGGGGGTTTGTTTTTTATTTTCTCTTCTGTACGGGGCTGGGGGATGGGGTGGAGCTAGAATTTGGGGAGCTGCGTCAGAAGGGTGGGGTGGGGCAGTGTGAAAGTGCGGGCTTTCCTCTGGTTTCCCGCGCTGTGGGGCAGGGGGGTGGAGCTAGCGGTGGGGGCGTGGCCTCTACTGGTTTTTTCCTGCGCTGAAGCGGTGCCAAGGAGGTGTGGCAGGAGGGGGGATGGGGGGATGACCTCATGTCGGGAGGGGCCGGGTTTTGGCGGGAGTTGCCGGGGCAGCAGAAGTCAGCTAACTCACGGAAGTACCATGGAGGGTGCGAAGGGGTGGGTGGGACAGGTTTTCCACTCAGGATTAGACGCGAAGAACCGGGGGGTGGCAATTCTGGTGGGGAAGGGGGTGGCGTTCGTGGCGTCTGAGGTGGTGGCGGACAAGGAGGGCAGATATATTATGGTGAAGGCTAGGCTGCAGGGAGAGAAGGTGGTGCTGGCTGATGAGGAGGTGTGTAGGAGGGTCCTGGGAAGTATTGAGGGGTATCTTGAGACCAACGACACGGGGGAGGTCCGGGTGGGGATGGTCTGGGAGGCTCTGAAAGCAGTGATCCGGGGGGAGCTGATTTCCATCCGGGCCCATAGGGAAAGGAGGGAGAGGAGGGAGAGGGAGAGACTGGTGGGGGAGCTCCTGGACGTGGATAGGAGGTACGCGGAGGTCCCGGAGGAGGGGTTGCTGGGGGAACGGCGTAGTTTGCAGGCCAAGTTTGCCTTGTTGACCACCAGAAAGGTGGAGACACAGTGGAGGAGGGCGCAAGGCGTGGTATATGAGTATGGGGAGAAGGCGAGCAGGGCGTTGGCGCATCAGCTCCGCAGGCAAGATGCGGCTAGGGAAATTGGTGGAGTTACGGATAAGGGTGGGAATGTGGTGCAGAAGGGGGCAGAGGTGAACGGGGTCTTTAGGGACTTTTACGAGGAACTGTACCGGTCGGAGCTGGGGGGGGGGGGGGTGGTTAGGGTTAACCCTAACCCCTTGCAGTGTGGATCATATAGGCCAATCTCGCTCCTCAATGTTGATGCTAAGTTGCTGGCGAATATCCTGGCCACCAGGATAGAGGACTGTGTGCCAGGGGTGATACATGAGGATCAGACAGGATTTGTCAAGGGTAGACAGTTTAACACGAATGTGCGGAGATTGTTAAATGTTATTATGATGCCAGCGGTGGAGGGGGTGGCGGAGATAGTGGTGGCGCTGGATGCAGAGAAGGCGTTTGATAGAGTTGAGTGGGGGTACCTGTGGGAGGTGCTGGAGCGGTTCGGATTCGGGGAGGGGTTCATCAAATGGGTGAGGTTGCTCTACGTGGCTCCGATGGCGAGTTTAGTTCCCAATGGAAGGAGATCAGAGTACTTCAGGCTCTACCGTGGGATGAGGCAGGGGTGCCCCCTGTCCCCTTTGCTTTTTGCACTGGCGATAGAACCTCTGGCTTTGGCGCTGAGGGAGTCGGGGAGGTGGAGGGGCCTGGTGCGGGGTGGGGAAGAACATAGGGTATCGCTGTATGCGGTTGTATGTGGCGGACCCAGAGGGGGGAATGCCGGGGGTGATGGAGCTTTTGGCTGAGTTTGGGAGCTTCTCGGGCTATAAGTTAAATCTGGGCAAGAGTGAGGTATTTATAGTACACCCGGGAGATCAGGAGGAGGGAATTGGGAGGCTCCCGTTTAAGAGGGCAGTGAAGAGTTTCAGATACCTGGGGGTGCAGGTGGCCAGGAGTTGGGGGACTCTCCATAAGCTTAATTTTACCAGGCTGGTGGAGCAGATGGAGGAGGAATTCAAAAGGTGGGACATGGTGCTGCTATCGCTGGCGGGTAGAGTGCAGTCCGTCAAAATGACGGTTCTCCTGAGGTTCTTGTTCCCTTTTTCAGCGTTTGCCCATCTTTATCCCTAGGGCCTTTTTTAGGAGGGTGACTAGCAGCATCATGAGCTTTGTTTGGGCGCATGGGACCCCGAGTGTGAAGAGGGTCTTCTTGGAGCGGGGTAGAGATGGTGGGGGGGCTGGTGTTACCCAATCTCTCGGGGTATTATTGGGCGGCCAATGTGCCGATGGTGCGCAAGTGGGTGATGGAGGGGGAGGGGGCAGCATGGAAACGGATGGAGAGGGCATCCTGTGGAGATACAAGCCTGGGGGCCCTGGTAACGGCACCGTGGCCGCTCCCTCCTACGAGGTATACCACGAGTTCGGTGGTGGCGGCTACCCTCAAGATTTGGGGGCAGTGGAGGCGACATAGGGGGGAAGTGGGGGGCTCGATGGAGGCTCCGTTAAGGGGGAACCATTGGTTCGTCCCAGGGAACATTGATGGGGGGGTTCCAGGGTTGGCACAGAACGGGCATCAGGCAGCGGAGGGACCTGTTCATTGATGGGAGGTTTGCGAGCCTGGGGGAGTTGGAGGAGAAATTTGGGCTCCCCTCGGGGAACATGTTCAGGTCTCTGCAGGTAAAGGCGTTTGCTAGGCGGCAGGTAGAGGGATTCCCTTTGCTTCCCGCGAGGGGGGTGAGTGACAGGGTGCTTTCGGGGGTCTGGGTCGGGGATGGGAAGATATCTGATATCTACAAGGTAATGCAGGAGGTGGAGGAGGCGTCATTAGAGGAGCTAAAGGCTAAGTGGGAGGGGGAACTGGGGGAACAGATCGAAGATGGGACATGGGCTGATGCCCTGGAGAGGGTTAGCTCTTCCTCCTCATGTGCGCGGCTTAGCCTCATCCAATTCAAGGTGCTGCACTGGGCCCACATGTCCGGGTCTAGGATGAGTAGGTTCTTTGGGGGCGAAGACAGGTGTGTCAGGTGTTCGGGGAGTCCGGCGAACCATGCCCATATGTTCTGGGCATGCCCGGCACTGGAGGAGTTCTGGAAGGGGGTGGCGAGGACGGTGTCGAGGGTGGTAGGATCCAGGGTCAAGCCAGGCTGGGGACTCGCGATTTTTGGGGTGGCAGTGGAGCCGGGAGTGCAGGAGGCGAAAGAGGCCGGTGTTCTGGCCTTTGCGTCCCTAGTAGGATCTTGCTACAATGGAAGGATGCGAGACCCCCAAGCGTGGAGACCTGGATCAATGACATGGCAGGTTTATTAAGCCGGAGAAGGTCAAATTTGCCCTGAGAAGATCGGTACAAGGGTTCTTTAGGCGGTTGCAACCTTTCCTCGACTTTCTGGCTCAGCGATAGGGTACTGGGCCAGCAGCAGCAGCAACCCGGGGGGGAGGGGGGAAAGGGAGGGGGTAAGGGGGGGAGGGGAAAGGTGGGGGGAAAGGGGGGGGGAAGGGGGGGGGGCATGGACTATGTTTGCTTATTTAATTTTAATTTATTTTTAAGTTCTCTTGTTGTTTACTGGGTTTGGGGGGGTGGGGGGTGAGATACATGCGTTGATACGGTCTTGGGGGTGTTACAGTTATTATGGTGTTTTATTGTTGCTTTTCATTGTCTGTTGTTATATTTTCTGTAAAAAATTTCAATAAAAATTATTTTTAAAAAAAGTGGTTGATTTTCTGATAAGATTTTTTAATGCAGACATTCTCGATGACAGGTTTGATATAAACTTGCCCTCAAAATTGACAAAACCCAGAAACCTCAGAACAGCTTTCTTGTCTTCTGGAGTTTTCATATTTTGAATTGCTGCTATCTTTGTATCATCAGATTTGACAGTTTTGGAAGAAATGGTATCTCCCTGGAATTTCAATGAGGAGTGTACAAATGTGCACTTTGCTTGATTCAATTTTAATCCGAACTTGTTGATTCTCTCAAATACTTTTCGTAGGCGATTGATGTGTTCTTCCTTGGTCGTGGACCAAATGATGATGTCATCAACGTGCACCCTCACACCTTCAATTCCTTCTGTCATTTGCTCCATGATCCTGTGGAATATCTCACTTGTGATTTCTTCGTGCTTTGGGATGGGATAGTGTTCCCTTTGTATATTTTTATTCAGATCTTTAGGATCTATGCAGATGCGAAGATCTCCAGACCTTTATTTACGCAAACTCATGAGCTGACCCAGTCAGTCGGTTGTGTGACTCCGAGATATGATACCTTGTGATTGAAGTCGGTCAAGTTCTAGTTGTAACCTTTCTTGCAATGGAGGCGGATGATGAATTATTGGCTTGGCATCCTTCCTTTTTTTTTTTTTTTTTTCTTTTTTTTTTTTTAATTTAGATTACCCAATTATTTTTTCCAATTAAGGGGCAATTTAGCGTGGCCAATCCACCTACTCTGCACATTTTTGGGTTGTGGGGGCGAAACCCACGCAGACACGGGGAGAATGTGCAAACTCCACACGGACAGTGACCCAGAGCCGGGATCGAACCTGGGACCTCAGCGCCGTGAGGCGGTTGTGCTAACCACTAGGCCACCGGCTTGGCATCCTTCCTGACTAAAACTTTATACTGGAACAGTAATGTGCCCATGCCTCTAAATACATCAGGGTACTGTTGTAAGGTTTGCTGGATTTCTTCATTACTATTTGATGTATCTTGAGTTGTCGTGTGTATTCTTTGTACAAGCTGCAAGTCTTTGCAAGCTTATGTGCCTAACAATGAAGATTTTTCATTAATAACGATTTCAAATCGTAGTGCCTTCTCAATTCGTTTGTTGGTGACTTTCAGTTGGCATGATCCTATTGAAGCGATCTGATTACCATTGTAGTCCTTCAGTCTATATGCAGCTGGAAGAACCTCAGGTTCTCCTGGAATCTTACTGAGGTCCAAACTTGACAGTAGATTTTCTGAAGTTCCTGTGTCAAGTTGGATTGGATTTGTTTATTGTCACATGTACCGAGGTACAGTGAAAAGTATTTTTCTGCGAGCAGCTCAACAGATCATTAAGTACATGAAAATAAAATAAAATAAAAAGAAAATACATAATAGGGCAGCACAAGGTAACAATGTAACTACATAAACACCGGCATCGGTGAAGCATACAGGGGTGTAGTGTTAATCAGGTCAGTCCATAACAGGGTTATTTAGGAGTCTGGTAACAGCGGGGAAGAAGCTGCTTTTGAGTCTGTTCATGCGTGTTCTCAGGCTTCTGTATCTCCTGCCCGATGGAAGAAGTTGGAAGAGTGAATAAGCCGGGTGGGAGGGATCTTTGATTGTGCTGCTCGCTTTCCCCAAGCAGCGGGAGGTGTAGGTGGAGTCAATGGATGGGAGGCAGGTTTGTGTGATAGACTGGGCTGTGTTCATGACTCTCTGATGTTTCTTGCGATCTTGGGCCGAGCAGTTGCCATACCAGGCTGTGATGCAGCCAGATATGATGCTTTCAATGGTGCATCTGTAAAAGTTGGTCAGAGTTAATGTGGACATTCCAAATTTCTTTAGTTTCCTGAGGAAGTATAGGCATTGTTGTGCTTTCTTGGTGGACCAGGACAGATTTTGGGTAATGTGTACCCTTAGGAATTTGAACATTCTGGGATAATTGTTACCGTGATCTACAGAATTCCATTCATTGTTAGTGTTGATTGTGTTGATTGGATGAGGATAGCTTGTCATTGCTTTAGGTTCCTCGCATCTTTCTATGATTCCCAAAAAATGTATTTTCGAGTGAGAAGGTTTCTTCTCCACTGAATCCACACTCCGAACATTGATGTTCCTGTGTTTTTGTTTTGGAGTTTGAAATTGTTATGAATTTACATTGTGAGGCATAGTGATTTCGTTTTCCACACTTTAAACATTGTTTGCCTTGAGCTGGACATTTCCTTTTTAAATGAGCGGTTTCGTATCGATAACACATCATGACATCGTCTTTCTGACGCATGAGACACTTCCGTGCATGCGCAGACTGTTTTCTTCAGTCTCGCATTTTATGGCGAAGTGTGCATGTGCAGGGTTCGAGTGCACGCGCAGAAGATGGCTGCCATCTGAAACGTGCTTCTTCATCGATTGCGACACCATTTTTACATACTCGGTGAATTTTCGGGCCTTTTTCACGGTTATAATATTCATTATACTGGTTTTTGATTTGGTTGTGTGCTAAACATTTTTCTGTGGTTATTTTCAATGTAAGATCTTGCTGTCTTAATAATTTCTCTCTTCAATTTTCATCACTTATGGCACACACAATTTGATCATGGCTAGTGAGTCATGCAATGCTGCATAGTTACAAGATTGTGCCAGTAATTTGTAATCGGTGACAAAGCTTGTAAATGATTCCCCAGTTTCCTGCAATCATTTGTTGAATCTGAATCTTGCAAAAATTTCATTCATTTGAATTTTGCAGTGGTCATCAAATTTGTTTAGTATAACGTTGAATTTGCTTCTGTCCTGACCTTCAGAGTATAGAAATGAATTATAAATTTCAATTGCATGCTGTCCTGCAATGCAATCTTCCGAGCATCAATAGCGGTGGTTAAATCAGTAGCTTTTAGGTAAATCTGAAACTGTTGCTTGAACAATTTCCAATTGGAATTAAGATTATCGGTTGTCTTGAGTTGACGTGGAGCTTGTACGTGGTCCATCGTGGTGGTTTTTCAGCGAAGGAGCCGGTTGCTGCGAAGCTTCCCCAATTGAATAGCTGCTACTAATTTCTTCTTTTCTTTAATTTCCTAATCTATCCAGTTAGTTTTTTCGAAGCCAATACCTGGTACCATGTTACATTACGTATTGTAATATCTTGTTACTCATTTGCTTACTGCCAGAATGGTTGTATGCTTGATGTTCAGTAACACTCAAAGTCTTCAAATAAAGCAAATACTGTTTATTGAGTAACGATTATAAATTAACTATGAGTTTGTTCACTCTTCAATAACTATAACTGTAGATTAGATAAATAAGATTAAGTATATATATATTGTGTAACTACACCTCCATACTAAGCTCTATCTCTAACACTCTGTTCACTAATCACTCCTGATACGAAGAGGTGGGAACTCTCTCTAGTGTACCTTATATACATATATCTGGTGCTGCCATCTAGTGGTTATCTATCACTTACTTATAGATGTTAACCCTTTACATACCTTCAGATATACAGATCACTACAGCCATCACATCTTTCCTTAGATACGGGGCCCAAAAATGCTCTCCATACTCCAAATGGGGTCTGACAGGAGCTTATACAGCCTCAGAAGTGCATCCCTGCTCTAGTAATATAGCCCTTTCAACATGAATGCGAACATTGCATTTGCCTTCCGAACTGCCGATTGAACCTGCACATTAACCTTAAGATAACCTTGAACTAGATCTGCTAAAGTCCCTTTGTGCTTCTGATTTCATAAGCCTTTTTCCATTTAGAAAATAAGTTATGCCTCCATTCTTCCTACCAAAGTGCATAACCTCAGACTTTTTCACATTATATTCCATCTGCCACTTTTTTGCTCACTCTCCTAGCCAGTCCAAGTCCTTCTGCAGCCCCCTTGCTTCCTCAATACAACCTGTCCTTCTGCATGTCTTTGTATCATCTGCAAACTTAGCAACAGTGCCTTGAGTTCCTTCTTCCAGATCATTAATGTATATTGTGAAGAGTTGTGGCCCCAGCACCGACCCCTGAGATACACCATTAGTCACCGGCTGCCATCCTGAAAAAGATCCCTTTATCCCCACTCTCTGCCTTCTGCCAGTCAGCCAACCCTCTATCCATGCCAGGTTCTTACCCTTAACATCATGGGCTCTTAACCTATTTAAGAGCCTCCTGTACGACAATTTGTCAAAGGCCTTTGTACAAAAAACAAAGAACAATACAGCACAGGAACAGGCCCTTCGGCCCGCCAAGCCTGCGCTGACCATGGTACCTGCCTAAACAAAAACCGGATGCACTTATGGAGTCCGTACCGTATCCTTCCATTCCCACCCTATTCATATAATTGTCTAGATGCCCCTTAAATTCCGCTATCGTACTTACTTCCCCCACCTCCCCAGGCAGTGCGTTCCATATATTTACCACCCTCTGTGTAAAATCCTTGCCTCGCACATCATAAGGGGCTGGTTTAGCACAATGGGCTAAACAGCTGGCTTGTAATGCAGAACAAGGCAGCAGCGTGGGTTCAATTCCTGTACCGGCCTCCCCGAACAGGCGCCGGAATGTGGCGACTAGGGGCTTTTCACAGTAACTTCATTGAAGCCGACTTGTGAGAATAAGCGATTATTATTATTCTAAACTTTTTCCCACGCACTTTAAACCTATGTCCTCCAGTACTTGACTCTCCTACCCGAGGAAAGAGCATCTGACTATGCACTTTGTCCATGCTACTCATAATCTTGTAGACCTCTATCAGGTCGCCTCTCAACCTGTCATTGCAGTGAGAACAGACCGAGTTTATCTAACCTTTCCTCATAGCTAATGCCCTTCATACCAGGCAACATCCTCGTAAACCCCTTCTGTACCCTCTCCAAAGCATCCACATCGTTCTGGTAGTGTGGGACCAGAATTGTACACAATATTCCAAATGAGGCCGAACTAAAGTCCTGTACAGCTGCAACATGACTTGCCAATTTTTATATTCAATGCCCCGACCGATGAAGGCCTGCATGTCGTATGCCATCTTATCCATATGCGTTGCCACTTTCAGTGATCAGTGCACATGCACGCCCAGATCTCTCTGCCTGTCAGTACTCACAAGAGTTCCACCATTTAACGTGTAATTCCTACATGCATTGGACCTTCTGAAGTGCATTACCTCACACTTGTCCGGATTAAACTCCACCTGCCATTTCTCCGTCCAAGACTCCAACCAGTTTATATCCTGCTGTACCCTTTGACAATCCTCTTCACTATCTGCAACTCCACCAATTTTTGTGTCTGCGAACTTACTAATCAGACCAGCTATATTTTTTTCCAAATGATTTATATACGCCTTGAACAACAAAGGCCCCAGAACTGATCCCTGTGGAACGCCGCTAGTCATAGCCTTTCATTCAGAAAAGCGCCCTTCTACTGCCAACCTCTGTCTTCTGTGCCCAAGCCAGTATCCAGCTCTCTTCTGATCCCATGTGACTTCACCTTTTGTGCCAGTCTACCATGAGTTACCTTGTCAAAGGCTTTTCTGAAGTCCATGTATACAACATCTACTGCTTTTCCTTCATCTATCATCTTTGCCACTTCCTCGGAAAACTTGATCAAATTAGTGAGGCACGACTTCCCCTTCACAAAACCATGCTGTCCATCACTAATAAGTCCATTTGTTTCCAAATGTGAGTTAATTCTACCTCTAGGAATGTTTTCCAATAATTTCCCTACCACTGATGTAAGGCTCGCCGGCCTATAATTTCCTGGATTATCCTGCAGCCTTTCTTAAACAATGGAACAACATTTGCTACTCTCCAGTCCTCTGGAACATCACCTGTAGCCAATGAGGATACAAAGATTACTGTTAAGGCCCCAGCAATTTCCTCGCTTGCCTCCCTCAGTATTCTGGGGTAGATCCTACCAGGCCCTGGGGACTTAGCTACTTTAATGCTTTTTAAGATGCCCAACATGTCCTCTTTATGAATATCAACATGACTCAGAATATCTATACACTCTACCCTACAATCCTCATCCACCGAGTCCTTCTCTTTGGAGGCAAAGTGTTCATTTAGTATCTCTCCCATTTCTTCTGCTTCCGTAAATAGATTCCCTCCAATATCCTTGAATGGACCAACCCTTTCTCTGGCCACCCTCTTGCTCTTTACATATGTAATGTTCTCTGTATGCACGGATGGCGAGGTATTTGTTGTTGAAGTGCTCAGAGAACATACGGCTTTGTAAATGAACCAAACTGTATTAATTAACTAAATCACTAAAGAGTTTCTATGATGTAAGATTACAATTGGATATTAGGGCTAATACAAACAACTATAGTTAACTCTTATTAATCATTGTTGACTCCGGAACTGCTCGATATGCGACTGTACTCTGTGCTTGATGTCCAGATTCTGTCTCTGTGCTGTGCAGGAGATTACCTCCTATCCCCATGCGGCCTGTCTTCCAGTGACCTACTCCTGTCACCACGCCACGTGTGGTCGGATGCTAGAATCTCAGCCTTTACATACGGCACCTATCTTTACTTATAGTTTGGTTATTAAATTATACAAATATGATATTCTACATATTCTACATTACAGCCTTTTGGAAATCTAAATTGATCACGTCTACTTGTTCTCCTTTGTCTAATTTCCTTGCTACCTCCTCAAAGAATTCTAACAAATTTGTCAGACATGATTCCCCCGTTGCCAAAGCCATGCTGACTTAATCCTAGTTTTTATCATGCACTTCCAAGTTCTGCACAATCTCATCTATAATAATGGACTCTAAAATCTTACCAATGACCAAAGTCAGGCTAACCAGCCTATAATTTCACATCTTCAGCCTCCCTCCTTTCTTAAACAGCCATTTTCCGGTCCATTGGGAGTCTTCCTGCCTACGGTAATTCCTGAAACATCACCACCAATGCCTCCACAATATCCTCAGCTATCTTCTTTAGATCCCTGGGGTGTAGTCCACCTGGTCCAGTTGATTTATCCACCTTCAGACCTTTCAGTTTCCCTAGACCATTCCCCTTAGAGATGGCCACTCACTCACCTCTGCCCCCTGATTCTCCTGGTGTTCTGTATTCCACTGGTGCCTTCCACCGTGAAGACTGATGCGAAGTAACTATTCAGTTCCTTTGCCATTTCTTTGTTTCCTACTTCTCCAGCCACATTTTCCAGTGGTCCAATGCCTATTCTTGCCGCTCTCTTACCTTTTATAGATTGAAAAAAACTCTTGCTATCTTCTTTTATATTACTAGCTAGCTTACACTCATATTTCATCTCCTCCCCCTTTATTGCTTTTTTAGTTGTCCTCTGCTTACTTTTAAAGGCTTCCCAATTCTCTCACTTCCCATTAATTCTCGCCACCTTTTCTTTTGCTTTTATGCTGTCCTTGACTTCCCTCGCCTGCCATGGATGCCTCGTCCTCCCCTTAGGATGTTTCCTCCTCCTTGGGATGAATTTCTGTTGTGCCTCCCGAATAACCCCCCCAAAACTCCTGCCATCAACGGTCTTCCGTGCTAGCCTCCCCTTCCAATCAACTCTGACGAATCCTCCCTCATGTCTTTGTAGTTACCTTTATTTAATTGTAATACCAGTACATCTGATTGCAGCTTCTCCCTCTCAAAGTGTAGGGTAAATTCTCTCATATTGTGGTCACTGCCCCCGAAGGATTTCTTCACCTTAAATTCCCTAATCCAGTCTGTTTTATTACACATCACCAAATCCAGAATTCCCTAGTCCCTGGTAGGCTCTGTCACAAGCTGCTCCAAAAAAAATCTCTGGGACATTCCACAAATTCCTTTCCTTGGGACCCACTACCAACTTGATTTTTCCTGTCCAACTGCATATCGTAGTTTCCCATGATTATTATACTATTGCCTTTCTCAAATGCCTTTTCTATTTCCCGATTTATTTTCTGCCCCACATCCTGACTACTTCTAGGGGGTCTGTACATAACTCCCATCAGGGTCTTGTTTCCTTTGCGATTCCTTAACTCTACCCATACAGATTCTATGCCTTCATATCCTATATCACTTCTTGCTATTGATTTAATTTAATTCCATACTAACAATGCATCCCCACCCTCTCAGCCCAGCTGCCTGTCCTTTTGATTGGACACATATCCTTGGATATTTAGATCCCAGCCCTGATCCCCTTGCAGCCACGTCTCTGTGATGCCCACAAAATCGTACCGGCCGATTTCAATGTGCGCAACAAGCTCATTTACCTTGTTCCATCTACTGTGCGCATTCAGGTACACCACCCTCAGTCCTGCATTGACCACCTCCCTTCTCATATTTGTCACCTTTTTTGCTCTGCCTGAGGTTAGATTCCTGTCACCTTCTACACTCTCTGTTCTATTACGTGTTCTGGAAACTTTACTAACCTTTCCTGAGCCCTCAACTTCTTCAACTTGTTTAAAGTCCTCGTCATTCACCTGCACTTCTACCTTCTCCTTTGACTTTGATTTTCTAATTCTCCATGTACCTGAACCCCCACTGCTCACGGCGTTATCCTGGAGATTAGTTTCCAATAGGATAATCTGGGTGGATTGTCAATCCTGATGCTAGAACCCTTTTAGCTTCTGCCTCCTGTTAAGCAGATATCAGTTAGCGCATTTTAGCATAATTGCTGTCAAATGCCAGAAACTACATTCTGTACCGGCCGCGTGAGGTCTGTTTTGTAACAATCTAGAATTTGCTTTAGAACGTTTTCTACTTTGTGCAAAACCACAGTAAAATTGAATAAGGGATTGTGCAATGATGCACATTCGAGAGGGTTGTCTGTCGTTTTGCTTTGCGGTCTTTGTTGTTTATCCAGTACTGCAGGACTCTAAGAGTAGCAATCGATTTGATCGGATTGTGCCTTGTATGCGCTTCCTGTTCCTCAGGCAAAGAGCTTCTGCAGTTTTGAAACATGAAATCATTCAGGGTAATTGCGTGGAGCCACAAGAGGGCAGCAACCATTGCTTTATTGAGTTACCACAATCACTGGCAAAATGGTTATCTGTATTGTTTCATTGAAATAATCGACAAACAAATTTTCTAAGAAATATTTTCTTTGTTTTTAACAGTAGCCCGAGAAATCTGAATTTCCAATGAAAATGCTGTGATCAAAATTGTCGAAGTATCAGGCTGGATAAAGGTTAATCACAATTCCTTCAGTCATTTTAAAATGACATTTCTCTTCTGTTAACCAAAGGCATGATGATGTTAATAATAATAGGCTACTCAAGATCTGACATCTGCAGGGTAATTACTGCCATGCAGTATTTGGCCATGTATTGCATTCTACTGAATTCTGGCCTCTCTGTTATTCTCATGTTCCATTTTCTGACAGCTTTAAAAAAAATGTTAACCCCTCTTTCTTTCAGTAGATTTTTCAAACTGGAATTTCTCAGGCTGCGGATGTTGGCGGTTCATTTCTATTTGGCCTTGAGAAGGTTGGGCGGTTCTGTGACAACCAAGTGTCCAGCCCACTTCATAGGGTAGTTAAATATGCGGGGTTGTAGCCATGAATAGGCCAGTCCAAGTAAGGATGGCAAATGTCCTTGTTGAAAGCCTGTTAGCGAGCTTGTTGGGCTTTCATGGCAACGCGTTGGTTTAGAGGTTACTCGCGATCGTACCGCTTCTTATTTCCAGATCACCGTTAAAACTCAAATTGTCCAAGAGCTACTGTAATATTTTCCAGATTGATATTTCAGTAACAATTACTGCGCTGCTGTCGCCATCCTGGCTCCCTCCCTTCATCATGTCAGCTTTCCTCATTCATTCTCCCTTCTAGGTCAAGGTAGGAAGTGCGCAGTCACATCACTTTCCTGCTGTATTGCTCAGAGAAATGTTTTAGTAAATTGTAATGTTGGTAACATTGCCACAAAGCTGCTTTGGTTCTATGGAAAAATAGGCATACTTTGAATACTTTCCTTGACAAAAATAGCTTTGTGTTGCAGTGTTGGCCTTTTGTCATCTGTTTGGTCGACAACCAGGTGAGAAGCAAAGTGGTGACTGGATGAAAGATAGAATGCCAAGATGTCTATGTTTGAGATGAGAGAAGAGCTAGCTTACAATGGGATGAGAGAAGAGCTAGCTTACAATGGGATGAGAGAAGAGCTAGCTTACAATGGGATGAGAGAAGAGCTAGCTTACAATGGGATGAGAGAAGAGCTAGCTTACAATGGGATGAGAGAAGAGCTAGCTTACAATGGGATGAGAGAAGAGCTAGCTTACAATGGGATGAGAGAAGAGCTAGCTTACAACGGGATGAGAGAAGAGCTAGCTTACAATGGGATGAGAGAAGAACTAGCTAAGGTAGACTGGGAGCAAAGACTTTATGGTGAAACAGTTGAGGAACAGTGGAGAACCTTCCAAGCGAATAGATAGGATAGATGCGGGCAGGTTGTTTCCACTGGCGGGTGAAAGCAGAACTAGGGGGCATAGCCTCAAAATAAGGGGAAGTAGATTTAGGACTGAGTTTTGGAGGAACCTCTTCACCCAAAGGGTTGTGAATCTATGGAATTCCTTGCCCAGTGAAGCAGTTGATCTGATCTTTTGGCAGAAGCATGCTATTTCTTTTTCATTTTTCAGGTATATATCCGATTCCCTTTCAAAGTGCCTATTGAATCTGCTAGAATGATAACTATAATATATCAGAAAGAGTAATAGATCAGAAAGGGGGGCACTTACAGAGAGAGTGTTGGCGATAGAGCAAAGAGACAGACCGTGGCGGTTCTGTGCAGAGTCTGCACGCTCTCCCCGCGTCTGCGTGGATTTGCTCCGAGTGCTCCAGTTTCCTCCCACAATTCCCGAAAGACGTGCTTGTTAGGTGAATCGGACATTCTGAATTCTCTGTCATTGTACCTGAACAGGCGCCGGAGTGT
Organism: Scyliorhinus canicula; assembly: GCF_902713615.1. NCBI lineage: Eukaryota > Metazoa > Chordata > Chondrichthyes > Carcharhiniformes > Scyliorhinidae > Scyliorhinus > Scyliorhinus canicula. The sequence continues at coordinate 25,258,816 of NC_052149.1, forward strand.
GGCGACTAGGGGATTTTCACAGTAACATCATTGCAGTGTTAATACATAAGCCCACTTGTGACACTAATAAAAGATTATTTAAAAAAAAACTGTTTCAGCCGTTGAATTAAATCTCAGATCGTTAATAAGGAAATAAATTACACGTTACTAAGGAAATAAATTATCCCTTAAAAAAAGTTCCATTTGTTTGTAACCTGGCCTCTCTTGGTTTAACATGATTAGTTGCACTGTAGCTCGACAACCCGCTGCATTGGTGTTCTACTCACTTTTATCTTCTGCTTATATTGCAGAAGGTTTTATTCATACTTGAAGGGAGGTCTACATATTAAAAAAAAATCCTGGGCTTTGGAATATTTTAATTGAGTCTTTTTAATAGCATGATGCAGTGTCATGCAGTCATTTGGCAAAGAAGAAATGGTTTTGTTTGCATTGATAATCATTGAAAATCCCTCAAAACAGCTAAACAGCTGGAACGTCATTCTTTGTGTTCTCTTAGTTAAGAACCAATTGTTGCTACGTACTCACAGAATTAATGCGCACATGGTACAAAGGGAAAACATTTAATTATTTATCTTGTGGAATCTGCGACAAACTAACACAATGGGTCAGCATTGTCTGCATCCCTATAACCAGAATGTTGTTACTGATGGCTATGGATCTGCTTGTAGGTCAGGTATTACGGTGTCCCACAAGGACCGCTGTCAAGGCCACCACGCTCTTTTACTATTTTTCGACGCAACTTAGGTACGGATGTTGGGAGAACGATCTTCAGGTGTGCGCATGACGTGGAAACTGCAATCGCCAGGATTGTGCAGGAAGATGAGTCTCGGCTTTGGGGAATGGGCCGAAACATAATCTCTGGCAAAATGGCATGGAACCGTTGTGTAGTTTTATGCATTTCACCAGTAGGGCCAATTTCAAGAAGCGATGCCAAGTAAACAGAATTGTTGTGTATTAATGTTATACTTCTGATAACCAGTTGGTGAAGGAAGAAATCAGAATCAGTCTTTGTTTGGAATAGATTTATTCACAGAGTGAAACATTACAAGTATATATCTCCTGATTCCACTCCTTTGTCCGTAAGTGTTCCTGCATACTCTTTTGAGTGTGACAAATGTGCAAATTAAGCAAATTAGCAAATGAACAAATTAACCAATGGAAAGAAACCAGTAAATAACCCCATAAAGGGGCACAGTAACAAAAAAAGACAATCTCAAAGGAAACACAATAAAATTAAAGTCAAATGCCATTGCTGATCATGGAAAGGCTCCATGGACACTTCAGTGACACCCAGCTGTGAACATAGCCATGGAAGAGGGGCAGTCAGTCAAGTCCTATGAACCTCTCAACCACCCACTACCTGGAGACCTTTGCCAGGCCAAGGAAGAGGCTTACAAGGAGGACGTCCTACTTTCCCACCCACCCCCCAACCGGCGAGTGTCTCTTTATAATATTTTGAACAACGAGGATGAACAAATTAACAAGTTAACAATGAACAAATTGAACAAAATTAAAGGGGCAGTCCCTTAAAAGGACACTAACTCAAAAGCCTCAAAGGAATCTTAACAAATTAAAATGAAAATGTGGTTATAGGCGTCGACCATGCATCCCAGCCCCCCCTGGTGCCCACTGATCATGGACGGCCTCCAGCATACTGGTGAACACCTCATACTCCTTCACAGACACCCGACCATGAATGTAGCCATGGGAAGGAGCAGACAGTCATGTCAGATGACCCCATTGACCGCCTACTACCTGGACTGGTTGATGGCCAGCTTAGTCAAGCCCAGGAATTAGCTTACAAGATGTTCCTCTTCCCTCCCTCTGTACCGGATAGTGTCTCTTCATATATACTCAAATAGCTCTCCCGTCAAAGTACTTAACCTCAATTAATACAATTAACAACTAATTGGATATAACTATTCGATATAAAACAAAGCACTCAATTTCTTCCTGCTATGACCTTTGTTGCACTGCAGTCATAATATTACATCAAGTTTTCGTCTTGTCATACGCAGGGTAATAGGAAAGCTGAGGAAAAGATTTGTAGGCAGGCCACAATATTGCTTCTAGGTTCATCGAACCTTAATTGCTGGGGTTGAGTCTTTCGCGACAGTGTTTATTCATTTTGGAGTTTGGAGATATACTTAGGGTTGATTTGATTGCGGTATAGAAAGTAGGTAGTGATCTCGACTGCATTCCTGATGATAGAGTATTTTCAAGTGGTAAATTGATGAAGATCAAGGTCATGTGTATAAATTAGGAAATGGTAAGAGTGGGTTAGGGTGGCCCTCTTTCCCCAGATAGGAGGAAGCCTTGGAATAAGTTGCTGCCTCCTGTTTTCTCTGCAAACCTTCAAAAGAGAGAAGACCAGTTTCCTGGTTGGAGTGACTGAAGATAGGTGGAACATCAGATGAAAAAAGTATCATCACGTGTTCTGCGATATTAGTTTTTAACCGCTTAAGTGGGTCCGAAGGAAATTTTCCAATTTAGTTTTCGTCATTGAAATTTATTCTCAGTTTTCATTTCCAAGGAGATTACATGGATGCTGATGAGTGAGGGAGTGTGTTGGAGTGTCTAACCATTGTTCTTCACAAGAAAAATAAGTTAGATGGCCTTTGTTGTAATATGCCTTTAACGAATGGGGGAATGAGATCACTGGAAGGGAAGTGTATCATGCGATCCAGTCTCAGTTTTGCTTTTGATTCTGGGCAGAGCGCACACAGCTCTGCTGCTGATGTCGTCAAGATTTCCACCTATGTACGAATGTTCTGATGTGCCTATCCTACATAAATGAACCCATAGTGCGTTTACACAATCCCTTATGAGCGATTGGTGTTTAAATCAGTGTAGAAACACAGCAGCGTTTTCCTGCTCGTCATTTTTATATGTATCAAGTGTTCACTTCACATTGGCACTAAACTCCTAATGAGATTGAAATGTGTCACTTCTAAACAGGTTTCTTCTTAGCTGCTCTTTTTTTTAGAGCTTAGGCTGATTACAGTCTAAGTGTATACAGTCTATACACAAAGTATATTTTTAAAAAGGCATACCCGTTCAGGAAATTGCAAAACTTCAGTTTACGATCTGCGTTTTAATAGCATGGGTTCCAACATGATACAAATTATGATCACATAGTTCGACTTGAAGTCATTATTACTTTACACAGTTTTGCTGAAAGGTCACAGACCTGAAAGGTGAATTTTATTTCATCTCCACAGATGCTACCTGACCTGCCAAGTATTTCCAGCATTTTCTGCTTGTATTCCATACTGACTTGTCCACATTTCATATCCCCGGGCTTTCCTACTTACGCAATGAGAAATCCGAAAAGAAAAAGTAATCTAAATGAAGGATGTTCGAACTTCTACTGAGATGCATATCATACCAAAACTCAGTCATCGCAGTGTCTACTGAATCAATGCTTTGTGGTATTTGGAGATTGCAAAGACTCTGGAACATTGTAGGCCCAGAGTCTTCAACTCGAATTCAAATATTTCACAGGTTCTGTTGCCGACTGTGAAGGATTTGGTTAAACCTCCAAGTAGCAATTCATTCTTTTTCATGTTTTTTTTGCGGTAGTATGTGTTCACCGGGATTTAATACAGTTTTATTCTTAGCTTTCATATTATGATTCGATGTGGTTGCCATGGTAACAATAATCTGGAGTCACTGTAGAGTGCCGGGGGTTATGGGTACTAGGTCTTAATGTGCCAAATGAAGAACTATTTGGATAGTTTTCATTATTTCCACAGGTTTCTGTGTTGGGAGATATTTTTAAATCAATAATGTTTCGATAAAACCATTGAGAGTAAGGCTGTAAACTCTGGCCACCTGACACAGTTCAGAATAGTAGGGAAAAATTAATATTAATCTCACAGCGCGCCGCACAATGGATTATTTTGAATTTCAGTGACTTGTGCCACAGTTAAAATCAGCAGCCATTCCACACCAGGAAATAAAATCATTTGTTTTTATGATTTGAGTGTTGTTTGTGTGAGAGAGCTGTTATCCTATTGCCTGGGGGTCACACCAATGAAAAAGAAAATGGTTGCATTTATATAATGCCTTTCATGACTTCAGGATGTCCCGAAGTGCCAGTGAAATACACCCGAAGTGCAGTTACTGTGGGAATGTAGGCAACGTGGCAGCCAATTTATGCACAGCAAGCTCCCACAAACAGCAATGTGATGACGTCCAGATGATCTCTATTTGCCATGTTGATTGAGAGACAAATATTGCTCAGCACACTAGGAATAACTTCCCCCTCCTCTTCTTCAAAATGGTGCCATGGGATCTTTTATGCCCACTTGGGAGGGCAGAAGGGACCTTGTTTTAACGCTTCACCTGAAAGACAGCACGCCTGACAGTGCAGCTCTCCCGCAGTCCTGCATAGGAGTGTCAGCTTTGTTCATTTTAGGCCCAAGTCTCTGAAGTGGGAATCGAATCCTCAATCTTCTGACTCAACGGCAAGAGTGCTACTGAAGTAAGACTGTCGCCAAAACAATCAGATAAAATCTAGGTTATACTTTGCAATTCAAATTTAAATTGCTTCGTAAATTCAATTTATTTTATAGCGCAATAAATAAAATATTTCATCGGTTTGTTCGGTTGTAACTGAAGTTGCCTCTCGCACGATTACAGTGGTTGGTTTATAATAAAATATTTGATTCTTCATTAACATCACTTGAACCCAATTCAGTGGTGAGCTGAGGATATATGGGAGTGATATTTATTGATCGCTGCCTGCTAATCAGCAACATTTAAAAAAATCAATCTTCGCTCTATTTTGAGAGCAGCAGTCCCAATCGCCCTGCTTAATTTGACAACACCAGGAAACGATTGCACGTTAAAATAATTGATTCTTTCAGTATTGATGAACGATCCTGGAAATAATTTTCACATCATCAATATTCTATGAGTATTGCCCCCCACCCCCCCCCCCCTCAAAAACAAAATCCTTTCTTTCACGTGCTCGCCACTCCTCGTTTAGTTTATTGGAAACTGCGGTCTTTGGCAATGCAACCACAAGCGATCTGGGACCAGCTGCAAAAAAAACGCGTGACAGCTTTCTTGTGCTGGGCTTGACTTTTGAAAGGATTCCTCATGCTGGTGACTCCACACAGGGCACTCGTACTCCATCTGTATTCTTCCCCTTTTTAGACGACAAATTGTTCAATTAGTGAACTGAAGGCGTGTGGGTTGGAGCTGTGCTGATAACAGAGCCCCCTTTCACTGGTTCCTGTACTCCTGGCTGTTGTCAGCGTGGCACAATCCAGTGCATGGTGAACAGTAAATCAGTAGGGACAGATCCTGAGAGGACTCAAATGCACTTTTGTCCGGACGTGAGTTGGGACCAAAACAAAAAAGAAAACAAATTGCAAACAAGAAGACACGACAATTTGTTTTTTTTCTTTTCAGTGCGCGGCCAAGCCGGATAAAAATTAAATGTCACTTCCTGTCAGAAAACGGACAGGGGAAAAGAAAGAAAATGGCGACACGAGGGAAAACCCGCGAGTGGTTGGGACTCGGAATTTATTGCCTGAGGGTGTGGGGGAGATGGATTTAAAAAGGGATTCGGATGATTATCTGAAGAGAAAAATAAATCACAGGGCTGTAGGAAAATGTTTGGGGTCGGGCTAGCTCTCACAGAGAACCAGCCAGCGCACATCGCGCCAAATGGCCTCCTCCTGTGCTATAACCATTCTATAATTCCAAATGATTGATCTTAAGAGTAGTTCTACCAATCCGAAGTTGAAAATGACCAGTTTTGAAATGATCATGTCATTGGCTCTTATGTTGCTCACTCACTCACTCAGTCACTCACTTACTCACTCACTCACTCACTCACTCAATTGAGTAAAATTCCCAGATGAACAAGAATGTACATTTTCTGCATCGGAGATTTGGACTTTAATTGATAATAATCATCACTTATTGTCACAAGTAGGCTTCAACGAAGTTACTGTGAAAAGCCCCTAGTCTCCACATTCCGGCGCCTGTTCGGGGAGGCTGGTACGGTAATTTATCCTGCTTTATCCAGGGAGATATTGGTTGTGGATTCCGAGGACCCTTGGGGGGTTCTGCAGGTCTCCCAGTGTAACTCCAGCAGGACAATGGCTGGCGGAACCCCTGGAAAACAGCGGAGACTCAATAATCTCCCCATAATCTTCTCCGCTCTATTAAATACTCTCCCCAACTCAGTCCATTGAACCTTTGTTCAAATTTGCATTTCACTCATGCCAGGCAAGATCCTAGTGAAGCTGTATTGTGTCCATCCAAAGTCAATATTTCTCACAACACTCTCATGAAAGTCATATTAAGCTTCTACATGGATTTATCATTATCTTTCGGCTTTTATACTGTGTGTCTTGAATTCTGTTAATTCTCCTTACAGCTTTAACAAAATGAGCTGCTATATTTGACATTCTGTGAGCCTGTATTTTATCTGTCTTCTTTTCCATAGCTTTGAATCTACTTTCATTCAGATATAGGCTATGATTTACTGGCTGCGTCACGCCGGAGAGGCGTCTCCCGGGATTACCAAAGGCCGTAACACCTCGCGAGGTCCAACCAGTGAGTTGAAAAATCCACTGAGCCATGCTGACGTCACATGGAACAGTCACCCAGCATCTATCAGCCTTGTCGAGGAGCCCCAAGCAGGCCACTGTTCAGCACTGATCCTCACAAACAGGGACCAGTCATACCTGCACTTTGGGTGGGCCTCCCAGGCGATTTGAGGCCCCCGGGTAGTCAGCCTCTGTCCAGGCTGGCACCATGGCTTTTCTGGTGCCACTGGGGCATCTTAACACTGCCAGCTTGATACCCCAGCATTGCCACCTGGATGCCAAGGTGCCAAGCTGGCATTTTTGTAAAGCCGCCGATCAGACCCGGACTGCACTGCTTGTGGGGTAGAGGGGAGGGCTCGAGGACCCCCCCAACAGTGAGTTGGGGTGGGGTGGGGGTGAGAGCCTGGACACCATTTAAAAATTACGCTAAGTGCGGCTTCGCAGAGGGTGTGGGCGTTTCCCCGCCTGGGCCTGAAATAGCAACAAGAGTGCTATTAGATAGCGGGATTGTTCACACTAATCCCGCCCAGAATGGACTCTGATTTTGTTTGGTTAGATTGCGCCCATAATCAGGTCTATATTTTAATACCAAAATGCAATAGCACTGAATTCTATCTATCACTACCCATTTCCCTTATCCTATCAAAATCCCATTACAGCTTCCTTTGATCTGCTAAAGAATTACCTATAACCCCAATTTTAGTATCTTTTACAATTTCAGACACCACTCCGTCTCGGCCTATATCTAAATCATTGATGCACACAATCATTAGAAGGATCCCCAGAATAGAACCTTGAGCAACACCACTACCCACTGCCAATCAATTAGGCTCTTAGCCTGCATTCTGTTTTCTGTCTTCTCACCATTTTGAATTCAGTTTCACCCTAATTCCGCAACCCTTAATCTTTCCTCCCAATCTCCCAAATGGCACAATCCCAAACCTATTAATTTCTACATTTAAGTGTTGTGGCTCCAAAGTCTTCTGTGATCAGATTGAATATAGTAAGAAGTCTTACAACACCAGGTTAAAGTCCAACAGGTTTGTTTCAAACTGTTCCATAGATTGGAGTTGCAGAACAGTCAGGAAGTGTTTACAATAGGTATACACATCCCTTTAATCAGTTGTATGTATAGAACCCCAATCCAGGCTCAGTTCTGGATCATGTATTTCTCCGCATTTCAAACTGACATTCAAATATTTTTATATACATTAGAGTTCAGGAGAGATTTAAGCAAATGGACATTCTCGTGCATCCTTGCACAAGTGGACAGACGTAAGTTGCTACTGAGACACATTCTGTTGTAACGACATTTAGAATTCCACATTAAAGTGTCAATAGCAGAAACTGCAAGCCCTTGAAATGTCGTTATCTCACGTAAATAGATATTTGCAATTGACTGAATAGGTCACTGAGCAAAGGTTGCCAATCAAGCAATGGTTTCCCTGGTTTGCAGCTGTTGCAACAGAATAATAGATTTCTCAGCTCTTAGCCAAGCCTCCTTTTGCATTCTCTGTAACATTCTCGCGTGAACAAAATTCCCGTCTTTCCTGGCACTTTCAGCTGATACAGCCGGGAAATTTGCCAACTCCCACTACCTGCTTCTAGGAAGAAAGTCCAGCCTCTTATCTGAATATGGTTAATTACTGATGGAATCGTCCAATCATTTCATGAAGGTCATTCAAGTTTCATCGGTCATAAGTGAAATACACACATAGAAACTATATTTGAAATGAAAGGAAGACTTTTTATGTCACATTGCTAAGCAGCTGTAGTTTCTTTCCTTTTCACTTTGATCTGAAACATTTCTCAATTTAAATAAAGATAGAAATGCAAACTAGAATCTAGCTGGATTTCAGTTCAAATCCAAGTACAGTTCCGTGTCAGCGAAAGGGTATGATGACATGAGGGTAGCAAAGAAAGAAAGCATATTATAATGGCAATCATAAAAGTAAAGGTACACATTATTACTGAATAATGTGCTTGAAGGCTACTTCAGTCTCCTGCTTAAATTAACCATGTGCTTATAAATTACAATCAGTAACTTTCATGGTGATTAACATGATATTAGCATATTAGTGTGTTTCAAAGCGTGCTGTAGAGGTTGCTTTCTTAATACTGCCAATTATAAGCATCAGTTAATTTGGATTCATGTGCACATGCTCAGCGATTAGAACTGTTTTTATGCTTGCAGGCTCTAATTACAAAAAAAAACTACAGTTCAGCTCCAACAACAATGGTGGCTCGTTCTACAGAATCTGGACCCTTTTCAGCTCCAGTTCCTCCTCTAGAGGCTGCTCTAACACTGCTAAATAAGTGACTTATCCACACACAGACACTTCTTGACGAAACGGCGTTCTGTGGCTTGCACCTTTAGTCTAAGGAAAATGAAATGAAATGAAAATGAAAATCGCTTATTGTCACGAGTAGGCTTCAATGAAGTTACTGTGAAAAGCCCCTAGTCGTCACATTCCGGCACCTGTTCTGGAAGGCCGGTACGGGTGGGAAACGTTATAGATTTTGAAGCTACCCACTTAAATCGTATTTTACTATGTCTGCATTTGCACATTACCTGTCTAATTATTTCAACAATTTGACATTCGAAGCAGCCTTTGAGTACAGGATAGCAAAATAATTCGGAGTTTTAAAAATACCATTTTGATAATTTGTCAGTTTTATCACTCCAGTGACAGATGGCCATTCCCATTGCCCGTGACCACCTTCTCAACTGTGACTTGAACTTGCATTTAAATAGCGCCTTAAATGTAGTGAAAACATCCCAAGGTGCTTCACAATTCGTCAAGGTTTGAGAACGAACCATATAAAGCTGATGGTGGAGGGGGGGTGGGGGAGGGAGGGGGGACACACACACAACCAAAAGCTTAGTCAAACAGGTAGATTTTCAGCAGCACCTGAGGGAAACAGGCGGGTTTATGGAGGGAATTTTAAGAGGTTAGCGGCAGCTGATGGCAAGGGGCTGCCAACTTTGTGAATTTTGCCAGCCAAGGAAGATTACTGTGCATAAATTGTGAAAATTATGGACACATCTGTTCAGCATGATGCAACAAGTCATTTTAATCCAACAGATTTATGTTGCTAAATTCAATTTTGCATTCAACAAATTTAGGTTCTGAACTTTCTCCTCCATCTTGACCCTGGGCAGGACTCTCCAAGCCGGGTCGGAGAATCGGCAGACACGTGGGAAATTCCCGCCACGCCGCTCCGACGCCAGGACGCGATTCTCCAGCGACCGGAGAATCGGCATCAATTGCACCCGTGCGGGCGCTGCAGCACCGATCGGGGGGCCGCTGAAAGAGTCCCCCCATGGCGATTCTCTGTGGGCAACCGGCCGAACTCCCGCCCAGTTCCGCCGGCGTGGTTCCAACCTGATACCACCCGGCGGGAACTCGGCCCCGCGCCCACGGTGGCCGTCCTGGTTGGGGGGGGGGGGAGCGGGGGATCTGACTCCGGGGGGGGCTCCACGGGGTCCAGGCCCACGATCGGGGGCTTCCGATTTACCTCCTTCTGCGTGGGCCCGCTGTAGGTCTTCGACATGTTGCTCTGCGCCGTTGCGGAGAGGGAAACCACGCGCATGTGCCGGTGCGGAGACGGCAACCGGCCGTGCAGGGCCGCCTTTTGGCACCAGAGCAGCATGCAGCACTCCGGCACCGTGCTGGGCCCCTGAAGACTGCTGAATTGCTGGGCCAGGATGCCCATTGACGCCGGCGTACACCACTCCGGTGTTTACGCTGGCGTCAACGCTTGGCCGGGATTTCGGAGAATCCCGGCCCCTATTTTTAATCCAATGTTTTCCCCCCCCTCCCAAATACAATTCTCCTACCCCACAGGGCAGTCTGTCACTTGTTCTTTAGTTTTGCATTCACTGAGCATTGATCTTTGTTCTCCTATTAACAAGCACTGCAATTTTATCTTTACGCCACTATTAGCACCTTCCATTGTCCTGACACTGCCATTAATACTTCCTCTGTCTTGTGCGCTAAACATCTTTCTGCTATCTCTACTAGCCCACACCCATCACTGACCTATTTTGTTCCAGCCCTGCTCTACAATATGAAATCCATCACATTTCTCCCTCTCTTTGGCTCTGCAGAAGATTCAGACGGAGCTGGAAAGTCAACTCTGTTTCTGAGCCTCCCCACAGATGTTGCCAGACCTGCTGGGTTTATCTAGCATTTTCTGTTTTTAGTCCAGGTTTATGCCACTACTTATGTTCCATATGTGTCTCCTCTCAGTATACCTCAGCTAACCTCATCATTATGACCCTCTGATCATTGCATCACTTCACAGCGCTTGATGAAGCGAACTGTAAATTTTCTTTTTATTCATTTCGGGGATATGGGCGTCGCTGGTTCGGCCAGCATTTATTGCCCTTCCCTGGGTTCCCTTTAGAAGGTGGCGGCGGTGAGTTGTCTTCTTGAACCTCTGCAGCCCATGTGGTGTAGGTACACCCACTGTGCTGTTAGGGAGGGAGTTCCAGGATGTTGCCCCAGTGACAGTGAAGGAACGGCCCATATATTTCCAAGTCAGGGTGGTGAGTGACCTGGAGGGGAACCTCCAGGAGGTGGGGGTTCCCAGGTATCTGCTGCTCTTGTCCTTCTAGATGGTAGCGGTTCCGTGCCGCCTGCTGAAGGGTTGGCAAGTCATACAAAATACCATAGACATTGGTGGGACTGGTAGACCCCACGGCAACCAATGATGAGCTACCTCCATCGTCAGAAAGCACGCGGTGGAGAGTCCAGCCAATCTCATGTCTCTTTCTCTACGGTGAGTCCCTCTTTAGGGAAGGAGACTAAAAATGCACACAGTAATCCATACACGGCCTCACCGATGCCCTGTATAATTGCAGTAAGACTGCTTTACTCCAAACATTTACTTTCCTAATCGGTTGCGACGCCTGCATGTTAACTGTTTGTGATTCGTGAAAAGCAGTAACTTCACCTCAGAAGCAAATGAGCAAACTAATGAGTACCGGACGATTCCACGATCGTTAAGCAGCTCGAATTTTCCATCAGTTAACATTAATGGACTAAAGTCACTGAGCGGACACTGCAAATTCTAAAGAAATGTTTGCGTCAGTTTGCATAATCACCTAGCCAATGTACTGAAGACCACCGTGGCTCCATTCAAAAGGTATTAGTGGCTGGACATGCCACTTGTCAATGAGTCAATTGCAGAGGAATTCCAAAGGAGCAGCGCAGTTGTCTCCTGAGGATTTTTGAGGCGCGTGAGTTATTACAGGCACTGGTTTATGGAGCGGCAGTTGATCTTGAGCCCCAGCAGAACGTGGCAGAAACCTCGGTAATCTCCTTTGAGAGAGGCCGAAACCGATGAGGAGAAACCTTCTTTGTGGTTTACAGCCTGGGGTACTTGTGAACTGAGAAGGTGTTGCCGGAATATGCAGCTGATCTGAAGGAAACATGCTCTAAACTTATGCGGAGTCCCTGAAATGACCACACAGCAAGGTTTCCAGGATAGTGTGGTGGGGGAAGAGTCTCTGCCTGCCCTGAAAATAGGCCATCAATCTAAGATGGTGGGGGATGGGGCAGAATCACAAATAGTGCAGCGCAAGAGCAGGCCATTCGGCCCATTTGAAAAAACTATTCAATTAGTCCCACTCCCTTTTTCTTCCCCGATAGCCCTGCAAATCATTCCTTTAAAAGTACTTACGCAACTTCCTTTGAAAGTTTAAAAAAAATAAATTTAGTGCATCCAATTCATTTTTCCCAATTAAGGGGCTATTTAGCGTGGCCAATCCACCTGCCCTGCACATCTTTGGGTTGTGGGGGTGAAACCCAAGAAAACACAGGGAGAATGTGCAAACTCTACACGGACAGTGTCCCAGAGCCGGGATCGAACCTGAGACCTCGGTGCTGTGAGACTGCAGGGCTAACCCACTGCGCCACCGTGCTGTCCCTCCCTTTGAAAGTTAGCATGAAAATCTGCTTCCACCGTCCTTTCGGGCACTGCATTCGAGATCATAACAAATAACTGTGTTCAATTTATTTTCCTCTTGCGCTTCTAATCTTAAATCCCTGTCCTTTGGCTATTGACCCTTCTGGCACTGGAAACATTTTATCCTTATTTACTGTATCAAACCTTCCATGATTTTGAACACCTCTAACAAATCCTCCATTGCACTTCTTTGCTCTAAGGAGAACAATTGCAGTTTCTCTAGTCTCTCCATCTAACCGAAGTTCCACAACCCTGGAGTTTTTTTGTTTTTTTTTTATAAATTTAGCGTACCCAATTATTTTTTCCAATTAAGGGGCAATTTAGCGTGGCCAATCCACCTATCCTGCACATCTTTGGGTTGTGGGGGTGAAGCCCACGCAGACACGGGGAGAATGTGCAAACTCCTCACGGACAGTGACCCAGGGCCGGGATTCGAACACGGGTCCTCAGCGCCGTAGGCAGCAATGCTAACCACTGTGCCACCGTGCTGCCTTACAACCCTGGAGTTAATCCAGTAAACCTCCTCGGCCCTCCCTCTAAGGCCTCGTCATCCTTCCTAAAGTGTGGTCGCCCTGAATTGGGACACAGCTGAGGACGAAGCAGCAGTTTATAAAGGTTCAGCATATTAAGAAAGCGAAAGCTGGCAGAAACTCAGTAAGTCGGAAGGTGACATACAGTTGACCGTCAGTTGGTTCCTGGCACTGAGTTGGCATGTGTTGCCTTCCCCGGCATTATATCACGAATGACAGATATGGGGAGCTCCTGGAGTCTGGGATTGCTGGATTGGTTATTGAAAGATGTTTTGATGCAACATTTTCACAATATGTCTCCTTAATATGAGGTGCTGCTCGGACAGGACAATTTCTGGGACAAACCAGCTCACCTCCCTTCTCGCCGTCCCCGTCCCCCCCCCACAAGACAAAGCTGACAATCTCTCTCTCCCTGCTCCAACCCCACTCTCGCCCAGCAGCCTCAACGAGAGTTTCCTACCTACACCTACACAATGGCGAAGAGTGCATTTAACCTCAACAGATGTGTGTTTGAAGCGAGTTTAAAGAAGGCTGCCTGTGCATGACCGACACTCAGTGGAGCAAGGCTGCCTAGATAGATACAGCTGAAGAAACACTGATTGTAAAGTGCGGCTGCCCAAAGGCTGGAGACGAGTTAATTGAGGAGATTGAGAACATCAATATGGTGCAGTGTCTTCCTGTCCGAGAACAGCACCTGGCTGAAATCCATTTGAAAACCCAAGAAGATCAGAAGTTGAAATATACTTTCTTTTTGCTCTCGATGGACAGAGTGCAAGAATGAATTTCCTCCAGAGATTAAAGAGCATTTCTATTTCTGAGATAAACTTCAAGATGCAATCTCGTTCAAAGGAAACAGAGTCATCATCCCCAGGGACATGATAGAGCAGAGATGATGAAGAAAATACACTCCTGCCATCTAATGATAATAATAATAATCATTTATTGTCACAAGTAGGTTTAAATGAAGTTACTGTGAAAAGCCCCTAGTCGCCACATTCCGGCACCTGTTCGGGAAACAAGCCAGCTATTTATCCCACTGTGCTAAACCAGCCCCTGGGAATCCTGGGATTTGCAGAAGGCCTGAGAAAAGCCAGACACCGGTATTTACTGGCCTGGCAACAGTGTTAAAGCCTGAGACTACATCTCTTCATAATTGAATATTTAATACCAATTACATAAACCAGGGACCCACAGAGGGTGCGATGACTAACAGATGCTGAAGTCTTGTAAACTCTGTGTCAGGAATCACCCAAGATCTTTTATAGAAGCGATCATTAAAAGTCAGATGGATCAAAATCTTCATTGAAGTTCGGAGGAATGTAAAATCTGATTTACAGGCTGCGGGTGACTGCTGGGGTCTTTGAAATTTTAGCACAGTGAAATGTTTAAGACTTATGTTTTTTTTTGAAAGGGCAGCGGTATGTAAAAATATTGGGGTAATTACAATCGGCTGTCAGGTCCCTGGGGAAATTATGTACTGTCATGCCAACTTGAGTTAACTGCAGCCGCTAGAACAGACGTAGGCCTATGAATGCTTTATTAATCATATAACTAGTTTGAACCAGTTCTGAGTTCAGCTGGTGCTGAAGTTTTGAGCCTGTGTGTATTCGTGACACTGACACATTAACTGACACTGTGAGGTATAACGACACCATGTGCTAATCCACAGTGATATTATAGCAATCCCTCAGCTACAAGACCCAAGAATAATGAACATGGCTTCATAGACTCTTCATTTTCCAAATGACTCCAGACATTGTTACGGCGCTTTTTAATGAACCACAATTAATACCAACCTAATTAACAAGTTACAGTAACGATGTCACTGGAAGGCCCGTCGTATATTCTGGGAGAAATGCAACATATGTTGGGGAACCTGTTGTACAAAGTATTTTGTCAAACAAATGGAACTGACATCATGGGTGTCCATGGCTGTAGGCTTATCAGATAAGTATTGTATATCAGCTGTTCATGACAGGTATTCTCTGTGTTTAATAAAAGGTTTTTATTTAGTTTGAACTGCGTGCTGTCTGATTGCTGGACTGAGATAACAATCTTTCAGAATACGTGTTGGGCTATAGGTCTCATAAAATTGGTCGTGCTGTGGGGGTTGAATGGCACAATGTGGCCATCAGGTAATACTAATAATCGTTATTATTGTCACAAGTAGGCTTACATTAACACTGCAATGAAATTACTGTGAAAATCCCCCGTCACCACACTCCGGCGCCTGTTCGGGTACACGGAGGGGGAATTCAGAATGTCCAATTCACCTAACAAGCACGTCTTTCGGGACTTGTGGGAGGAAACCGGAGCACCCGGAGGAAACCCACGCAGACACGGGGAGAACGTGCAGACTCCACACAGTGGCCCAAGTGGGAATCGAACCTGGGACCCTGGTGCTGTGAAGCAACAGTGCTAACTTGAAGTACAACCCATCAGTCATGCCAACCATGCCAATGAATATTTATGGTAAATATTATTAATTAATTAATTGTTATTATTAATTGTTTGTACAATGCTGACAGTTTTTTTCAACCATGCCATGGTAGCTTATGAAATCAGATTTTAACTTGATATACATATATAACTCATTGTATGGTTGATTCCATCAGGACTATTATCCATATATACTGGATGTTATGGTATAATCGCATAAAATCTGCAGATTGAAAACTGATCATTTTTGAAACAAGCAATCTATGGACCTGACTTCAGGGGAAAAGTATGATTTTCATCATTCCCTCCCTGCTGTTTAAGCACCTTTTTGTTACCTCCTTCAATCTGTTTATATTTTTATGGGTATTTAAACAGTGAGTGTTGATGACATCCTCTGGGAGATGCTGCTGGGGCCAATGTGTGAGGCAGCTGAGCTAACATCGAGTTGAAGTGACAGTTGCTGAAAGGCCATGTGCTGGCTTACTTTCCTCGGTCTAGTGGGCTCCGTACCATCAAAGCAGAACTCCCCCCCACCACCTCGGCCCCTCAAACACAGCATCATCAGCATTCACTGATAAATATTGACCAAGGAACTGGTTGAATGAATGTCACTTTTAATGCTGCTGCTTTCCCCGAGGCTGATCCTCATTTACGTAAATTTACATAGAATCCGCACCACAGAAACAGGCCATTTAGCCCAACTGGCCCAAGCTAGTCCATGCTCCATATGATGTGGAGATGCCGGCATTGGACTGGGGTGAGCACAGTAAGAAGTCTTACAACAACAGGTTAAAGTCCAACAGGTTTGTTTCGAATCACTAACTTTCGGAACATTGCTCCTTCCTCAGGTGAATGAAGAGGTATGTTCCAGAAACATTTATATAGACAAGTGCATCTTTGACTTTGTCTGTATATATGTTTCTGGAACATACCTCTTCATTCACCTGAGGAAGGAGCAGTGCTCCGAAAGTTAGTGATTCGAAACAAACCTATTGGACTTTAACCTGGTGTTGTAAGACTTCTTATTATGCTCCACATGAACCTCCCTACCCCCCATCCCCTTGGTTCTTCGTCTGACCCTATCAGCATCACTCCCGATTTGTTCTCGTTCATGTGTTTATATAATTGCCTCATCCCGATGCGATGATCAAAAATAAGATTGAAGCAGTTGCACATTCTCCATGACTTCCATCAGAGTTTGTGTTTGAGATTGTTGCAAATGTACAGTTTGTATTCCGTAGGGGATGCAGTTTTAAAATAATGCGCTATTCTCCTGTTTCCCATTGGAAAAAAAAACAGGCTGGATTCTCCGGTTGTTGATGCTGAGAATACAAATTTCCGTCGAAATCGGGGGCGGCGCCGCTTTCGCGATGCTCTGCCCACTCCAAAGTAGACCCAGTTCACCGCGCCACATATCGACGGCCTCATGACATTCTCAGAGGCCAGCCCCGGATGCTCCGCTCCCGACTGGCCGTGTTCCCGACGGCGTGGGACACGTGTGGTCTCACCCGTCGGAAACTCGGCGTGGTGGCTGCGGACTCAGTCCTGCGGCGCCACGGTCAGGGGAGGGCCTATCCGCAGACAGGGGGTACATTATTTGGGGCTGGGGGTACTGTGGGAGGTGGTCCGGGACGTGCGAGCCGGCCGAAGGGCGGCACTATTTCACGGGCCGGGTCGGGAGCAGCCTCCGCCATGCGCATGCGCGGCCACGGACTCAGCAATTCTCCGGAGCGTATCGGCAGCTGGAGCCGGATGGTCTACGCTCCCTTCCTGCTAGACCTCAGCAAAACGCGGAATCGGTGGCTGTTTGGCGCCATATTTGAGACAGAGCCCCAGAATCGGAGGGTTCAGCACAATATCTTATGTAAATGGGGCAGATAACAAAGTCTCCTTCATCTAAAGAACTACGCAAAATAGTACCTCATTTACAATAACCCTGAAAGTCACAGCGCAGGTTGTTTGAAAGCCATCCTTTTGTGTGCGTGACATTATTGTGGATATTTGGAAATGCTTTCTCCAGCATCTTATTTTAAAGGTTGAACCTTTTGATCTGATTTGCATAACTAACTAATCATTTTGGACTAATGTGAGGAGAAACAGCTTCACTCGAAGGGTTGAGAATCCTTGGAACTCTCTTCCCCCGGAGGCTGTTATTGGGCGGCATGGTGGCACAGTGATTAGCAGTACTGGCTCACAGCACCAAGGGCCTGGGTTTGAATCCAGCCTGTCGTCAGTCTATGCAGAGTTTGCACATTCTCCCCGTGTCTGCGTGGGTTTCCTTAGGGTGCTCTGGTTTCCTCCTGTAGTCCAAAGACGTGCAGGTTAGGTGAATTGGCTATGCTAAATTGCCCCCCAGTTTGCCTTTGTGTGAGCCTGGCTATGCTTTAAGTGTTGTAATGTCCCTCATGCTATAAGCCTCTGGTGACAGACTTGGAATGGAATAGAATCACTACAGTGCAGAAGGAGGCCATTTGGCCCATCGAGTCTGCACCGACCTTCTCTCAAAGAACACCCTACCTAACCCACACCCCACCCTATCCCCGAAACCCAATAGCCTTTTGAACATAATTTGGATAATTTATCATGACCAATCCACCTAACCTGCACATCTTTGGACTGTGGGAGGAAACCGGAGCACTCGGAGGAAACTCACGCAGAGACGGAGAGAACACACAAACTCCATACAGACAGTGACCCAAGGCGGGAATTGAACCCGGTCCTGGTGCTGTGAGGCAACAGTGCTAACCACTGTGCCACCGTGCCAGCAACATACGTACATGGTCCCGGTCCCCCATACACCGCCCCCACCTAACCTGCACATCGTTGGACTGTGGGAGGAAACCGGGGCACCCGGAGTAAACCCAAGCAAACATAGGTAGAATGTGAAAACACCACACAGTCACCCAAGGCTGGAATTGAAATCGGGTCCCTGGCACTGTGAGGCTGCAGTGCCGACCACTGTGCCATCGTGCCGCATTTAAGACAGAGCTCGATAGATTTTTCATTAACAAGGGGCAAGCAGGCGTCCTGGTTCCAGGAATAAATAGCTACAGAAACAGATGAAAATATGTTCTATGCACTGTCAGGGTGTGGAAAGGTTGTGAATGCTCCATTGTTGAATATGTTTCAGGTTGAGATAGATTGGTCTTTGTGCTTTACGGGGATCAAGGACATAAGGAGTGGGCAGGAAAGTGGAGTTAACACCAATGGTCAACCATGGTCATATTGACTGGCAGAGTATTTAAGGAGGTGAGTTCCCATCCAACTCAATGGGCAGATTGGCCACTGACATAAAAATGTGGAGACCAATAGAAACAGACAATTTAGCAAAATAATGGTCAGGTTAATTGACCACATTCCTCTTTGTGTAATTCGACACTTAAAGCATCGCATATGGGTCAAAACATGTCGGCCTTAAGTGAACAGTAAGGAGAAATGAATTAACAGAGACTTAGAAAGGATTGTGGGAGTAACAGGCTGGAATATTCCAGACCAGCTGGCCTCGGGAATCATCGCGTTTGGGAATTTCCAGTCCTGTGGCTGGAGTGACTGGAAAATCCAGCCCATTGACTCACTTCCAAAGTGGTGAAGGATTTAAAAAAAAAAGTAAGCAAATAGAATATTAGGTTATGTAGCCAGCACAGTGGAATATACGCCTGCAGAATTGCCGTTGCAATGCTCTCTGGTCAGAACACTCACGGAGTAATCTTCCTGAAGCACTTTATCTTGCTTCTTCCCTTCCCTTTAAAAAGCATCTCAGATCCTACCTTTGCCCTGGGTTCCTGTTTGATGTTTGCTCTGGCTCTGAATTGCATCGAGGTGCCGGGCTGAATTTTTAAACGGCTGAAGTGTGTTGAGAGGAGGATGAGCCTGCAGTTTCCTGACAGCGGCTGACATGGTCGTCACTGACCTCGGTCCTACCTCTTAGCTATTTTCCATCTGGGCAGAGTGGGGTGTGATGGCTACCTGTCCTCAAGTGGCAGATGATAATAATAATCATCTTCATTGTCACAAGTAGTCTTACATTAACACTGCAATGAAGTTACTGTGAAAATCCCCTAGTCGCCACACTCCGGCGCCTGTTCAGGTACACAGAGGGAGAATTCAGAATGTCCAATTCATCTAACAAGTACGTCTTTCGGGACTTGTGGTAGAAAACCGGAGCACCCGGAGGAAACCCACGCAGACACGGGGAGAACGTGCAGACTCCGCGCAGACAGTGACCCAATCTGGGAATCAAACCTGGGACCCTGGCGCTGTGAAGCAATGGTGCTAACCACTGAGCTGCCGTGCCACCCATAGCCTATTAGATCAATTAAAGGGCCTATTAACCTATTGGACAGAAGCAGACGGGCATTTTCCAGTCAGCTTGCAGACTCCCTAAAGAGATCAAAAACGCAGCCAAGGAATGGAGGCAACGCCCTGGCGCAGAATGACCGAAGGCAGCGTTCCATCCTGCTCGGTACTCCGTCCTCTGCACCCTTCCTTCATTGGATGGTGAGCGCTGCACCCTGGCAACACATTGGCCAGTGGGTCATGCATCAGGGCGATCTGGGGGGGTCGAGACCTGGAGATTCACCCACTGTGAGGGCCGAGACCTCAGATCTAGCCTGATGCATCGAATTAAAGACACACAAGTTGCCGTTATATTAAATCGCAGTCAAAAAGAGAAAATAAAATCAAGAGGCAGCTGATGGTGCTGCAGGCTACACTTTGTTGTCGAAAAGGTCCTCTGGTTTAGTCGGAATAGTGTGATTCCAGAACAATAGCTTTTCATCTGACATTTTGACTCTATTCAATGCTCAGAATTGTGTACAGTGGAAGCTTGGAGGGTGGGGGGGGGGGGGGGGGGGGGGAGGAGGGAGGGAATCGCCTGCTTTCATCCATGTAGATGAGATGTTACAGCTATTCTTCACAGTCGTGTCACATAAACTGAGGGACAGGCTCTGGCAGAGTGCACTGCACCGGCCCCACACACACTAAACACGAGGAAGGTCGGCAGCTAATGGAGCAGAAAAGATGGGCTCTTGTATTGTTCAGGGAGAACAGGAGAAGAAGAAGAAGAAAAAAATAATCAACTCTACCCTCTCCTCCGCTAATGGGAAAACAAATGTGCCGCTTCACATAATATTGAGCTCTTTATTCAAATATTCATAACATGTTGCAACGTATTTATTTTCCATAAGGCCAGTAGCTGAATAATGCAGAAGGACAACAGGATTTGTTGAAGAAAGGGCACTCAGAGATTGACCTTAGAGCGGGACTAGATTAATCAGAGAATTTAAATGTTAAAAATCAAATGGAAAAGTATGCAGAGAGTGTGCCAGTTAATCAGTTAATCCATGGTAATATATGGATCCGAAGGCAACTATCTCCTGGTGGTGGAGAGAGACATTCAGTGTAGCAGATCAGCCTTAATGGATGCAGTAAGTGGAGGGATAATTGAAGCAATACAGATGATCCCAGGCTGAGGTGCCCTTAAATGACAAAGTATGTAATCTCTAAAATCTAGAAATCACGGGGGAGGGGTACAATACGGTTCCAAGGCGCTGGATAAACACAGAGATTAGAATTAAGATTTATGTTAACCCTTTTAACATTAATTCTTCATGTGATTATTCGGCACCCCCCCTAATGTTTCAATGGGACAGTTGCAAAAGCAGTTGACAGCCTGATTTGCGGAGTATTAGTAACAGCTTATTCCTCGGAAAACAAACAGCGAGAGCTCAATGTTTGCTCAATAATAATGCTATCGATCCCGGGACATCTGCTTCATTTTTGAGGCCGTCCATTCGCAGAATTCAGCTTTCTTCCAGGGGCGAGAGTCTTTTGTGACTGGCCCCGTGCTGCCTCAGCTGGGTTATTGCAGTGAAAGGGAACCTTGATTTTTTTTTTTTTGCAAAGAAAATCTACCTGCGGTTGTATCACAGACAGATGGTTTGTGCTGATGAGTTAGCCAAGTATCGCTTAGGAGGAACATGCAGCTGATTTTTAATGTTCTGCACTGGGAATTAATGAAGCACACATTCATAGCATAAATCAAATGTTTCAGCATGTTTTCCCTTTTGGAATCATTGGCTTGTATCTGTTATTCTGCGCTGCTGTGTGCCTCGTGAACCGTTTGCAGCCCCCTCGCCTCCCTATCTCCATGCAGAATGCTGGAGCCCAGTGATGGTGGAGTGGCTACTGTGCAGTGGAGCATTTCAACTCTGGGAGGAATTCTGTCTATCGCAGCAAAGTGAAAAGACAGACAGTTATTCGCAGTAAACAGGGGCTCCATTCCATGGATAATAAATTAATTTATATTTCTTGAAGTTCGACTCTTCCCAAATGATTACTGATAGCAGCACTAAATGATTGCGAAGAGCTTAACATTATCTATTTGGATCAACCGCAACGGCGTGTGTCTGAAGCTGTTAATTAGATTTTTATCCCCCCGCCTCCCAACAAAAACTGACAAGGGGTCTCAGAGGGTCAACTTTTCTGCATAAAAGCACAGACACCAAAGTAAAACATCAAATAATGGCACAGGCCGAAAAGGGCCAGGAGAAACTGGGCCAAAATAGACGGGGTTCGTTCAAACAGGCCTTTCCTTAAGATTTTCTCCCCTAAGGATCAGGGGGCTTGCACGTGGAAAATCTTTCGAGCTGGGGGATCTCTCTCCCAGATCCGTAAGAGCAAGAGGTGGGAAATAAAAAAGCTGAAAGCTGCTATGGCCGTGCTTCTTAATGACTCCATACCGACCAAAAGCGGGTATGTCATGGAGATAAAATGATCATTTCCCATTAGTGCGCTTAGAGGCCTCGGTAAGCCAGTTGAATTCCCTTTTGGCAATTGGAGAGAGGCAATTATTCTGATACAAGATACATTGACGAGCCCACTACCAGCTGGCAGCACTTCAGTGGCTTTTGTCTATTGTCCTGTGCAAACATATTAAAGGGATTTCAATTTCTGTCCAAAGTGTGCAAACTCTGCATTAAAAAAAAATGAATGCTGCAAGCAAAAAATTGTAACATTAAATCTCAAGCCTCTTACAAAGTAAGGGTGTGGCTATTTATTTATAACGTCAGGTATATTCCATTCTCACCATTTCTAATTGCAATAGAATGTAAAATAGTGTGAAAAAGCACAATTCTGGGGATGCTGGAAAACAGGAAAAGCTGGAAAACCCATCCAGCCTGGCATCTGCCCAGGAGAGAGAAAACAGAGTTAACGTTTCCAGACCAGCTTCTTCAGAGCTCTGAACCTTAACTCTGGGCGGGATTTTCTTGTCAGCCCACGCCGGAATCGGGAAACGCGGAGAATCGGTTCCGACGCCGAAATCGTGGCGGCAGCCAATGTGACGCCAAATCGCAATTCTCCGTTGCCTCGCCAGCGGAATCAATGCGTTCCGGAATGCACGTGCAGCAAACACCATTTGTGTATCATTAGCGGTATTTTCCGGGGTCTCCACGATTCTCCGCCTCCGCTGTTTGTTTCCGATGATGAGGTTCACTTGTGTTTTTAAAAATCATGAAACTGGCGCCTTGGCTGATGAGGGAGAGAGAGAGGAGGTAGGAGACATGAGGCGCGACTGTGGGCTGCCGGGCTGGATATTGGCTGGGGTGGGGGTGGGGGGCCCTGCCAGGAACAGGGGAGGGGGACTGATGGGGAAACAGGCCGAGTGGCTGGGATGACCCTCCCCACTGGACTGGAGCAGTGTCCAGTCACGGACTGCCGTTGCTACAGTCTGCAAGGCAGCCATTTTGTTCCACACCTACTGACCACCCACCTTGGCCCCCGGTTCTGCAGAGTGACACCGGCCATATGGGCGTCCCTACACACCCACCCCTGCACCCCACCCTCTGCCATACCCCCCACCACCCAAACAACCGGCCGTCACCCGCTGGCAGGTCATTCGGCAGCCCACCCAGGGCAACGCCCACTGTAGCCCCTACGAGGGCACCGTGTGGGGGCCGCGAAGAGCAGTGCCAGCTGACGGTACCCCTAGCAGCAGAGAAGGGCACCAGGCCAGCTGGGCACCGGAGGGGCTAGGGGTGTGGAGATGGGGGCATGCGGGGGCAAAGCCCGCAGTGCCAACTGGTGCCACCATGTAGCTCAGTGGACCTGGTTGGGTATGGGGGTATGTACCATGTAGCCCAGTGGACCTGGTTGGGTATGGGGGTATGTACCATGTAGCCCAGTGGACCTGGTTGGGTATGGGGGTATGTACCATGCTAACATGATGGCCTTTCACCCGCTGCTGACAATGGATATTGGAATTCAACCAGCAATGGTGGCCTTCCTGCTGGTCACCGCAGCCCTGGGGATACCCTGCGGCTGTCTGTGCTTGCACTGTTTGAGGAGGAGAAAGCTTCAGCATTGGGAGCATGCAGCAGTGGAGCGATCCCCAGGGGAACAGGAGGCAGCCACCCAGGATGGGGAGCTGGCTTCCCAACAGGCCGAGGAGTGGGAAGCGGAGGCGATGCAAAGGAGGCGCCGCATTAGGCCCCGTGTGTACTGGCAGTGCCTGTCATTTGAGGACCTGCTGGATTGGGCATGCCCTCGAAGACTCTGGCTGAGCAGGGCGATAGCGTATCATATCTGCCAGATCATGGTGCACCTGACATCGTGAGGGAATGGGGGAGGACGCCCGCTGCTGGTGGCCGTGAAGATGACGGTCACCCTGACCTTTTACCCGACGGGGGTCCTGCCAGGCGCTGATAGGGGACCTGTCTGAGGTTTCACAGAGCTTGGTACACAGGCCCATCCACACTGTCTCAAAGGCCCTATATGCCCAGTCCCCAACCTCCGGGAGAACCTGCTCATTTGGGTTCTGGTTAAGTGCGTTCTTGTGTACCACTTTCAGCAGCATTAGGCTGAGCCTCGCCCAAGTGGAGGTGGAGTTGATCCTAGGCAGTGCTTTGCTCCAGAGGCCCACCCAATTTCAAACCCTGGGTCCTCCTCCCATTTTTGTCTTGTCTGTGGAGAGCGCGCCTTTCCCAGGGGTTTCCCCTGCCCGCATCCAGAAGTCCTCTCATAGCGATTGTTGTGATGGCCGTGGGTATGTCTTTGTTTCCCTACGAGGAAGTTTTTAATTTGAATGTATCTTAACACTTTTCCCCCGGTCAGTTGGAACTTCTCGGTCAGTTCCTCTCGTGTTGTCAGTCTGTTGTCTGTGTAGAAGTCCCTAACTGTCAACGTTCCCGTCCCGTCTCCACCTTTTGAAGGTGGTGTCCATTTTGGATGGTGTGTACCTGTGGCTGTTGCAGATGGGGTTCTTGATGGACATTGTGGTCAGACTGAAGTACTAGCTGTCACCACTGGGCTCATTGGGTGTTTAGTCGGTGGGGATGGGAACGCTGCCGTGGCCAGGGCCCGGAGGGATGTCCCTGTGCTGGAACTCAATCCATTCTTACCCATTGGCCTCCAGTTTCTTTATCCATCCCTTCACTCTTTCCGCTGTTGCTACCCAGTGGTAATATTGCAGGTTTGGGAAGACCAGGCTCCCCATGCTTCTCGTTCTTTTCAGGATGTTTGTGAGGATCCTAGAGTTCTCCCCCCCCCCCCCTCCCCCCACAGACACTATGATCATTTTCTCCACTGAGTTGAAAAAGGACCTATGGATGTAGATTGGTTTGGATCTGAATATGAAGAGGAACATGGGCTGTATGTCCATCTTGATCATCTGCACCCTCCCCACCAGGGAGAGTGGGAGTGTGTCCCATCTCTGCAGGTCCTTTTTAACTTCCTCCACCAGGCTAATCAGTTTCCACTTGTGGATCCGTGTCTGGTCGTGGACGATTTGAAACCCCACGTTGCGGAATTTGTTATGGGCCTGTTTAAATGGCAGTCCCTCCAGCCCTGCCCCTCCCCCTTGCGGATTCACCGGGAAGATCTCACTTTTGTTCAGGTTGAGTTTGTAGCCCGAGAAGGTTCCAAACTTTTTCAAGAGCACCATGATTTCCTGCAAGCTTCCTTTTGGATCTGTGACCTAGACGAGCAGATCATCTGCACAGCGTGAGACTCTGTGCTCTCTGACTCCCCTCCGAATCCCTTTCCAATTCTTTGCCACTCTCAGCATGATCGCTACTGGCTTGATCGCTGGGCGAACAGCAGCAGGGACAATGGGCATCCATGCCTTGTGCCTCTTTGCAGCTGGAAGTGCTTAGAGCTGGTGGTGTTCCATAGGAATGTTGTACAGGAGGTTCACCCAGGAGGTGAACCCAGTTCCGAGCCCAAACCGCTCCAGTACCTCGATGAGGTACTTCCACTCGACCCTGTAGAAGGCCATTTCTGCGTCCAGGGAGATGATCACCTCTTGTGTCCTCTCCCTGGGTGGGGTCATTATCACATTTAGCAGGCGCCTGATGTTCAACGTTAGCTGTCTCCCCTTGACAAAGCCTGTCTTCTGCCACCACCTCTGGTGCCCCTGGCTAGGATTTTGTCCATTATTTTCACGTGTGCAATGAGCAGCGCAAGGGGTCGTGAGGACCCGCATTCTGTTGGATGGGTATGAGAGATTGAGGCTTGTGCTGCCGTAGGGTCAGGTCCCGATGCCTTCCCTGCCTGCATGTAGTTGATCCTCCCATGACTTCTCCCGGTTCTAATGGTGCTTCCATCCCCGTTTCGTATCCTCCCCCACACCTGGCATGTCCAGTCAATTGAGGAACTGCTTAATTCCCAAGTCCCTTTTGGAGGGGCCCGGAGGTGTATAGTCCCATTAGAAGGCCTTGAAAGCGTTGTTGATCTTTCCTGGTTCACTACATATTTGCCCCTGCTGCCTCTAATCTGGGCTATTCCCTTGTGGCTGACTTTGTCTCCGTGCTCGTACAGTGTCCCCTGTGTCTGCAGGAGTTGGTGCACTGCTTTCCTCATTGAGAGCAGGTCAAAGTCCATTTGTAGCTTTTTCATCTCCGCCAGGAGCTCGACAGTTGGAGCTGTGGAGTATCACCGGTCTGTCTCCAGTATGGAGTCAGCTAGCTGTTGCCTAGCTGCCCTCTCTTCCCTGTCTTTTCGTGCTTTGTAAACAATAATTTCACCCCGGATCATAGCCTTCAGCACCTCCCAGAAAGTGGAGGGTGAGACCTCGCTGTTCCGGTTGTTAGTAACATACTCGTCCAAGGCCTGTGATATTTCCTTGCAGAAAGCCTTATCACCAGGAGGGCTATGTCCAACCTCCATGAGGGGCGTTGGGCATAGCCCATCTCCAAACATCCATGTAGTATGGAGTGTGGCAGGAACATTCACCTCAGGAAGGAGCAGTGCTCCGAAAGCTAGTGATTTGAAACAAACCTGTTGGACTTTAACCTGGTGTTGTAAGGCTTCTTACTGTGCTCACCCCAGTCCAACGCCGACATCTCCACATCATGCTTGGCCCAACGCAGGATTCTTTCCCGGTCCTGGTACCGGTGCATTTTGACGATTATCGCCCTCGTCCTCTCTCCGGCGGAGGGACTGATGGGCTCTGTCTATTTCTGGCGGGTTGAGGAAGATGTCCCTTCCCACCAGGTTCCCCAGCATCTGGGCCACATAGTCCGTGGGCTTTCTGCCTCAAATCCTTTCCGGCAGGCCCTCTATTCTTAAGTTCTGGTGCTGTGACAGGTTCTCCCAGTCCTCTGTTTTCCCTTTTAGACTTCCGTGAGTCGCCACTAACCTCATTAATTCCATCTCTAGTGCGGTGATCCTGTCATTCTGATCTGTTGAGGCTGTTTTGACCCTTGATGGTATTCCCCTGGGCCTCCAGTTGCCTCTCGGCCTTGTCCAGGGCAACCTGCATGGTTGCCAGGGCCTCCGCGTCCGCCACCTTGACCACAGCTTTAGTGCCGGTTTTTATCTCTTCCCTCATCTCCCTTAGTTCCGCGGATAGGAACCTCCTCCATCCACCCGCTTCACACGCTTCAGTCTTCACACGCATCAGGTGTGACCTGTCTGCCACAAGCTAGTTACCAAATCAGGGGTGCAATTCTCCCCCCCCCCCCCCCCCCCCCCCCACGGCAGGTGGGATAATCGGCGGGGCGCCGAGCTACTCCCGCCATGTCGCCCCGGCACCCGCACGCGATTCTCCCTCCCCCACCAAACCAGCGCGGCGAGATTCACGGCTGGCCGCTGGGAGAATCGCTGCTCGCCATTCGTAACGGGCGAGCGGCGATTCTCCAGCCTGGATGGGCCGAGCGGCCTGCCCAACACGACAGGTTCCCGCCGGCGCCATCCACACCTGGTCGCTGCCGGCGCGAACAGCACGGGAACGCTGGGGGGGGGGGGGGGGGAGGCCTGTTGGGGGGGGAGGGGGTTCTTGCAGCGGGGGGGCCTCAAAGGGGGTCTGGCCCGCGATCGGTGCCCGCCAATCGGCGGGCCAGCCTCTCTGAAGGAGGACCTCCTTTCCTCCGCCGCCCCGCAAGATCCATCCGACATCTTCTTGCGGGGCGGCCGCGGGGAGGACGGAAACCGTCCAGGCCCGACTCGCGTAAATGACTCGCGCCGCTCGTAGCCCCCTGGGGGGCGGGAGAATAGGGGGCTGGGAGCGGCCTCCGACGCCGGAGTGAAACACTCCGGTTTTCACTCCGGCGTCGGGACTTAGTCTCCCGATGGGAGAATTGCTCCCCACGTCCCTAACCCTTCCGTGACAAGTCAATTGTGCCAAATTAGTCACAATTGCAATGCACGAGTGTGCCACTGTTTGGCTCACAATTGTGAACCCTCTTGGAATCTTCATATTGGGAGCCCCTACTGCCGCTGCTTCTGGAGTTGGAACTGATTTCTTTTTTCTTCTGGAGAGTGATGGAATATCAACTGCTTGGAGAGAGAGAGAGAGAGAGAGTGAGGGACTGTTTATGGCCTGCCTGCCATTTGGGTGGGATTGCTTTCACCTTCAGCAAGGGGCCAATGCTGCTCTTGCTGCTACTGCTGGAGCAGCCTCTCAATGCCTGAGGCGTAAGACTCCAACAGGCCCAGAAATAATACTAGAGTCACAACTAGAGGGCAGCACAGTTCTGAAAATAAAACTTTCATAACATCGGGAGGTTAGTATTCTGTGTTGAGGGGAGGGCAGGGGCAGGGGATTTGAAGACAAGCTTTCAGTTTGGGCTTGAGCTGGGCCTTGCCTGGGCTGAAGGTTCTCCCACCCCCACCCCACTGACCGTAGAGCTGAACCAGTCAACCCCCCCCCCCCCCACCCTGCCACCCTGCCTGACCTGGGGCATGTGTCCATCCTGTGCACCCCCCCCCCCCCCTGCTCCTGCTTGTGCCAACCTCGCTTCCCTTTCTCTCCATTTCTCCCTCTTAATAACCCTATTCCTGGGGAAGAGTTATTTTAGTCCTTTGTTCTCCCCCACTATCAACTAACAGAAAAAACGTTTGGGATGGATGTAGCACCATGAGGCACTCTCAATTACGTCGCCAGAGCGAGGTCGGTAATCAAAGGCTTTAATATGCAGAGAACAGGACAGCATTTGAGAGAAGTGTGCTCGCCACATGGAGCCTTATCCTATATACTGTTTCTTGGGGACGTAGCCAGAGGCGGAGTCCCCCAGGGTTCCAAGCCTCTTAAAGGGGCAAGGTATTACAGGTCAGGTACCGTTTACGGCAGTTATTAATACCGTTCATCACATTCACCCCCTGTTTAAAAAAAACTCATAGTCCGTCGGGGGTGAAGTGTTTTAAATTATAAGTTCAGACTTTGTGGCGGTCTGATCGTCCGTGCTGACTTTCGCTGCTCCGGTGGTGGCGCCGTGGATGCGGTCGGTTCTGATGGTGGTCTATCCGGGAGCACGGTTGACTGAGCCTTTGCCCGCCTTGGAAGGGGGGGGGGGGTATCAGGAGGGTGGGACCCTCCAGAACCACTTACGTGGGAGTGGCAGCTTCTCGGGGCCCGGCTACTCCTGTGGTCCCGTCATCTTTCAAACTTGTAACAAAATAACACGGGGTGAAATGCTACACCCACCCGATATAACGGTTTAATGATCCAGGCACAGAGGCTGAATGACAATTCTCTGCTCCTCCGAGGTCAGGGATCACGGTGTGTTTCGCCACCTCGTGACGAGGTGGGCCGACTCTCTCACATTTTTGGGGAACCCTCATAACTAGAGAATGCTGGCACACGTGAGAGGCTGAGGTTTAGTGCGGTGGTCGGGTGTGGGGGGGGAATCATCCATGGATGGGGGCATTGTTAGGTGATGGTGGTGTGGAGGGGTGGGGCTGCACCCAGAGCGATGTGGCATTACTGCACCTCAGTGTGAGAGGTGGGAGAGACGTACGCTGCCATTCTCACACTGCACAGGGCTGAAGCACGATTTTACACGGGGGCTTGTGGAGCCCGTGGTGCCATGACACAACAGGCTCTTTATGGGTGATCAAATTATATTTAATGCGAGCTAGTTATTACAATGGTGTCTTTTCTCCAATAGTGCCAAGGTTCACCTGCCTTTACATCTCTAGCATCTGAGGTCGGAACCTGTCCAGAGGTATGGCACCTGGCTGGGGCACAGCTGAGTCCTCTGATCCAGCAGGCCTCTGCCTGCCCAATCCCAGGGACGTTCCTGTCTCCACCTGATGTGCATCAGAAGCTGTGTGGTGCTGACTGGATAGTTACCCAGAGGCCTATCTGCTAAGTCTGCTCTCCGATGTGCCTGTCTCTGCGATGGTGGATAGCGTGAAGCTTCTTCAGTGACTTTCTCAGAGATCTCCTCCGAGGTGTTACCCAGGATTGCAGGGGGTCTGTGCTAGATGATGGCCGGGCCTCATCGGATGGTGTTCCTGCAAGATAGGTGTTCGGATATGGGACCAGACCCCAACATTAGTTGGGATACCACATCAGAACACCAAACAATTTTTTTAAATTCGTAAAACTGTGAGGAAAGGATACTTCACCCCAGGAGTGATGACTTTGGCCAATGGGTATCTTTTATGTTGAAACAACCTTTAATTTAAACACAGAATTAACCACATTGACATCAAATAAATAGCCTTACATATCAGACCACGCTCCACATTACATGGACATGAGGCTGGAGACAGACAGGGCCCAACGCCCTACATGGAGGTTGCACATTGCCCTACTAGCTGACAAGGCCTTCAGCGAAAGGATAGCGCGGGCCATAGCAGAGTACACGGAGAACAACCAGAACGAGGAGGTCTCACCCTCCACTTTCTGGGAAGCGCTAAAGGCCGTATTAAGAGGGGAAATCATCACTTTCAAAACGCGAAGAGATAGGGAGGAAAGGGCGGCTTGGCAGCATCTGGTCGACTCCATACTGGAGGTAGACCGTAAATACTCCGAGGCCCCGACCGGAGTGCTCCTGGCGGAGAGGAAAGATCTCCACCAGGAAAGCAGTGCACCAACTCCGCCAGGCACGTGGGATCCTATACGAACACGGAGACAAAGCCAGCCGCCTGATCAGCGCCGGCCCTAGGGTTGCTGGCGCCCCGGGCAAGCTGAACTATGGCGCCCTTGGGGGGGGGGGGCGAGGGGGGGGGGGGCGAGGGGTGGGCGTGGCTGAGGGGCGGGGCCGAGGGCGAGGGCGGGGCTGGGGGGGCCGGGCCGGGGGGGGGGGGGCTGAGGGGGGGGACCCGAGGGGGGGGGCGCGGACCCGAGGGGGGGGGCGGACCCGAGGGGGGGGCGGACCCGAGGGGGGGGCGGACGACCCGAGGGGGGGGCGGGTGGGGAGGACCGAGGGGGGGGGGTCGGGGGGAGCGGACCGAGCGGGGGGGGGGGGGGGGGCGGGCCGGGGGGGGGGGGCGCCTTGGGGGAGGGCGGCCACCGCGCATGCGCTGGTTGGCACCGGCCCAACTGCGCATGCGCGGGACCGAGCCTCTGGCGCCCCCCAGCACATGGCGCCCCGGGCGACTGCCCGAGTTGCCGGTGCCTTGAGCCGGCCCTGCGCCTGGTGGCACACCAGCTGAGAAAGCAGGCAGCCACCAGAGAAATTGCACAAATCAGGGATACTAGAGGCATATTAGAAATAAAACCAGAAAAGATCAACAAAACCTTCAAGGCCTTCTACCAAGGGATGAACACTTCAGAGCTCCTAATGGGGGAGTCCGGGATGAAACGTTTCCTTGATGGACTGGACATTCCAGTCGTGGGGAGGGCAGAAAACGGGGCTTGGAAGCACCACTAGCACTGGGAGAGATCATGGACAGCATTAGCTCCATGCAGACGGGGAAGGCGCCGGGACCAGATGGGTTCCCGGCGGACATCTACAAAGAATTTGCGACAGCACTGGCCCCACACCTGCGGGAGATGTTGACAGACTCGCGAGCTAGGGGCACACTGCCATCCATGCGAGCACAGGCCTCAATCTCGCTGATACCTAAGAAAGACAAAGACCCAACGGAATGTGGATCATACAGACCCACCTCACTGCTGAACGCAATACAGTAGTCCCCCATTATAACGCGGGTGTTGGGGTCCAAGACAGCCACCCGCGTTACATCCGAGCCGCGGATATCCACGATGGGGGTTTTTAAATTTAAACATTTCAGGGTTATTGGTAGACAGCTTCCCATAAGCCCCCCCTCCCCCCGCCGTATATCGCAGACTGTTCGAAGCGGAGCAGAGACCACAGGGCAAGTGACTGCAGATCCACACGGTTAGTGAGACAGGTTTAAAAAGGAGAAGATTGCCAGCTTTCGGCACACTTTCCTGGGCAGTGACTAATGTAAATGTGTCGTTTAGATGTCAACATCCAACTTTAAAACTTCCTGAATGCAGCCCATCACTCTCGCTGCTGTCAGCAATCCAGCCACCCGCAGTTAACTGACAATTGGTGAAGGATTAACTTTGCAAACTTTTACATTTAGCAACTTTCTGGGCAGGCTTGTTTGCTAAAAATAATCCGCTCCCCGACTGGAAACCTGAAGTTGCCCCAGCTCCGTCCCCTTATCCCAGTGCAAGTAAGTTTCGAGTAAGTTGGGGTCCATAAGCCCCCCCCCCGCCGTATATCACGAACCGCGGTATTGCGGAGCGCGGTATAACAGGGGACTACTGCACTGGCCAAAATCCTAGCCAGAAGGCTGGAAGACTGTGTATGTGAGGTGGTCGCAGAGGACCAGACGGGCTTTGACAAAGGTAGACAGCTTACCTCGAACATCAGGCGCCTGCTGAACGTGATAATGACCCCCTCTGGGGAGAGAACACCAGAGGTGATCGTCTCCCTAGATGCAGAAAAGGCCTTTGACAGAGTTGAATGGAAATACCTCACAGAGGTACTGGAGCAGTTTGAGCTTGGTACAGGGGCACCAGACAAGGACGCCCACTGTCCGCGCTGCTGTTTGCCCTAGCGACCGAACCACTAGCATCGCGCTCAGAGCAGCAAAAAGCTGGAGGGGGATCCGAAGAGGCGGCAGAGAGCACAGAGTCTCACTCTATGCAGATGACCTGCTCATCTACATTTCGGACCCACACAGTAGCATGGACGGAATCATCGCGCTCCTGAAAAAGTTTGACGCCTTCTCTGGCTACAAACTCAACATGAGCAAAGGCGGGATCTTCCCGGTACACACACAAGGGGGGTGGGGGGGTGGGGGGGGGGGGGGGGGGGGGGGGGGGGGCAGCACTAACGGGGCTGCCGTTTAAACAAGCCCGACACAAATTCCGCTAGCTGGGGATCTAAATAGCCCATGACTGGAAAGGGATCCACAAATGGAACCTCACCAGTCTGACGGAGGAAGTAAAAAAGGACCTGCAAAGATGGAACACACTCCCACTCTCCCTCGCGGGGAGAGTCCAGATGATCAAAATGAACGTACTGCCCAGGTACCTCTTCCTACTTAGATCCATTCCGATCTACATCCCCAAGGCCTTTTTCAAAGTGCTGGACAAACTAATCATGGCGTTCGTATGAGGGGGGGGGGGGGGGGGGGGGAATAATGCTAGAATCCCAAAGAAGGTCTTACAAAAAACAAAATCCACGGAGGGACTAGCCCTCCCAAACCTACAACTCTACAACTGGGCGGCGACGGCCGAGCGAATAAGGGGATGGATCCAGGAGCCAGAAGCCGAGTGGGTGCGCGCGGAAGAGGTCTCCTGCATGGGGACCTCCCGGGCCCTCGCCACGGCAGCACTCCCATCCCCACCCAAAAAACACTCCAGCAGCCTGGTTGTGATAGCCACCCTCCAATCCTGGAACCAACTACGGCAGCAATTTGACCTGACCAAAATGTCGGAAAAAGCTCCCATCTGCAACAACCATAGGTTCACACCAGCACTGACTGACGCCACCTTCAAAAGGTGGGGACAGGACAGAGGGACACTGACAGTCAGGGACGTATACACGGACGACAGGATCGCAACACTGGACGAACTGACAGAGAAATTCCAGCTAGCTAGGGGGAACGAGCTAAGGTACCTGCAATTAAAAAACTTCCTACGAAAGGAGACAACCGCCATGACAGAAATTGCTGGAAGAGTTACTGGACACAAGCATACGCGATAAAGGAAACTGTAGCGACATGTATGACCGACTGGTAGAGAGGGGCGACACCATATTGGACGCTACAAGAAGGAAATGGGAGGACGACCTGGGGATTGAGATAGAGTGGGGACTCTGGAGCGAAGCACTGCATAGGGTCAACTCCACCTCCAAGTGCGCAAGGCTCAGCCTGACGCAGCTAAAAGTGGTACATAGAGCCTACTTAACAAGAACCTGTATGAGTAGGTTCTTCCCGGAGGTGGAGGATAGATGTGAACGGTGCAAAGGAGGCCCAGCCAACCACGCCCACATGTTCTGGTCTTGCCCCAGACTTGCGGGGCAATGTCCAAAGTGGTGGGGGTGAGGGTGGAGCCATGCCCGAAAGTGGCAACCTTCGGGGTTTCAGACCAGCCAGGTATATTCCTGGGGAGGAGGGCGGACGCCCTTGCCTTTGCCTCCCTGATCGCCCGCCGTAGAATCCTGTTTGGCTGGCGGTCAGCAGCACCACCCAGAGCTGCAGACTGGCTGTCCGACCTCTCGGAATCTCTTCAAATGGAGAAAATCAAATTCGCCATCCGAGGGTCAGACGACAGCTTCCACAGAACATGGGAGCCATTCACCCAATTGTTCTGGGACCTGTTTGTGGCCAACGAACAAGCAGAAGAATCAGTGGAAAGTAGCCAAAGCAGGAGAGGGAGAGAATAACGAATTTGGCATTTCCCGGAACAGAGAACAAGGAGAATACAGATGAAAGACGGGAGTAACGGCTGAAGCGGAGGTGAGCGCAAGATGGCAGCGACAACACCAACACCAAATCCATTTGAGTATTGCCCACAGTAATTGTCTCTCCGGCACCCAAATGTATATCTACCTTCCCAGTCTCCCCCCCCCCCCCCCCCCCACCCCCCCCCCCCCTCCCCCCACAAACAGTTGCCTACTTATGTGTTGTGAACAATTTTGCCAGGTGTACAGAGTTGCTGCTGTTCAGCTGGTGCACAATACCCGACCAGTTATTCTATTTTATTTTTTACGATTTTCTTTTCTTTGGTATGTTTCTTCTCTTCTATATATGTATATATATATTTCTTATTCTGTGTACATAACGGTAAATATACTTTGTTCAAAAACCCAATAAATAACATTTGTATAAAAAAATAAATAGCCTTACAATTATCAGTTAAGCAGTTCTTAAAGTCAAGGAAAGCTTAAACTTACTATCTATACCTGCTGTTAATTCTAATTAAACAACCCAAGACAGTTCAAATGTCACTATTAAATAAAATAAAAAAACTTGCTTAGCGGCAGAAAGACTTTTGAGAGAATTCCTTTCGAGAGCAGATTCAGTACACTTCTGCTCAACCTAATAACATTTGGCAAAACTGCTTTTCACCTTTAAATTCTATAACAGACTGCAAAACTACAGACAGACCTGGCACCTCCCATTAATTACATCATCAGCATCCCACTAAGTTCTATGACCTGCTTAGTTATGACTATACCAGTCATTTTCAAAGTCAGGGTCTCGACCCACCTGCAGGTCGCGAGTGGGTGTCGAGAGGCTCGTGGTGCACTCCCAATCGTGGGACGAAGTGCCTAATGGCCGTGACCAGCTTTCAGAATGCCGCCCATCCCATGTATGCATGCCCCCTAAGCACTGCGCAGGCCCGGAGCCTAGCGAGGCAGATTGCCTCGTCCTGACGTCAGCGCGCTGACCAAGGAGCAGAATTTTTTAAAAAATCAATACAGTCTTTCTGCCTGGAACGGTGGCAGAGATCAGGACACGCGCCTTGTACACTGACATCATGAGCTCTGGGCACAAAAGTGATTCCTCCATTTTGTAGCTGCCAGTAGTGCTGGTGTGAGCTCCAGGGCGTCCGGTGAACAACCCATGAAGAAGAAGCTGTATACAGGAATAAAGCAGTATAAATATGATTTCTTGAGGTATGGGTTTATTATTTGTGCCACTGCAAATCAGGGTGCAAAGTTTATGCGTGTTATATGCAGGGAAGTACTGGCAAATAAAAGATTAAAACCTCAAAACTTCAAAGGCATTTGCATGGCAAGTTCGAGGGCAAACCTTTTTTCAATGGATGCAGTGATATCTTAAATCATCAGCTGAAGTCCTTAACAGAGATGTGGCATTGAATGACAAAGCAGGTGAGATCATGAGGACCAAGCAGAATCATCTGTCACATTAAAGGCAAGTGTAAAAGGTGGGTTGTGAAGGTCAGGCGGTGTGGGCCGCGAAGGTCGGTCAGCGTGGGTCGCAAAGGCTGGCTGGCATGTGTCTTGATGGATAGCTGGGTGGGATAGTGGGTGTTGAGGACAACTGGGATTTGTGGCTACTGCGCTTGGGCAGAAAGGGATTGTGAAGAGGAGTGTCGGGGGATTTTGTGGCTGTTGCTGGGCGATCGGGTGTTGGGAGGCAAGTGGGTTATGTGTTGCTATCTTTACTTGCTATAAATATGGCCGTCAATAAGGTTGCCCTTCTTTTATCTAGATAGTGATATGATATGCTTTCAGAGTCACCAGGTATCAAATGATACCGTCACAAGGTTCAATGCATGTAAAGTTTGATGTTTGCGCCTCATGGAAAGCTCCATCACCTGAGTATGGAAATTTTGAGATTTCTTTCCTTCACACCAGCATTTCTTAGATCAACACTGAAATTTAAGCAGCCAGTTAAATCCAGACTGCACAAGCCAGACAGTCTGCAAGATTGAGTTTCTGAAGCTGGCAGGAGCTAGTGAATGGCATATTGCATTAAATTCTAATAAACGGATTATTTTATCATTCAATGTAAACACAGTCCAGCTTAAGGTCAACTAACCTACCTCATCGAAGTAATTAATTGTTTGATTATTTTTGTAACATTTATATTTTTATTTTTTGTTGCATTTTCCTCGTCTTTTGCTTTGCAAGTATTAACTTTTATAGGCTAACCTTGCTGTGTGTTATGTGCTTTTTGTGCTGTGACTTTTAATTTTTGTGCCATGTTTTTCCCCATTACTTTGGATGTGACAAATCCATGTCGCCACATAAAAGTCAAATCCTGTGTCTTAAAATTTCTGCCGTATGTTTTTCAATTACTTTATAGAGATGGAAGTTAAAAATGCCACACAGTTACAGTATTGACCTACAAGGTGGGTATAAATCAAATGTCCTCTCGCTGAAAAACAAGAGAGAAATCAGAAATTGAATATGAATAGTGAAAAGATGTTGATAATTGCTACAATGATATTTGATTGAAGCCTACCCAAATTTGCTTGAAGAGTTGGTTGTTTTTGGAATATCCAGTCTACATGGACTACATCAAACAGCGGTAAGTGCATTCCAATCACTTAGTACATTCCAAGTGCACTAAAGCGTGTGCTTGCAATGCACATATTGCGCTTCGATGTGGTTGATGTTTGTAAACATTGGGGTTTCACCACTTACAGTCACTCATCCATGAAGGGAGATGAATGACTCAAGGCTGCAGATGGCTTGTGAATGCTGTCAATCACAGCCCACTACCAGAAAGTAATGAATGGCTTGCAGCTAATGGATTTCAGCAGTCTAGACACAGGCCACAGCTGTTCACCCTCCAGGAATGGATATGTGGAGCTGCTAGGTAAGTGCGACAGCAGTTACTCTGCTCTCTATCTTCCAAACAGGGGGCTCTTTTCGGACAGGGTGTCTGTGGGGGATCCCTTTAGTCATGGAGTCCCTGTGGGGGATCCCTTTAGTCATGGAGTCCCTGTGGGGGGGTCCTTTTAGTCGAGGCTCCCTTTAGTCAGGCTGTCCCTGTGGGGGATCCCTTTAGTCAGGGGTCCCTTTAGATAGTGGTTCCCTGTGGGGGGAAGGGGGGGGGGGAATTCCTTTAGTCAGGGGGTCCTGTATTTAAGGGATCCCTGGGAGGGTCTCCCTATTAGAGAGGTCCCTGGGGGGCTATCTCTATTACAGGAGTCTCTTGGGGATCTCCCTGTTACAGAGATACCGGGGGGAGGTCTACCTATTAAAAGGGTACCTGGGGGAGTTCTCCCTATTAAAAGGGCACTCGGGGGTGGTCTCCATGTTAAAAGGGCACCTGGGTGGGGGGGGGGTCTCCCTATTACATGTTTCTGGTGAGGGGAGGAAGGGGGCAGGGGACTTGGTGAAGGAGGGGTGGGCATTGTGGGTGGGGAGGGTGGCCCTCAGATGGAGTTTGGGGGAAAATCTCTTATGGAGTTGCCCCCTTGGCCGACTGCGGGGTCCACCACGGCAGGCTGACAGATGCTGAGAGCAATTGTAATCCAGGCCCATATGATTCCCCAGCCGGGGACCGGAGACTCACAGAGGGCCATTAGGACTCATTTGCATTCATTTACATGCTCCCGCTGGCACACTGTCATAGATCTCGATTCGGAGCATTGCGTTTGGATTGGCGTCGACCACGCCCAGCGCCGATCCCGATTTTGTCATTCTCCGCTGCATCGGGGACCCCGATACCGGCGTCGGCCGACGGAGAAACCACCCCATAGGCTTGAAAACTGAATTTAAATAAATTCCCCTCTTTGTAATGATGTGTGATACTATAATCAAAGAACAAAGAACAATACAGCACAGGAACAGGCCCTTCGGTCCTCCAAGCCTGTACTGGTCATGGAATTGACTTTCTTTCATACATTTCATGGAAACAAATTAAACAAATTTAACATGAACACACACCTAGAATCCAGAATTTGAGCCAATGCTAAAGCTAGGTTCAGAAAATTCAAAAAAATATGAAATAAATAGAACAGATGGTACAAAATGTCAAAACCCTTGTAGCTCTGATAATAAAAACGTAGAACTGAAAAGAATTAAAATCATCTTGGATATAAATTATATATTTGCCCTTTAAAATATACTACATTGTATCTTTGTCAGAAGTTAAACAATATCTGGCTAATATTAATTTAATTTTGCAACACACAATTTGCCCTTTCCTGTATTTTTTAATATAAAGCTGGTCAATAAACTTGATCCAGGTGGATATTCGGTAACTTTATTTAAACATTTAAATGATCATGAATGTTCATACAAGTTCATGTTGACTCTGTGCTGGAACGCAGGTTCAGCTAGCCATTAGGTAGGAAACTAGAATGATTTTATTGTAAGGGAGGTTTATATGACAAGGGGAAGAGTTGGGGATTGGGGGTGCGGAGATTGGATAAGTAGAGAAGTCTTGCCACAACTATACAGGAAATTAGGGACACCATACTTGGAGTACTGTGTTTAGTTTAGGTCACCTTACAAAGAACAAAGAACAATACAGCACAGGAACAGGCCCTTCGGTCCTCCAAGCCAGCGCTAACCATGGTACCTGCCTAAACTAAAACCGTTTGCACTTACGGAGTCCATAACCTTCCATTCCCACCCTATTCATATATTTGTCTAGATGTCCCTTAAATGCCACTATTGAACCTGCTCCCACCACCTCCCCAAGCAGCGTGTTCCGTATATTTACCACCCTCTGTGTAAAAAAACTTGCCTCGCACATCTGTTCTAAACTTTTCCCCACGCACTTTAAACCTATGTCCCCCAGTATTTGATGCTCCTACCCTAGGAAAAAGCATTTGACTATCCACTCTGTCCATGCCACTCATAATCTTGTAGACCTCTATCAGGTCGCCTCTCAACCTCTGTCGTTCCTTTGGTGATCAGAATTGTACACAATATTCCAAATGAAGCCTAACTCAGGTCCTGTACAGCTGCAACATGACTTGCCAATTTTTATATTCAATGCCCCGACCGATGAAGCCAGCATTCCGTATGCCTTTTTGACCACCTTATCCACATGCGCTGTCACATTGTGATCGGTGGACATGCACGCCCAGATCTCTCTGCCTGTCAGTACTCACAAAGAGTTCTACCATTTATTGTGTAATTCCTACATGCATTTGACCTTCCAAAGTGCATTACCTCACACTTGTCTGGATTAAATTCCACCTGCCATTTCTCCGCCCAAGACTCCAACCAGTTTATATCCTGCTGTACCCTTTGACAATCCTCTTCACTATCTGCAACTCCACCAATTTTTGTGTCGTCTGCGAACTTACTAATCAGACCAGCTATATTTTCTTCCAAATCATTTATATAAACCACGAGGGATTTATTTTTTGGTACAGTTCAGAGGAGGTCGTGGAATAGTGGTATTGTCACTGGACTAGTAATCTAGAGACCCAGGTTAATGCTCTGGGGGCCCAGGTTCGAATCCCACCATGGCAAATGGTAAAATTTGAATTCAGTAAAAATCTGGGATTTAAAAAGTCCAATGATGCCCATAAAACCATTGCTGTAAAAAATGTCACTAATATCCTTGAGGGAAGGAAATCTGCTGTCCTTACCTGGCCTACATATCCAGATCCACAACAATGTGGTTGACTCTTAAATGCCCCTAATCAAGGCCAATAAATGCTGGCCTAGCTAGTGAAGCCTATATCCCAGGAACAAATTTTTAAAAAAAGAAGGTCATTCTCCCCGTGTTTGCGTGGGTTTCGTCCCACAACCCGGGATTGGCCAGGCTAAATTGCCCCTTAATTGGAAGAAATTAATTGGGTACTCTAAATTTATTTTAAAAAAAGAAGGTCTACTAACCTGACTCCTGGGACGAGGAAGTTATTTTATGATGAAAGGTTCAGCAGGTTGGATTTATAGACATGATGAGCCGAATCGCCTCCTTCTGTGCTGTAACCATTCTCATTCGGGTTTAGAGGAATAAGAAGAGATGTTTTTTTAAAAGAAATGTTTTCATTGGTTTTCACATTTTACATTACATATTTCAGTTCAGGTGTTTAATTACAAGTGTCACAGCCGTGTGTAATATCTTACAAAAGCAATCAAGGCGGAATTAGAATTACAAAAAAGACCAAATAGCGAGACAAACGAGGATCATTATACATATTTACATCTGCCTGTTTTGCATTCCCCCCCCCCCACCCCTCGGTGGCTGTAGGCCTCATTTGGCGGGTTTGCTTCCTCGGCTTCTCCATTTGCCCATCCCTCCCTTTGACCTCCCCCCTCTTCCCCTTTATGATGTGTGGGTCGTCTGCGCCCCTCCTCCACCCGGTTAGCTGTTGGCTACAAACAGGTCCTGGAACAAGTGAGTGAAGTGGAAGCCCTCTTCCGACCCTC
Source organism: Scyliorhinus canicula (assembly GCF_902713615.1). Lineage (NCBI taxonomy): Eukaryota > Metazoa > Chordata > Chondrichthyes > Carcharhiniformes > Scyliorhinidae > Scyliorhinus > Scyliorhinus canicula. The sequence continues at coordinate 25,299,853 of NC_052149.1, forward strand.
GAAGGGCGAGGTGATCTCAGATGGTGAGGTGATTTCGGATGGCGAGGTGATCTCAGATGGGGAGGTGATCTCGGATGGCGAGGTGATCTCGGATGGCGAGGTGATCTCGGATGGCGAGATGATTTCGGATGATTAGGTGATCTCGGATGGCCAAGTGGTCTCGGATGGCGAGGTGATCTCGGATGGCGAGGTGATTTCGGATGATGAGGTGATCTCGGATGGCGAGGTGATTTCGGATGACGAGGTGATCTCGGATGGCGAGGTGATTTCGGATGGCGAGGTGATCTCGGATGGCGAGGTGATTTCAGATGAAGAGGTGATCTCGGATGGCAAGGTGGTCTCGGATGGCGAGGTGATCTCGGATGGCGAGGTGATCTCGGCTGACGAGGTGATCTTGGTGAGATAGCAAGCACCCTTGACCTCTTGACTGGAACTCCTAACCCCCTCACGTTCCACTTAACTATCCTAACTGGGGGTCTCTCACCCCCCACACCCTTCTTATCCACCATCATCATACCATCGGGCCCTGCCCCATGAGCCTGACCCGCCCCTATGTATTATTAACATTGAACCCCTTCCCCTCCTCCCAAAATACCCCCTACATTTCCTCTCGTAAAAACATCTCCCAGCATCGATCCCCCCCTCCCCCCCACTTTGCTCGCCTCGTAGGCCCATCGAAACCTGCTAACCAGGCTCCAATGTCACAGCCATCCTCTTGCCTCACCTCCGTTCACTAGCCGACTTTAGTTAGCTAGCGTGGGTGGCTCCTCCCCGCAAGGTATACCGTCCCCTCCCAACCAGTTCCGGAGAAAGAAAAAACAAAAACAACAATCCAACCCAGACAATTCACTAAAATAAGATATAACCGTCACAACACAGAATGCCAATCAACCCAACCAATAACCTGAACTCTGTAACAATGTGAAATGAAATGAAAAAATGAAATGAAAATCGCTTATTGTCACAAGTAGGCTTCAAATGAAGTTACTGTGAAAAGCCCCTAGTCGCCACATTCCGGCGCCTGTTCGGGGAAGTGAAGTAAATTACAATACACGTCAATGAAAAGAAAGTTATAGCATTTATACATTTTCCAGCTCCCCAATCACAGTCCACAGTCTCTCTTCCAGCTTCGCTCTTCAAGTCTGTCCCAAGCCTTCTGCCCTCAAGAACGCCTCAGCCGCCTCCACTGTTTTAAAATAAGTCTTTGCCGTTATACGTCACCCTCAGCTTCGCCGGGTATACCATACCAAATCGCATCCCCTTGTTGTACAGTACCGCCTTCACTCGCCTGAGCGACGCTCGTCTTTTTGCCAACTCCACCCTCAAGTCCTGGTAAATCCGAACTCCAGCACCATCCCACTGCACCTCGCGCTTCTGCTTTGCCCAGCTTAACACCTTCTCCTTCATGCATTGATTATGGAAGCAGATAATTACTGCTCTTGGCGGCTCATTCATTTTGGGCTTCGGCCTTAATGACCGATGAGCTCGGGTCAGCTCGTAACGGGAAGGTTTTTCACCCTCCCCCATCAACTCCGCCAACCTCTTAGTGAAGTACTCTTTTGGCCTTGGGCCCTCTGTCCCTTTGGGCAAGCCCACAATTCTCAGATTGTGCCGCCTCGAGCGGTTCTCCAAGTCCTTGAGCTTTGCTCGGAGTCCTCTGTTGACCTCCACCACCCTCCGCAGCTCGTCCACCATCGAGGTGAACTGGTCGCTGTGCTGCGACACGGCCTCCTCCACTTCCTTCATCTCCTCGCCCTGATGTCTTTGCCAGAGCTACCTCCTCCGTGCGATTGCCTCCTCCACCAATGACTTCAGTGCGACCGCCATCTCCTTCCTCAAAGCCTCCATGTGCCTCGCAAACTGCTTTTCCAGCTCCACAGCCATCACCTCGGTCATCTTTTCCACTGTAAGCAGTGCGGCCCCACCATTCGGTCCGACATCCGCCATCTTGTCAGCGCTTTTGCTGGTCCTCTCATTCAACGGCGAGCCCACGCTGCCTCCCTTCTTTGACGCTGCTTTTTGCATCCTTTAGCAACTTACAATTTTTCCTTTTCTTCCCCCTTCTTTCCTTCTTCAAAATTTTAAAAGGAAAAATAAAACATTCTTCCTTCAAGAAAAAGAAGAAAAAATATATATTTTTTCACAAACTTTCTTTAAAACTTCTTTCTCATCTTTTTTGTATTCCTCAAGAATTCCCCTGGGACCAGACTTCAGTCTTCTTAAACATTCCAGGCAGGAGCCACCCGATGTGGAACATCTCACCTACATCGCGCCCTGGCTTCGGGCCTGCCGCCTTGTCCTCCGTTTGGCTCTGCCCCCGCTGCTCCGACCTCCGCGCGCGCCGGGCCCGACGCCTCAGCACCAGCCGCCCGACACCCGTGCGGGGTTCCTCGGCGGCCAATGGCCGACAACAATCGGGGGGGGGGGAGAGCTAAGAATCGGGGAAACCCCCGAAAGCGCCTCAAAATGGCCCCGGCGGGAGCTCACTCAACAGGGCAATAATGCTCAACTCGATGCGGGCCGACCCGCCTCGCAGACAGCAACCAGAAGTCCACAACACCTGGTGTGCAATTTGGGTTTCCTTATCTGAGAAAGTATGTTCTTGCTCGAGAGAGAGTGCAGCGAAGGGTTACCAGACTGATTCCTGGGATGGCGGGACTGACATATGGAGAGAGATTGAGTCAGTTAGGATTATATTCGTTGGAGTTCAGAAGAATGAGGAGGGATCTCATAGAAACCTATAAAATTCTAACAGGACTAGACAGGGTAGATGACCGAAGGAAGTTCCCAATGGCGTGTCCAGAACCAGGGGGTCACAGTCTGAGGGTATGGGGTAGACCGTTTAGGACAGAGATGAGGAGAAATTTCTTCATCCAGAGAGTGGTTGGCCTGTGGAATTCATTACCACAGGAAGTAGTTGAGGCCAACACATGTGTGTTTTCAAGAAGCAGTTAGGTATAGCACTTGAGGGGCAGCACGGTGGCGCAGTGGTGGCACTGCAGTCTCACGGCGCCGCGATCCCAGTTTCGATTCTGGCTCTGGGTCACTGTCCGTGTGGAGTTTGCACATTCTCCCCGTGTTTGCATGGGTTTCGCTCCCACAACCCAAAGATGTGCAAGGTAGGTGGATTGAACACGCTAAATTGCCCCTTAAGTGGAAAAATTTAATTGGGTACTCTAAATTAAAAAAAAAAGATGTAGCACCTGGGGCGAAGTGGATCAAAGGATATGGGGGGAAAGCGAGATTAGGCTATTGAATTGGATGGTCAGCCATGATCATAATGAATGGTAGAGCAGGCTCCAAGGGCCTAAAGGCCTCCTCCTATTCCTATTATGTTTCTGTGCACTGTTTGCCTGTGATCCCCGCATGTTGACAAGTTAATGTCAGTGGCGGCGGAAAGAGGCCCTTAATTAAACATTAATTGTCCCTTAAGGGGTTCAATTTGCACTGAGGCGGGAAGGCTGATGGATGATTTAATAGGGGTAGAGGTGGGGAGGTGACAGGGTTCCCACCTTTAAAACGCTCTTCCCACTTCCAAACTCACCACAGAGGGTATAAAATATCACCGCGTGTGTCTCGGTAAGGATTCTTGAATCTGATTAAGTGAAGAGTCATCCTGGCTTCTTTCCCTGAACCAGTGTAGAGGATACTGTGCTGTATCAGACACTGCATTAGAGCCAATCTCCACCAAGAAACAGGAGAGAACATTGTGGGTTATTGTCAAGCGAGAGGAATGATCGTGTACCTTCACCACTGACCATCAAATCCAGGCCAGTGGAAGGTATTAGTGATTTAAAAAAAAAATTAGGTTTACCTTCTACCATTTCTCTCTTACCTCGCATTTAGTTTACTTTCCTTAAAGGGCACCTGTGGTTCTTGATGCTGTTCTTTACTGGTCCATTTGAAGACACATTATAGCAGGGGTGGGCAAACTTTTCCGTGCAAGGGCCACATTCAGAAATTCACAATTCACAAAGGGCCGCATAGTATATTAAGTAAAATAATTACTTCACCCGGTTATGATTCTGGGCGCCTCATATAGAACATAGAACAGTACAGCACAGAACAGGCCCTTCAGCCCTCGACGTTGTGTTGAGCAATGATCACCCTACTCAAGTCAACGTATCCACCCTATACCAGTAAGTAACCCAACAGCCCCCCCCATTAACTTTAAAAAAAAATTTAAAAAAAAAAAATTTTTTTTTTTTTTTTTTATGACTTGGTGGGCCGCAGAAATACCTTTGGCGGGCCGCATGCGGCCCGCGGGCCGTAGTTTGCCCACCCCTGCATTATAGTGTTTCTGTCTGACTAGAGATTGGCACTTTCCCTTTAATGCTGTTGGGGGAATATGCTGCATCCTGTTGGTCCAAAATTGATAAGATTTGTTTGTTCTGAGTAAAAAGAAAGAGTTATCTTTGGAGGTAGAGGCTTTTTCTCAATGTTGACTCTTTTAACAAGTGTAAACGTGCCTTTCCTTTCTGGATGGTGACTATCTGATGTGTTTTTATTTAATTGTTCCAGCATTTTAAGATTTGCTATCTCACATTGTAATGATCACTGCCAATGAACAATCCTATGTAGTTTAGTTGACCTGATGAGGAGTCACTGATTACTCGCAAATTTTTAGAGAATTTAACAAAATTCATTAAAGGGACCTGGATGGCATTGACTGTGCCGACATTTATTGCCCCATCTCTAATGGCTCATGAACTGAGTGGCTTGCTCGGTCATTTCAGAGTCAACCACAGGTGGACTTGGCCAGACGAGGTAAGGGTGGCAGATTTCCTTACCTAAAGGACATTAGCGAATCAGGTGCGTTTTTTACAGCAATCAGCACTGGTTCCATTAGACTTTTAATGTAAGATGTGTTTATTGAATTTAAGTTACCCTGGGTCCCTGAATCACTCGTCCAGTGACAAAACCGCTTCGTCGCCAAGTCCCCGATACATGCGGAGGGTGGATTTTCTTCTACCTTTCTTGCAAATAGCCTCCTGAAATTCGGAGCAACCGAGAGGCAGAAAGGGCATGAATTTTAGACTCTTGTTCTGTGCCTGAATAGCTCTGCCTCTGAACTTCCACTGCGGTGCAATAGAAAAAAGAAAACGCCGGAGATCCTGAGTAGGTCAGGCAGCATCTATGGAGAGAGAAACAGAGTTAATCAATGGCTTGGATTTTACTGGCCCTGGAGCGCCAAGCGGGGAGGCAGGTAGGCCAGTAAAATACTGGGAAACTGTGTCGCCATGGCTCCCCCACACGTGGGGGAGATTCTTGGCAGTGGAAACGGCTGTGGCTCGCCCACCAGAGGTGGGCAGCTAATTTGAACAATTAAATCCCCAATTAAGGAAAAATTTCCGGGGCTGCCGACATTTTGCTGTTGCCAGAGTGCCTCCTCCCGCCATGTGGGAGCGCCATCAGGTGCATACAGGCAGCCTTCCCGCAGCTTCACATGGGAATGTTCCACTATATTGTCATGTGAGAGTACCTTTAAGAAATGGTGTTTATCAAATAGCTGCAGTGATGTCAGTGGGTGGGTGGAGCTGGCTTTTGGTCTGTGGCTTTTTACTTTCACTTTGAGCAAACAGCTGGTGTGTGTCTGTGTTTTAGTTTCATTTTCAGAGTTGGAGCTGTATCCAGCCAAACAATGTGCAATTTTTGATCTCTCTCTTCATGAAAAAGAATGTCTTCAGATCACTTGCTAATTTAAAAGTGATAACTGCTCTCAGTATAGAATTTAAACCTGCTGTCTTTGTTAAAGAGGGTATTTTTCTTATGGATGTTGCTAGGAAAGATTATGGGTTACTTATAGAGTACTGTATACTTTGGGGGGAGTATTTGAGTTCATAGTTGCTGAGATGTTTACTGTGTGTTTATAAAATGTTAATTGAATTCATAGAATAAACGTTGTTTTGTTTTACAAGTACTTTAGATCTCTGTTGCATCACACCTGTAGAGTGGGCCCTTGTGCTCCCCATAACCAAAATCTATTAAATGTTGCGGGTCAGGTGAACTCCATGATACACTTTGGTGTTCTCTAAACCCTGGCCCATAACAATACTCAGGGGAGGGTTGGCAAGAGGGTGGGGGGGGGGGGATGGTGTCAAAATTGGGTGCCTTGGCACCATGCCAGGAATCTACCTTCCCACTCCCACCACAGTTTTACCTTTAATGGGGGGAGGTGTCAAGAGCCCTGGCAAATTAATCGGCTCCTCCCACTGCTGTTTGCATTTTACGTGTGATGAGCAGAGGCCAGCCCCAAGTGAAGCCTGGCAGCTTTCACCTGAGCTGGTGGCGGGCCTGGTGGAGGGGTGGGGGGGGGGGGGGGCTGCGGTGTGGTGCTTTGTTACCCCTTTATAGACTCCCTTTGCCCATTCACCTTTTATTCCAGCTCCATTGACAATATTCATTGGGGACTGGATGCAGTCCCAGCAGGGGCCACCACTCGAAGTGGCGCTGCTGGGACCCAGCGAGTTATTGGCCATTTAATTGGCCAGCAGCTCCCACAGTCAGGGACACCCTTCCCTGATGAGGTGGAATGTTTTACTCTGGCCAAGTAAAGGCCCAAAGACTCTGAAATGGCTGCAGGGCACGATGGCCAAACGCAGGCAGGTTTGAGCCCTGATAATTACACCAGGGAGCAGGGACCCCACTCACAGAACCCATGGGGACATGAGCAGGGAAGGCATAGCCACAGGGCCTCCCCTCTGATCGACAGGGCCTACAGCCCTTGGCTCTATAGTTTTAAAACATTTGAATCAATTTCCTGATGGACCCCGCCGATATTCCAGAGATGCCGGCCCTCTGATTGGGCTACCGCCCACCTTAATTGGACAAATGGCTTGACGGTGGCCAATTAAGAGGTGACCTGAGCGTAAATTGGTGACGTGGCCCCGCTCCCTCCCTCGATGGGCTTGGAAACCATGCTTCAGGCCTTCCTACCGTACAACAGAAGTCCTTCGTGTGCTTCAGTGCTTCAGGTCAACAGACATTAATCAGCCCTGAGAAACGTTTCCATGGCAGCTTGGGAATTTAAATTCAATTAATGAAATAAAATAAACCTATGATTCACTAATGTCCTATATGGAAGGAAAGCTACCATCCTTACCTGATCTGAACACTATGGCTTTGGACCACAGTAATGGGGTTGATTCTTAACTGCCCCATACAGGAAGCCACTAAGTTGTCTCTAAGCAGGCAGCTCAGCCCTGTCTTCTCAAGGACAATTAGGGATGGACAACAATTGCTGGATTTACCAGTGATGCCCACATTCCATGAATTAATTTTAAAAATGTAAATGAGATATGCAAATACATGTCAAAGAGCTCTGCAAACAAATTTCCACTAATAGTGCAGTATGCAAATCAGAAAACATCACTAAAATCCTGGTGCTGCTCTTCCATCTGTCCATACAATAGATACACTCCATCCCACAAACCTCAGTCAGAGCAACACCTCCTCCTCTTCCAGCATCATTAGATAACACACCCACGCTTTTTGTTCTTGTTCATCTACATTCAAAGCACAGGCATAGACGATTGATGGAGCTGGCACTATGTTTTATTACAAAAAGATCTGCTGCCTATCATCACAATGTTTCTCTCCTACTTACATCTTCCACTCTGGTGTTTGAGGTGCACTTTTGCGAATTCCAGGTCTCTTTCAAAGGAGACTGATAGAGGGGCCCAACTCTGATTCTGGTGCATGATGGTAGGGACAAGATAGTCCTCAGGATCATTAAACACAGACTTTGAATGGTATGGCTACATTTTGTGAGGATGGGTTGGTCCAGCAGCTCTTTATCTTGTATAGCCATTGAGGAGACCGGGAAGAGGAGCAGAAGCTCTAGTTTCTTGATGGAGAGCTGCTTCTAACATAATCATATCCATCCCACCCCGTCACCCCATGCTCTTTGATGTGTGTGTTACATATCCAAGATCTATTCCCATCTGATGAACGCTTCTGACTAATCATGGCCAGTGACCTGGCAAAACTGCTCAAAGCCCAGTTGGCATATATTTGAAATGCCATCATGCCCGCTCCAAGGATGGGTTGTAGATGGCCTTGGAGCTGCCAGCTCTATCTGCAAGCTGACCCTCACTCCACCCATGCCTCGGCTAGATTCCTCCTTACCTTCCATTATTTGTTGGAAGCTGCTGGGTACATCCACGGATGAGCCCAAGAACCTCTCCTGCTCAGTATCACGGATATGAGGGGGTGCAATTTAAACAGCCCTATTTCTCCTGTCACCATCTATCCCTAAACAGAAAAGGTATTTTGTTTTCTGATTTCCCCCTTTATAAGTGATGATGCATTTCCCAGCCCCATAATTTTGGGTTGGTCCAATTTTTATTAACAGCCCCGCAGCAAACTCGATATGATAAACTCAGAGGTATAATTTATTCACACAGACTCAAAACAAGAGAAGATGGTCGCAAAGTAGCCTCCTTTTTCACTCATACAATAAAAGGGGGGGGGGGGGGGGTGTGGAATAGAGAAAGAAAGATTTATGGGGAAAAGACCACAGAATAAAGAATAATTGGTTCACATTAGCCCAGAATCAAAGTCAAATTGTGCATCCATTAGCATCCTTCTTTTGTCACAAACCCAGAACCCGCTGCCAGTGAAATGGAGAAGGAAAGATCTCTACCTGCATTGACATATCTCCTTTTCCGCTCTCAGGACGTCCCAAGGGTGTTTCACAGTCACAGTTGAAGTATAATCACTTGAATTGCTCCAGTGCAGCTGATTTGCACAATTCACGGTCCCACGAGCTGCAATGAGGTAAGTCACCAAATAAATTACCTTTAGTGATGTTGGTTCAGGAAGAATGAAGGCGGGAGGATTCGAGGATATATGCAGAAGCATGCAGGTTGTGAAAGTCAGAATGCACTGAAGTCTACCGAATAATCACCGTTTTGTTGGTGCAAATAGCCAGCGAGGGGTCCACTTGATCTCTGATCAGCGGCTTTGCCACTCATCCTGTGCTGTTGTCTTTGATACTTTTCTCCATTAACAGAATGTAAGATGTTGTCTTAAACCCCAGAGCACTGATCTCATGACCCCTGCCTTGCTCTGGGCTCTGAAGCTCTTTGAGCTCTCCAGGGTAACGGTTCAACAGTATCATTCAGAACAAATGGCCTCAGGCAGAAGTATCTAAAGATCCGAAAACAAGCAGGACAAACTTTGAGTTACTCAGAAATCACCGATAGCTTCTTCCATGGTCCTCCTGTTGCATCTGTAATAACGCCCTTGGCATTAAGGCTTGATTTGTCTCTGCACCATAGAATCATAGCGTTTTATAGCACGGAAAGAGGCTTTCGGCCCATGGTGTCTGTGCTGGCCATCAAACACCTGTCCATTCTAATCCCACTTTCCAGTACTTGGTCCGTAGTCTGGCCGACACCAAAAATAAATGAAGGGGATTCTCCAGCCTCCCAGCTGCCTGTTTTTCGGCAGTGGGAGGGTGACGTGTGATTCGCTGGTGTCAGGATTCTCTGTGTCTGTTGCTGTCAATGGGAATTCTAATCGGAGCCCCCCATGGCGCAGGGAAACCTAAGGACGGGGGTGCGCTGCCGGTGTGACCAGAGAATCTCATCGCCAGCGAACAGACGGATAATTCCGGCCTAAAATAAGCAAAATACTGGAATCTGACACTAAAACTCCGCAGATCTGGCAGCTATCTGTGTGGAGAGAGTTAATGTTTCAAGTACATTAGGCTCCTCATCGCAACTAAAACAGAGGGAGAATGTGTTGGATATTTTACTGTCGCGTGTGTAGCCAAGGTCCACTCTCTCCAAGTGCTGAAGAGCACCCAGTGGAAAACTGAACGGTACCACACCTTCACTGAGCCCACTGATACAACACACTTAGGTCAATCCAGAGAAAAAAGATCACCACTCCCAGGTTTTATCTATTTGTGGCACAGCAGCACAGTGGTTAGCACTGTTGCTTCACACCACCAGGGACCCAGGTTCGATTCCCGGCTTGGGTCACTACATGTGCGGAGTCTGCACGTTCTTTCCGTGTCTGCCAGGGTTTCCTCCGGGTGCTCCGGTTTCCTCCCACAAGTCCAGAAAGACGTTCTTATTAGGTGAATTGGATAGTCTGAATTCTCCCTCTATGTACCTGAACAGGCGCCAGAGTGGGGACTAGGGGATTTTCACAGTAATCTCATTGCAATCATCATAGCATTTACAGTGTAGAAGGAGGCCATTTGTCCTATTGAGTCTGCAGCAGGCCTAGGAAAGCGCTCCCTACTTAAGCCCAGGCTTCCACCCTATCCCGGTAACCCAGTAACCCCACCTAACCTTTTGGACATTAAGGAGCAATTTAGCATGGCCAATTTACCTAACCTGCACATCTTTGGACTGTGGGAGGAAACCGGAGCACCCGGAGGAAACCCACGCAGACACGGGGAGAAAGTGCAAACCCCACACAGACAGTCACCCGAGGCTAGAATTGAACCCGGATCCCTGGAGCTGTGAAGCAACAGTGCTACCCACTGTGCCACCGCAGTGTTAATGTCAGCCTACTTGTGACACTGATGAAAATTATGATTATTAAAGTTATATTTTTTTAAGCACATTGAAAAAGCCTTTGATTTAATCCAGCCATCGGTATTTGGAAACATTCAAATTGGTTTATAGCAGCCTGATTGAGTTTTCTTTGGCAGCTGCAATGTAAATACGGCACTTCAGGAACAGATTTAAAAAAATAGGGCGGGAATTTTCCAGATTTTGATATTCACTGTTCCCGCCGATTTCCCGATGGCTTCAATGGGAAATCCCACTGATGAGTGGTGGAAGTAGTAAATCCCGCCATCAGGGAACGGCGTGCCATGGGGAAACAATGGGCTGGGGGACCGGAGAATCTAGACCCAGATCTGTAGCTATGCCTTTGTACAATCCATGGTCTAAGTCTTTCCATTGCAAGGTGATTGAAGCTTCACCTTTCTAACTGATAATTGGATTGACTATAAATGTAAACTAATGCCTTCCGTCTTCACTGAAAACAGAGCTCAAGGATGTCAGAACTTCCTAAACTTAATTCTCCTTTTGGAATAATGTTCATAACTAATTTCTCTGGTCTCACTGGCAATGCACTATTTGGGGCAGCACGGTAGCATGGTGGTTAGCATAAATGCTTCACAGCTCCAGGGTCCCAGGTTCGGTTCCCGGCTGGGTCACTGTCTGTGCGGAGTCTGCACGTCCTCCCTGTGTGTGCGTGGGTTTCCTCCGGGTGCTCCGGTTTCCTCCCACAGTCCAAAGATGTGCGGGTTAGGTGGATTGGCCATGCTAAATTGCCCGTAGTGTCCTAATAAGTAAGGTTAAGGGGGTGTTGTTGGGTTACGGGTGTTGTTGGGTTACGGGTATAGGGTGGATACGTGGGTTTGAGTAGGGTGATCATTGCTCGGCACAACATCGAGGGCCGAAGGGCCTGTTCTGTGCTGTACTGTTCTATGTTCGATTGTTTGCAGGTTTCCCTGCGGTGTTGGGTGGCTTCGATGGGAATTCCCCTTGACAGCGGCAGGAGCAGAAACTTCCCCACCAGCGAACGCTGCACCTCCTCCTTCTGCAGAGAGGCACATGGCTGGGAGGTCAGGGAATCCCATCCTTTGACCTGAATCCTCCGATCTGAAGTCTAAGTATTCCCATCAGCGGAGAATCGCTACTGGTCTCTGCTGGCACCAGGAGCGGTCTCTCTGCCGAGGCACTGGTTAACAGTTTCAAATTCCTCGGGGTGCACATCACCAAAAATTTGTCCTGGTCCACCCACGTCGACGCTACCACCAAGAAAACACAAATCCCCAAACCTCCTCAGGAAACGAAGGAATTTCGGCATATCTACACTAACTCATACCAACTTTTACAGATGCACCATAGAATGCATCCTATCTGGCTGCATCACAGCCTGGTATGGCAACTGCTCGGCCCAGGACCGCAAGAAACTACAGAGAGTTGTGAACACTGCCCAGTCCATCACAACATCCCGCCTCCCATCTATTGACTCTATGCCTACTGCTGCCTGGGGAAAGCCGGCAGCATAAACAAAAACCCCTCCCACCCGGCGTACTCACTCTTCCAACTTCTTCCATCGGGCAGGAGATACAAAAGTCAGAGAACATGCACGAACTCCTAAACGCCAGACTCCTAAACGACCCTCTTATGGACTGACCTGATTAATACTACACTCCTGTATGCTTCACCCGATGCCGGTGTCTATAGAACATAGAACAGTACAGCACAGAACAGGTCCTTTGGCCCTCGATGTTGTGCCGAGCAATGATCACCCTACTCAAACCCACGTATCCACCCTATACCCGTAACCCAACAACCCCCCCCTACTAACCTTACTTTTTAGGACACTACGGGCAATTTAGCATGGCCAATCCACCTAACCCGCACATCTTTGGACTGTGGGAGGAAACCGGAGCACCCGGAGGAAACCCACGCACACACGGGGAGGACGTGCAGACTCCGCACAGACAGTGACCCAGCCGGGAATCGAACCTGGGACCCTGGAGCTGTGAAGCATTTATGCTAACCACCATGCTACCGTGCTGCCTATGTATTTACATTGTGTACCTTGTGTTGCCCGATTATGAATTTATTTTCTTTTATTTTATTTTCATGTACTTAACAATCTGTTCCAGCTGCTCGCAGAAAAGTACTTTTCACTGTACCTCGGTACACGTGACAATAAACAAATCCAATTCTATGCTAAATTAAGCATGGGAGAGAACTTGCTACATTCCGTTGGAATCCCCGTATCAGGACGTCATTTGAGCAGGCGGCCTGATACTGAGGTCCTGTGGCAGACCCCCTTTCTGCCTTCAATGAAAACCCTACTCCCCCCACCTCCCCCATAAGTAGGGAAATCCTACCATATCAAAAGGAGCTAACTGCTTTCTGCTGAGAAAAAGAGGAAGCAAAAGCACTTAGCTGGCTTTGTTGTAGTGAGGAGCTGTCAATCCTAGCAATAGTGTTTATGAACATTGTGGTTAGCATCAAAGCAGAGACACACATTAGAGACCCTCTCATTGACAATTCAAATGCATTCAAGCGTGAAGGGAGAGACACATAAACAAAACCTGAAACAGCTGTGTATGGAACAATAAAACTGTTAATCACTGGTTAGTGCAATATAGTGCTGTGAAATCGAATGGAAGACTTGCGTTTTAAATGCTATCAAGGGATTTGAAACATTTGAAGTGTACATGGCTTTAAACCTCTGACACTTGTAAGAGCTGCTGCTTTAAACACTTCTGTCTGAGGCAGCCAATGTTAGGGAAGGATAAGTGTAAATGCAGTGATTTTTTTTAACTCTATGGCTTGGACTGCTCTTTAGCTTTCAGGCAGAGGTGATTGGTGGGGTCTCTGTTGGGGGGATTCTCTGCTGAGGATCTCTGTTGGGGGTCTCTGTTGGGAGTCACTGATGGGGTCTCTGATGGGGGTACATTGAGGGTCTCTCGTGGAGGTGCTCTCTGCTGGGTGTCTCTGCTGGGGGTCTTTGATGGCTGTCTCTGAAGGAGGTCTCTGTTGAGGTGTCTGAAGGGGGAATCTCTAATGGGAGTTCCCTGATGGATGTCTCTGATGGGGGGTTTCTGATGAGAGTCTCTGATTGGGGTCATAGAGTCGTAGAGTTTTTACAGCACAGAAAGAGGCCCTTCAGGCCATTATATCCATGCCAGCAATCAAGGACCTCTTTACTCTAACCCCATTTTCCAACACTTGGCCTGCTGTCTAGTTGTGAGGGTACAAGCCTCTACTGCTCTTTCAGGTAAGTTCCAGATTCCCACCATCCTGTGGGTGAAAATGTTTTTCCTCATATCTTCTATAAACCTCCTGCCCTTACCTTAATTCTATGCCACCTGGTTATTGACCCTCCACGAAGGGAAATAGTTCTTTCCCATGCTTCTCATAATTTTATACATCGGGACCCCTCAGCCTCTCTGCTCCAAGGAAAACAATCCCAATCTATCCACTCTCTCTTGATAGCTGTAACGCTCCAGCCCAGGAAGCATCCTAATAATTCTCCTCGACACCCACTCTAGTGCAATCACTTCCTTCCTGTAGTGTGGTGATCATAACTACATGCAGTACTTCAGCTGTGGCCCACCCAGCATTTTATACAGCTCCATAATAACCTCCCTGCTCTTATACTCTATGCCTCAGTTAATAAAGGCAAGTGTCCCATATGCTTTCTTAACCACTTTTCCTTCTTGTCCTGCTATTTTCAGGGATCTATGGTCATGCACACCAAGGTCCCTCTGATCCTCTGTAGTTCCTCAGGTCCTATGTGCATTGTATATTCCCTTGCTTTTTTAGTCCTTCCAAAATGCATTATCTCAACTTTTCAAAATTAAATTCCATTTGCCACTGTTCATCCCATCTAACCAGCCCATCTATATCATCCTGTAATCTAAGGCTTTTCTCCTCACTATTTAAAACAAAATTCCAATTAAGGGGCAATTTAGTGTGGCCAATCCACCTGTCCTGCACATCTTTGGGTTGTGAGGGTGAGACCCACGCAGACACAGGGAGAATGTGCAAACTCCACACAGACAGTGACCCGGGGCCGGAAAGGAACCCGGGTCCTTGGCGCCGTGAGGCAGCAGCGCTATCCACTGCATCACTGCACACGGGGCTGGTTTAGCTCACCAGGCTAAATCGCTGGCTTTTAAAGCAGACCAAGCAAGTCATCTGCAAACTTACTGATCATATCTCTTACATTCATGTCTGATGGTGATCTCTGATGGGGATCTCTGTTGGGGGCGGTCTCTGATGGGGGGGACAGATGGGGGGTTTGGTGGAAGGGGTAGTGGGGGGTGGGGGTCGGGTCACCCCCACGTGTGTGGGGCGACCTGTTATTCCTGTGGTGGGGGGAGGAGGATGTCCCTACCTGAAGCGAGGCAAGGTGGGCAGGATTTGCATTGTGGGGGAAGGGGGTCTTCTGATGGACTTTGTGGGGGCACCTCAGTTATGAACGGACCCCCTTGATCCACTTTGGGGTCAACTGCGTCAAGGCCACACTTGGGTGAACTTGCACTAAAGCTCAACTGGAGCATTCCCCGCTGTAGAGGTTGATGTGTTTGCGTTTGAGGGGGGGTTTGAATTGGGCTACTAGACCGTTGATCAAATGTACTGACGCAGTACCGGCGCAGGGCGCTGAGGCCGCTGGGAGGGGTTCAGAGCATGGCAGCGGGTTTAGCACCCATGACCAACCTTATTTTCCCCCACTGCTCCATTCTCTACCTGATCACGAACTGGGCAATGGAGAATCCACCCCTTTAACTCTCTCTGCGAAGAAAAGTGGGATGGAAAATAAAACCATGGCCTGGGAACCAGAAAGGGCTGGAAAAGAGTGGTGGTGGGGCAGGTGGGTGATGGTGAGGGTGCGGAACATGCAGGCAGCAATGATTCAAACTAATTTACATACTCAAACACATTCATAGATACACATTCACACTTATTCACTCAAGTAAACACACAAATATGTTTACACTCACACATACATACTCATTTTTGCACTTACTTTCATGAACACCTTTAACCTTCCACTTACATAAGATTATTTAAAATCATGTATTTTTTGACAATATTTAATCTTCAGTAATATAAATGATATCGAGATAACATACAGTGCAGAAGGAGGCCATTCGGCCCATCGAGTCTGCACCTACCCACTTAAGCCCTCACCTCCACCCTATCCCCGTAACCCAATAACCCCTCCTAAACTTTTTGGTCACTAAGGGCAATTTGTCATGGCCAATCCACCTAACCTGCACGTCTTGGGACTGTGGGAGGAAACCTGAGCACCCGGAGGAAACCCACACCGACACGGGGAGAACGTGCAGACTCTGCAGACAGTGACCCAGCGGGGAATTGAACCTAGGACTCTGGCGCTGTGAAGCCACAGTGCTATCCACTTGTGCTACTGTGCTGCCCTAAGAGATAATATGGAATACAAAGCTCTGTAGATGGGTCATGTGGACTCAAAATGTTAATTGTGTTTCTCTCTCCACAGATGCTGCCACCTGCTGAGCTAATCCAGCACTTTCTGTTTTTATATATTGTTATGAATAATGTTGGTCCTTGACCTTCCCGATTTCCCAAAGATTTTTTGCTCTATACCTAAAGCCCAGTGACATCACAAAGGGACTGCGTCAGAATTATATGCGTATTTCAGTGATGGCGGGTGGGACGCAGCCGCACACTGGAGGGCTCCCGCTCGGGAATAGAAATTTCGGGGTTTTAACGCCCGGTCCCAGGGGCAACGGAGGTTGAAAAAGCTGGAAGAAGACACAGGGAGGAGAAATGTCCAAGCTTGGGAAAAAAACGGCCGTGAAAAAGGGGGTTAATGAAAGTCTGCTGGTGAGTGGAAATGTCAGCGTAGGAACTGTAAGGAAAGTGGAGGCTGGAGCTCCAGGGGAGGCCGCATCGCTCACAGCAGAAGAAATGACCAAAGTGATGGTTGCGGAACTTGAAAAACGGTTCACAAAGCACATGGAAGCGATGAAGGAGGAGATGGGGGGCGGTATTGAAAGTGCTGGTGGAGGAGGCGATTGCCCCGGTGAAGACGGCGGTATCGAGCACAGCAGCGGAGGTGCGGGAGCAAGGTGAGACACTGAAGGAAGTGGAAGAGGTATTAACGCAGCACAGTGATCAACTCACCTCGATGGGGAAGGAGTTACAGAGGGTGATAGAGACCAACATGGGTCTGCGAGCCAAAATGTAAGACCTGGGAAACAGATCCAAGCGGCAGAATTTGAGGATCGTGGGTCTGCCCGAAGGGGTGGAAGGCCCGAGGCCGATGGAGTATTTTGCCACAATGTTGGTGGAGCTATTGGGGAGGGGGACGATCCCTCTCAAAACGTACTGGATCGGGCTCATCGGTCGTGGAGGCCTATACTAAAGGTGAGTCAGCCGCCAAGAGTAGTAACTCTGTGTTTCCGTAGGTACAGCGTGAAGGAGAAAGTCCTGTACTGGGCAAAACAGAAACGGGTGGTGCAGTGGGCTGGAGCTGGTATACGTGTATACCAGGACTTTACGGTGGAGCTGGCGAGGAGGCGGGTTGCCTTCAGCCGGGTGAAGAAGGCACTGTATATCAGCAAGGTGCAGTGCGGCATAGTATACCCACCTAAGTTGAGGGTGACCTACAAATCCAAGGACTTTTATTTTGGGATGGCGGAAGCGACGGAGGAGCTTGCGAAGGCAGAAGGACTGTGGCTGAATTGAGAAATGGGACTGAGAGCGGGTCGTGTACCGATGTAGCCTCATGTAACTTTATTTTTTCACTGCGTGTTGGTGTATGTACTAAATGAGTCGACGCTGTATATTTGGACAAGGAAAGAGTTGGGACTTTCATTTGCAATGATGGTTCTTTGGGGCTTGGGTGTGTATGCAGGGTTTGTGTGCTAAAGGGGATTTCTTGGTTTTCCTGGGACTGGGCAAGGGGGAAGGAGACCCAGGCGGGGGCCTCCACGCTGGCCGGTTTAAGCCGGCCAGTGAACGGAAGTGAGGTGGGGGAGAGGCTGCGGCCATCGGAGCCTGGTAGAACAGGTTTCGGTGAGTCTAGCCGGGGTGAAAAGTTGGGGGAAGGAACTGAGGTTGGGGGGAGGAGTTTACACGACGAAGTGGAGGGGAGGAGTCTGGGAGAGGGTGTGTCTAGAATTCATGGGTGCCATTCACGGTACTCTTTCGGGGATTGGATGGCATTGAATATTGGGGGGGGGGAGGGGGGGGGGGGGTTGCGGGGGGTGGGCTATATGTGTCAACGGTGACCAGGGGCGATTCTTCCTGATTCCTTTTTCTTTTTCCTCCTTGGGAGGTTTAGTTTTATTTGATGCTTATATTGTGAGGTGGGCCGTTGTTTGGGGGTTAGTGGGAGGATGGGATCGTTGTTGTTAATAAGGGGATTTATATTGTTTTCGTTATCGTTTACTGTTTGTTGGTAGGGTGTAAATTCTGAAGAAAATGTGAAAATGGAGAATAAAAATATATTTTTAAAAATGCGCATTTTGGTCTCACTCTTGTCATGAGTCCCTGCCCCATTATTAATGAAAAATATTTTCAACATTCAACTGACTAGAAATTTTGTAATTTGAACCGAGGGAGAGAAAACTGCTGAACCATGCAGGGTCACATTCCAACGGGAAGGTGAGAAACAAAGAAACCATCCTCAGGGGAGTGTGAAGGGAGGGTTATTTCCCATATTTCATGCACCCATCGAAACCAGTAATTGGCGAAGGAAGAGACATTAAAAATGCAAAGTAGTGGAGATTGAAACAATGGCTGCCACAGGCAAACAAGTGCATAAACCCAATAAAAAGAGATTGCAAGTGACACTGGCAGTGTGAAGAAAGACTCCAGCAAAAGAAAAGGCTGAAGGCTACGCGCGCTCTCCCCCTCGCTCTTTTGGACCAAGTGTGTTGCCCACTACTGAACTGAGATCTTGTAATAATTGCGACATCTTCTACATCTGACCGCATTCAAGAAACAAATTAACCTGAGTCTTGTTTTGCAACGTTTAAAACTTCCGCCTCAAGGACAAGCAAAAGACATTTAGTTGTATATTATGAATGTTCGAACATACAACGTAGGAGCAGAAGGAGGCCATTTGGCCCCTTGAAACTGTTCCGCCATTCCATAAAATCATGGCTGAACTGTTTGTATTTCAATCTCCACGTTCCCCATCTACGTCCGATAACCTTTGATTCTCTTGCCTAACAACAATCTACCTCTGCCTTAGAAATATTCAATGACCTGGCCTCCACCAATTACTGAGGCAGAGAGTTCCAAAGTTGCGTAACCCTCTGAAAGAACGAAATTCTCCTCATCCCCTTCCTGAAAACAGCGCCCTCTAGTTCTGGACTCATCCACATGAGGAAATATCCTTTCCATGTCCACCCTGTCAATACTGCTCAGGATCTTTCATGCTTCAATCAAGTCACCTCTCACTCTTCTAAACTACAATGGAAACAATCTCAATCTTAACTAACCTTTCCTCATAACACAACCTGCTCATTCCTGGTGTCAAGCTCGTAAACAACCTCTGAGCCGCCCCCATTGCACTTACATCCTTCCTTAAGAAAGGAGACCAAAACAGCACATATATTCACGATTCACTAATACCTTACACAATTGAAGCACAACATCCTTGCTTTTATGTTCAGTTCCTCTTGTATTAAAGGATTGCATTCCATTAACCTTCTTAATTACTTGCTATACCTGCATGGGAGGTGGTGGAATAGTGTATTGTCACTGGACTAGTAATCCAGAGACCCAGGGTGATGTCCTGTGACCCTGGGTTCGAATCCCACCATGGAAGACGGTGAAATTTGAATTCAATAAAAATTTGGAATTAAAAGGCTCATGATAACCATTGCTGATTGCCGGAAACACCCATCTGGTTCACTAATGTCCTTCAGGGAAGGAAATCTGCCATCCTTACCCAATCTGGCTCACATGTGACTCCAGACCCACACAGCGATGCGGTTGACTCTCAACTGCCCCCCCACTAAAATGGAAGAGCAAGCCACTCAGTTCAAGGGCAATTAGGGCTGGGCAACAAATGTTGGCCCAGCCAGCAATGCCCACATCCCAAGAACAAATAAAAAAAGACTAACCTTTCATGGCTCATGCATTGGAACACCTAGACCCCTCTGCACCTCAGAATTCTGCATTACTTCGCCGTTTAAATAATCCTCTGCTTTTTTATTTTTCTTGCCAAAGTGAACACGTTCACATTTTCCCACATTATACTCCATCTGACATATTTTCACCCATTCACTCAACCTATCCATTTACAACTTCATGTCCAATTCACAACATACTTTCGCGCCTATCTTTGAGTGGTCTGCAAATTTAGCCTCCATGTCTTCACTCCCCTGACAAAGGACATTGATGTAAATTGTAAAACATTGAGGCCCCAGCACGGACCCCTGCGGGACTCCATTTCTCACACCTTGCCAATCAGAAAAAGACCCATTTATTCATACTCTGTTTCCTGCCAGCCAGCCATCCATTCTATCCATTCTAATATGTTACCCCCTACACCATAAGCTTTTATTTCCCACAATAACCTTTGATGTGGTGCCTTATCGTGTGTGTGTGTGCGTGAGTGTGTGTACATGAGTATGTGTGTGTGTGTGTGCCATCGGCAATTCACTACATGAGAGGTTATCCATGAAGGCCCCGCCTTCTCAACCACGGCCCCTCACCTGAGGTGTGGTGATCCTCAGGTTAAATTAGCACCAGTCAGCTCTCCTCCAAAAGGTGGTTAAAAGGAATTCTGAACTAAAGGCAGCTCTAAATGCATGTTTGGTGATTCCTGCTGCGACTGTGCAGAATTGGCATTGAGATGATACTAAGCAGGCCAGTGGCTCCCCATACATTGACAATCAGTAGGTTGAGGAGGTTTAGGGTAGACATGCCTGAGAGCCCGCACAGGATTTTAATTTGGCTGTTCAGAAAGAAAAGCTAAAAATGGGGGTGAGTACCATTTTTAAAAAGGTTGCTTATGTGTGTTTTTTGCAGACCTGTTTGTTTTTTGCTGTCATGTGTTAGTTTGCACTTGTGTAATGAAATGCAACAATGACGGAATGCATTTAAATAGCGTCTCTAAAGGATGTTATCCTTTGTTATCAAACAATTCGATTGGTCAGTGGTTTAACATACTCAACATTAAAAAAACTTTACATATTTGCCACAGTTTTATAAAATGGCTGGCACACAAGGTCACAATAGGTCTAACAATGTAAGTATATTATTCATCCTGGAGGAGTTACATTTGATGGGACAATGTGCAGCTATCTCTGTTGTTTGGGCGAGGATTGTTTAAATAGTAGGATTGTTCATGGCATGGTTCTTAGAATACTTTAAAATATTTTGAACAAGTGCCTTTTACATTGCTACTATCACCAATAATGTAAATAATGCCAAGATGGAAATCCAATTCTTCCCTTAGTTTAAAAGAACTGATTGAAAACAGTTCAATAAATTCAAAGAATGGAAGAGGATAAATATAAGGCGCGATCTACCCGCCACGTCCCGCCTCAACAGGAGCGCTTCGCGGCCGGCAGGTACCATGAGAGGTCTCTTCTGGGATTTAGCTGGCTTGTCATGCATCACGAAATCTAATGGGATCTCGTGAGAAGTCGCGATCTGGATCCCACCATTATGGGCAGGATCAATATTTGGCAAATATGCAGCTCGCCTGATCTACTGGAGACTTTTTGATCTAACCCCTTGGAGACTTTTGCTGAGCGCCGTCCATTACTGGTCCCCGCAAATGGGGAGCAGGTGGAACGGCACTCGGGAGGGGTCCCCTAGAGGCCCCTGGGTGATTGGCCTCTGGGCAGGGTGGCACTCTGGCAGTGCCACCTGTGTGCCAGCCTGACACTGCCAAGGTGCCCAGGTAGCACTGCCAGGCTGGGGATCGGGCCGGGGGATGCCCTGACTATGTGAGGTGTGACACGGTGGGTGGGGTCTGTGGACCCTCTGATTGGTGAGTTGGGGCTTCCTGGTCAGGGCGTTCCCCAATGTGGCCCCGGATTGCAGCAGTGTTAGATAGTGTGGTGTTTCCCGGCATTGTGAGTGCTGGGAAACACCCGGCTAAACGCGCTTGACACGGGCCTCTGTGGCCATTCGGTTATATCGAGCTCATAGTCTTCATGTGATGCAGTCATCACTAAATCACTTTATTAGAAACTGTATCAAACAGAATGTGGCAGCACGGTAGCATGGTGGTTAGCATAAATGCTTCACAGCTCCAGGGTCCCAGGTTCGGTTCCCGGCTGGGTCACTGTCTGTGCGGAGTCTGCACGTCCTTCCCGTGTGTGCGTGGGTTTCCTCCGAGTGCTCCGGTTTCCTCCCACAGTCCAAAGATGTGCGGGTTAGGTGGATTGGCCATGGTAAATTGCCCGTAGTATCCTAAAAAGTAAGGTTAAGGGGGTTGTTGGGTTACGGGTATAGGGTGGATACGTGGGTTTGAGTAGGGTGATCATTGCTCGGCACAACATCGAGGGCCGAAGGGCCTGTTCTGTGCTGTACTGTTCTATAAAAGAATGCTTCATTGTATATTCTCTTTTTTGAATTAAATTATTTAGATTACATACAATTTCCTCCAGTTCTGTGTAGATGTGTTATTGCTTTAGGAAAGTTCAGTTGTACCCTTTGGACTGTTATTAATAGAAATGTAGAATTCCAACAGTGCAGAAGGAGGCTATTCGGCCCAGCGAGCCTGTACTGACCCTCTGAAAGGACACTCTAGCAAGGCCTGCTCCCCCTCTAACCCCATGACCCCCATAACCTGCACATCTTTGGGCACTAAGGGGCAATTTAGTGTGGCCAATCCACCTATCCTCTATATCTTTGGGCTGTGGGAGGAAAGAAGAGCACCCGGAGGAAGGGCACGCAGACACGGGGAGAAAGTGCAAACCAATGTCAGGGGGAAATGGTGGGGTAGGATTTACCACGCAACCTGCAGAATGTACTTCTGCTCCCGCTGTTGTCAACGCGGCTTTGCCGCTGAATGCACATCTCGCTGCCGTGAAACCCTGCCATCACGGGAGCGGAGCACCCTACTAGCGTGAATGGCCTGAAATTTCCGGCTAACAATTTATTGTTTCGCCTGGTATTGGCCTTCTAATGAACTGCCCTGTTGAATGCAAGATGTTAAGCTTTGACAAAAAATGCCTTTTGTTTCCAGCAATACTCAAGCTCGGGAAGACTGCCACCATTAAAGCCAGGAGGCCTGTTTCTATGCTGTAAATTCTACTGAATTCCAAGTAACATCGGGTTCTGGTTTCCTTCCTCTGTGTGAGCCAAGAGCTGTGAATATTTTGTCGTGCTGGTGTTGTTGTTCTTCAGGTAAAGAAGCCTAAACTAAAATTACCTTGAGGGGTTATTTCTTCGCATTTGGTGACTAGTGGAATAGATTGCCACTTAGGGCTGGGCCCGCGGCTCAGTGGAAATGATTAAAAGGAAATTGGACTGATTACTGGTTCAGCAGGGGGATAGAGAGATATGGATTTAGGGAAGGAAAACAGGAAAGAAATATGACCAAATTAGGCAAGATCATCACCGTCAGTCATTGGCATATTTCCATTTAATCTATCAATAGATGTATAGCTTTCAAAAGTAAGTAAATTACAAAGTAACGACTTAAAAGCCAGCTCTTTGAAGAAGCTTTTGGTAATTTTCCTAAATATCCCCTGGTAGGACGTGGTGCCATATCTCCTTTAACATGCCCCTGTGAAGTGCCATGGGGCATTTTATTAAGTTAAGGGTACTATAGAAGTACAAGGTTCAGTTATAGAATCATAGTATCCCTACAGTGCAGAAGGAGGCCATTCGGCCCATTGAGTCTGCACCTACCCTCTGAAAGAACACCCTACCTAGGCCCACGCCCTCACCCTTTCCCCATAACCCACCTAATCATTTGCGGAATAAGGGACAATTCAGCATGGCCAATCCACCTAACCTGCATATCTTTGGACTGCGGGAGGAAACTGGAGTGACTGGAGGAATCCCACGCAGGCAGGGGGAGAATGTGCAAACTCCACACAGTCACCCAAGGCCGGAATCGAACCCGGACCCCTGACATTGTGAGGCAGCAGTGCTAGCCACCGCTGTTGTTGTTTTCCATTAAACTGGTCTAATCATAATTGTCTTAAATCAATTACTCTTTGAGAAGAACCGCTGGGTGTCTTGTCAACTTTAAATTTTGAGGGGGGGGGAAATTTTGCATTACGTAAGGCAGGTCAGTAAAAGTGGGCTGAGAAGACAGCAGAGACAATGTTAAGACCAAAAGTTGTTTGTCCACATCTGACGTCCAGTCTTGATAGGGGATTGGTTCCACAGATGACACGTAAAATGACCATCAAGCCTATTGCATTGGGCTATTTGACTTAGGGAAACGGCATTGGACTCTCTGCGAATCTAAGAAGATGAAATCATTCTGCACCAGTGACCCTGCCTGCCCCTCCAACCAACTATTACGCTGTGCCATGGCTCAGATACTAGGGAGACAGAGCTAATTCATAAGACACATTCATGCTTCTAAAATATGACTTCATTTAGGGATGCTGTATCAGAACTGAATTGTAAGGCTCAATGAGGTGGGCACTGAGGCGGGAGTGCGTGAAATATGAATAAGGGGTCAGCACCCAGATGCAGCAGTTAGGCAGTTGACCTCGTTAAGGATCTTAAGGGACAGCATGGTGGCACAATGGTTAGCACTGCTGCCCCACAGTGCCAGGGTCCCGAATTCAATTCAGAGCCTGGGTTTCACTGAGTGCTCCAGATGTGCAGGTTAGGTGGATTGGTCACGATCAATCTGGGGGGTTACGGGGTTAGGGCAGGGAAGTGGGCCTAGATTGAATGCTCTTTGGAGGGTGGGCGCAGACTTGATGTCGTCCTTCTGCACTGTAGGTATCCACCGGATTCTATGCTCCTAACAACGGGATTCAGACGACTGCAGCGAATATCCTGGGAGTTTTATCCTAGTTCAAAGATGCAAGTGGGACTGCTAATCTAAACCAATACAAACTGCCAGTCATTATCACATTAAATCTATTATTTTTCTGACCTTTTGGTACTTGAAATGGGCAATCCTTGATTGCTTTATCATGACATAAATAAATGTACATATTGACATGAAAATGACAGAATAATATCACTGATATTTCCATCACCCATGTGATATATGAATTCACAGCTCTCAAGTTCCCGATTTAAAAGTTTTAGTAGCAGCAACCCAAGCATCATGTTTGCCCACACATCATACATGCTATGAAATTGCTTGCAGATTTTAGATCTTGTATTAGACACTAATTGATCTTTGGTGGCTGCTGGGTCAAGGCCAAGGAGTCTTCACATGAGAATGGGGTCAGAGAGTGTTATGTTTGGCTTCAATGGTTTGCAAAGGAATCTACCAAACACATTGACTTCTCCAAACCAGGAATCACACTTGGTAAGATTACACGTGGTAGGATCTGTTACAGAGCAAGCTATCATGGAGCTTCTTTGTACTGCTCTGGAACTACACCTAGCACAACTGTTCACCTGTATATATCACAACCATCTCCTACAACCATCTGCTGATGGCCGGATGTGCTCCCACTTATATTGGAGTCTCTGGTCACATGCCCACTGTCTTGAGACTGCATGGCGTGTCTGCACCGCCACCTACTGGTTGGAGATTGCACACCATCTATCTATGTTAAGAAGTCTTACAACACCAGGTTAAAGTCCAACAGGTTTGTTTCTGATGGAACCATCAATTCTATGGACACGTGCTTGTAGGATTAGAATAGCGGTTTTAATATACTTACAACAGAGCCAGCCTGTTCGCCGTTGAACTTTCGATGAACTGGCCGACTGGCTCTGTGGCACGGATCTTTATACAGCAGCTCCGGGGGAGGAGTTCTGGGCGGAGCCTAGGGGGGAGCCCAGTACAAACTCTCGAGTACTCCCAGAGCTACTCCCCTGGTGGTCAGGTAGTGCAACTGCACTTACAATATCGATACATATATACAATGGGAACAGAGTGACATTGGTAACTTATAATACCGTGTGAATCTCATTCACCACATCCACCCCCTGTGAAAAAAATCAAGTCAGGCGGGGGTGGTGGCTCACAGAGTTAGTCTGTCCGGTGGACGAATTGTTCGTTGCGATCTGCGGAGCACCGGGGTTGCAGCCTCTTGCAGTGGCTGGGTGGGTGTTGAGAGCTGGGGTACGATGGCAGACTCCGGGGCGGGTCTCGTCCAAATTTCATACACCTCTGGCTCGACCGGAGACTGGGGGTGCTGGAGGCGGCTGGTGCTGGCGCGTGGAACAGGTGGGGCGAGCTTGCGGGATCGGGGGCGCGAGGGGGCGGCAGCATAGGGAACGGGGTAAGGGGTTCCTCAGTGGGGGGGGCTGGATCCAGCGGGTGCCAGGTCCCGAAGGGATACTGTGTCCTGGCGACCGTCCGGGAATTCCATGAATGCGTACTAGGGGTTGGAATGGAGGAGGCGCACCTTTTCAACAAGGGGGTCGGTTTTGTGCCCCCTGATGTGCTTCCTCAGGAGGACCGGGCCTGGTGTCCTCAGCCAGGCCGGAAGTGAGACCCCGGTGGTAGTGCCCCTAGAAAAAATGAAGAGCCGCTCGTGAGGGGTTTGATTGGTTGCTGTACAGAGGAGGGATCTGACTGCATGGAGCGCGTCTGGGAGGACTTCTTGCCATTGGGAGACTTGGAGTTTTCTAGACTGGAGGGTCAGTAGGACGGTCTTCCAGACCGTCGCATTCTCCCTCTCCACCTGCCCGTTCCCCCTGGGGTTGTAGCTGGTAGTCCTGCTCAAGGCGATGCCCTTGTCGAGCAGGTACTGACGCAGCTCGTAGCTCATAAAGGACGAACCCCGGTCACTGTGCACGTAGCTGGGGAAACCAAACAGGGTGAAGACACTATGCAGGGCCCTAATGACTGTGTGGGAGGTCATGTCGGGGCACGGGATGGCAAAAGGGAATCGGGAGAACTCGTCTATGATGTTGAGGAAATAAATGTTCTTGTTAGTGGAGGGGAGTGGCCCTTTGAAATCGATCGCAAGGCGTTCAAAGGGCCTAGAAGCCTTGACCAGGTGGGCCCTGTCTGGTCTATAGATGTGCGGTTTGCACGCTGCACTGATCGGGCAATCCCTGGTGACCGCTTTTACCTCCTCGTTGGAGAAAGGCAGATTTCGGGCTCTGATGTAGTGGGCGAGCCGGGTGACCCCTGGATGGCAGAGGTCATCGTGGATGGCTTTCAGACGGCTGATCTGCGCGCTGGTGCATGTCCCGCGGGATAGGGCATCCGAGGGCTCGTTGAGCTTCCCCGGTCGATATTTAATATCGTAACTATAGGTGGAGAGTTTGATCCTCCACCGAAGGATTTTATCGTTTTTATTTTGCCCCTTTGCGAGTTGTCAAACATAAAGGCAACCGATCGTTGGTCGGTGATGAGGGTGAACCTCCTACCTGCGAGGTAGTGCCTCCAGTGACGAACAGCCTCCACGATGGCTTGTGCTTTCTTCTCGGCTGAGGAGTGTCGGAGTTCTGAAGCGGAGAGGGTACGGGAGAAAAATGCAACGGGCCTCCCTGCCTGATTTTAAAGTGGCTGCTAGAGCTACCTCTGAGGCGTCGCTCTCAATCTGAAAGGGAGTGGATTCATCCACCGCCCGCATGGCTGCTTTGGCGATGTCCTCCTTGATGCAGCTGAAGGCCTGGCGTGCCTCAGCTGACAGGGGAAATTGTGCGGCCTTAAAGAGTGGGCGGGCTTTGTCCGCATATTGAGGGACACACTGGGTGTAGTATGAAAAGAATGGGAAAAGAAATAGCACCGTTTGAGGGCCTTGGGGCAATGAGGGAGGGGGAGTTCTAAGAGAGGACGCATACGGTCCGGGTCTGGGCCCAGGACTCCGTTCTCCACAACGTAGCCGGGGTTAGCCAGTCTGTTTGTGCAGAAAACGCATTTCTCCTTGTTATAAGTGAGGTTTAATTTCTGTGCCGTTTGGAGAAAATGGTGGAGGTTGGCGTCGTGGTCCTGCTGGTCATAGCCGCAGATGGTAACATTGTCCAGATATGGAAACGTGGCCCGCAGCCCGTACTGGTCTACCATTCGGTCCATTGCTCGTTGGAACACCGAAACTCCGTTAGTGACGCCGAAGGGAACCCGGAGGAAATGGAAGAGGCGGCCATCGGCCTCAAACGCCGTGTAGTGGCGGTCCTCTGGGTGGATTGGGAGCTGGTGGTATGCAGACTTCAGATCCACCGTGGAAAATAGCCGATATTGGGCGACCTGGTTAACCATGTCTGCAATTCTGGGGAGGGGATACGCATCTAGGAGCGTAAAGCGATCTATGGTCTGGCTATAGTCGACGACCATGCAAAATTTTTTCCCGGTCTTGACGATCACCACCTGAGCTCTCCAGGGACTTTACTGGCCACTATGATCCCCTCACTGAGCAGCCGTCAGACCTCTGATTGGATAAAGACCCTATCCTGTAGGCTGTATCGCCTGCTGCGAGTAGCTACTGGTTTGCAATTTGGAGTGAGATTGGCGAAGAGAGGAGGGGGGGGGGAGATGCGCAGCGTGGCTAGGCTGCAGATAGTGAGTGGGGGCAGGGGCCCGCCGAAGCTGAGGGTGAGGCTTTTGAGGTTGCTCTGGAAATCCAGGCCTAATAAGAGTGGCGCGCAGAGGTCGGGCAGGACATAAAGTTTAGATTTTGAATAACTAGCACCTCGAATTGTGAGCGTAGCAACGGTGCATCCTTGGATTTGGACTGAGTGGGAGCCCGAAGCGAGGGTGATAGTTTGGCTCACAGGAAAAATAGGAAGCGAACAGCATCTTACCAGCTCTGGGTGTATGAAGCTCTCGGTACTCCCGGAGTCAAAGAGGCATGGTGTGCTGTACCCGTTGATCTGGACCTCCGCCATCGAACTTCGTAGGTGCTTGGGGCGGGATTGATCTAGGGTGACCGTGTTGAGTTGCGGGCCGCG
Organism: Scyliorhinus canicula; assembly: GCF_902713615.1. NCBI lineage: Eukaryota > Metazoa > Chordata > Chondrichthyes > Carcharhiniformes > Scyliorhinidae > Scyliorhinus > Scyliorhinus canicula. The sequence continues at coordinate 25,328,370 of NC_052149.1, forward strand.
TGATGGGTGCCCGGGGAAGTCGTAGTCTCCCGAGTGGGCATCCGGTCGAGTAGATGGCGGTACATTCTGGCGAGCTTGATGCAGGATCGCTGCGCTGAGTTGCGGGCCGTGTGATGAGTGCCCGGGGAAGTCGTAGTCTTCTGATGAGCTATCTGAGCATGGAGATGCAGATGGGGCCCGTGGATCGCACGTGGTGAGCGGCGAGGAAGATGGCGTCCAAGATGGCGGCCCCCATGAGTCGCACGTGGCCGGCCGCATGGTGGGGGTTTGCCAAGATGGCGGCCCCCATGGATCGCACGTGGCGGGAGGGGGCAGAGTCGGGGCGTAGGCCGCAGCGTTTCGGGCCCCTGCGGGCCCGCCGGTGCTGGGAGCGATTTGTTCTCTCTACTGGGGAGTTAGAAACTGGGGCCCTTTTCGCGAGGCACACTCTGGCATAGTGGCCTTTCTTCCCGCAGCTGCTGCAGGTCGCGGATCGGGCTGGGCAGTGCTGCCGCAGGTGCTGGCTTTGTCCACAGAAATGACAGGCTGGGGCAGCTGAGTAGCTGGCTGGGGCAGCAGAGTGACTGGCTGGGGCCGCAGAGTAACTGGCTTTGGCAGCACGGTAGCTGGGGGTCTGTGCGGCATAGGCCTGGGGGAGTTGTTGGTCGGGGGCCCACGATGAGGTCGCGGGGTCCGCGGGAAACGAGGTGAGGCTGCGGAAGGAGACTTCCATAGTGGTTGCAGCCTCCACAGTAGTATCTAAGTCCTGGGCCCCCTTTTCTAGCAGTCTTTGGCGCACATAGTTCTATCTAAGGCCCGCTACGAAAACGTCCCGCACAGCAAGCTCCCTATGTTCAGCTGCGGTAACGGCCTGATAATTACAGTCATTAGAGAGATTGTTCCGTTCACGTACAAACTCAGCTAGCGTTTCTGTAGGCCGCTGACGGCGAGTCGTAAACACGTGGCGTGCATAAATCTCGTTAATGGGCCTAACGTACATTTTGTCTAATATCACCAGCGCTGAGGCGTAAGAACCGGCCGTATTTAGCTGTGTGGAGATTCTGTGGCTTACCCTCGCGTGCAGTAGGCTGAGCTTTTGTTCCTCCATTGTTTCAGCGGTGCTGGCTTCTGCCAGGTAGGCCTTAAAACATCTCAGCCAGTGGGAGAAAATTTCTTTAGCCTCCGCATCCTGCGGGTCGAGTTCTAGGCGTCCGGGCTTGAGGGCTGCTTCCATGATTTACTTCGACTGTTTCGTAAGTATATTAAATTGATGGAACCATCAATTCTATGGACACGTGCTTGTAGGATTAGAATAGCGGTTTTACTATACTTACAACGGCCTGTTCGCCGTTGAACTTTCGATGAACTGGCCGGCTGGCTCTGTGGCACGGATCTTTATACAGCAGCTCCAGGGGGAGGAGTTCTGGGGGGAGCCAATGGGGGAGCCCAGTACAAACTCTCGAGTACTCCCAGAGCTACACCCCCTGGTGGTCAGGTAATGCAACTGCACTTACGATATCGGTACATATATACAATGGGAACAGAGTGACATTGGTAACTTATAATACCGTGTGAATCTCATTCACCACAGTTTCAAACACGAGCTTTCGGAGCAATGCTCCTTCCTCAGGTGAATAAGAGATTCTCACAGTGTACCAAATTGAAAATGCACACCACTCGGAACCGGTGTTGCAAGTTACCCTTCTGGGTTTTGGGATACCCCACACCTTCCCCCCCCTTTCACATTTAACATCAGCGGCATTCTCAGCGCGTTACCTTAGCTGTCAATATCATTGGGTGAATGAAGATCACCTGAGGAAGGAGCAGCGCTCCGAAAGCTTGTGTTTGAAACAAACCTGTTGGACTTTAACCTGGTGTTGTAAGGCTTCTTACTGTACTCACCCCAGCCCAACGCCGGCATCTCCACATCATGGCTACCATCTCCCTATGATATTGCTTACAGGCATATCATCACAGGAAGTATAATGGTCAGGATGTTCTAGGGTAATGCTCTCCGCTTTAAAGTTATTCAATCTGTCCTAATATTATGTAACGTTTTGACTTGTGATGATCATTTCTAATAAAAGAACTGTTTTCTTGTCAGTTTGAGCATTACTGGTACTAACAAAACTGTTGATTGTAAATAGCGATGCTAACATAATGTGGTAAATTTACAGTGGCATTTTCCATTACAAACGTGAACATGGGACTTGATGGAAAAATTAACACAGGAATGTGACAAAAATGATATTGACAGCTAAGGGAACGTGCTGAGAATGCCGCTGATGCTAAATGTGAAAGGGGGGGTGGGGTATCCCAAAGCCCAGAAGGGTAACTTGCAACATCGGTTCCGAGTGGTGTGCATTTTCAATTCGGTACACTGTGAGAAAAGATATGCAAACCAGGCAGGAACAGTCCTATCATTTTGTGATCAATATATAAGGAATATTTCTTAGTTTAAAAGGAAAACATACAACAAGGAGAACTATGATACACTACAACTGTACACTCAACTATACTGAAGGCTTTACACACACACAGTATCGTGTGAATTCACCTTTTTGTTCCCAACCACCTATGTTTGCTGAACTCTGTGATGCCCCTTGTTCCCAAACAACATCCAATATAATATAACTCTGAGCTAAGTCCAGCATATGATTACCACACAAGTTATTTGTCCACGTCTACAGTTTCAGTGAAGGTGAAATCTTCTCAGTTCGAGTTTTGGATTTTAACTAGCCACCCTTTACGCAATAACCTGTTTTGTTTTTAACTGTAGCTGCTTCTACTGTGTTCATTTCTCCAGTTATTGTGATATGGAGGATGTTACCCACCCTATGGATCCGGCTTTTAGCCTATAAGCGTCAATTTCCTAATCTCTCCGCTTTGAAGTTACCTCTTCTACACCCGATTGTTTTCCTCTAGTCACATAGATAAGCACTTGCTTTCTCACTGGTATGCTAATTCGCAAGTCAAAACCCTCCTTCAGACAGCTGCCCAGATCAATTCCTGGTTTAATTTAATTTTATCTCAATTTCATTTTTTAATCTTAATTTTCTCCAATTCTTCACAAGCGAAAGGTGCATCCAGATATAAGGGGTGTGATTCAGCGGCCTTGTTACACCCGATTTGGTGTCGATTTTGGCCTCTCGTGCGATTTGCAACACTTGAAGCATCTCGTGAGACCCAACGGAATCTCGCGTGACGTCCCGCTCTGGATCTCGCCCTCACTGGGCATGACCCAGATCAGCACATGAGCCGTACGGAATTTAATGCTCCCAGCCCTCCTCCCCTCTCTGAACAGCTCGCCTCCCAGCCCACCTCTGGTGGGGGCATTAAATTCCGTGCACCATTTTGCAGTTCAGCGAGATTTTTCTAGTGTTCAGGAATAGTCCAGGAAGCAGGAAGCAGATTTTACAATTTGGGGATTTAACCCTAAAACCTGGTTGGTTGGGAGATTCCTGCTCCATTTCCTCAGCTACCGGGTCATTCTGTGGATAGCGTTGAACAACAAGTATTTGGAATTCAATAGAGAGCAGTGTATTAAGCCAGCAAAATGTGCACAGAGGTTAGAACAGGATTGAAAAATTCAAGCGTTCAGCTAACAGTGATAAATACAGAGTAATTTAACTTCCAACTCCTTGCTGCTCGGAGATGAACCTTTATTAATATCAACCAACTGCGTAATATGTGTGTGGTTTAAAGAAAATATGAATGTGTACAAAAAGCACGGAAAGATCAGTTAACTGGAGTGCTGGAGTAGATGATCTGTCAGTATTCTCCACTGTAGCTGTGCAAAGTGACAGCCATGTGTTCATACAGGCTGTCACAGAAATCTCGGAACAAACTGGAACATCCCAAAGGATTAAAATTAATGTTCCATTTACAAACAGCATTGGAATGACAGGACAAGAAGATTTTCATCTGGTTTATATCTGGTGACAACTAAAATGCTTGTTGCAAACGGTGGCATAAACACACTCAAGCCATGTAGAACAGAAGAACTCAGTCTCAGTACAGCACTTAGCCAAGTGAGGCAAAGTCAATGCTATTCACACCCATCAGTAGAAATAGCTGTGGGCAGCACAGCCTCAATAACTTAAATGTCAACTGCATCTTTTCTTCCCACCCTGCCAACTGCACAATGTCTATGTTTCTGCAGAAGGTGGTGTAACCTGTTTCCTTGTAACAAATCTCGGAGCTAATGGTAAATAACTGTCAGGCAGGCACTAAATCACTCGTCTGTCTGCTAACTATTAGTTAAGGTTTAATTGTTTTGCCAATTTTCCCGTCTGTCATGTTGTAAAATTACTGGTGCTTTCAAGCCACATCTGCCCTTGTTAGAGTGAGTGATTTCACAGTTTTGAAGCAAAATGGAAGTCGGGAACTACAGAGCGACGCACAAATTTCAATTCATTTTACTACTTTCAGACCAGACGTGACTTCAATCGTCTTTTCCCCCCTCCTGCTGTCCCACGTCCTTTGGTCCAGGGGTTGTTTAATAGCCGAGTTCTTGGTTTAATTCTGTGCGGGTGGTCATTGTTAACCTGTTAGAGTTTACAAAGCTATAGGGGGGCGGGGTCACGTGCTGTGAATGCAAAATGCCCCTGAAGCGATCAGTCAGTCGCGACATTGATAATGCGCATTTCTATTTTCCTTGATCAGGACTAACACATCACGCCCTAATGGTGGAGTCATCAATTACTTGCAGGGTATCTATTTCAGCAATCACAAAATGAGCCTAAAATATAAAGCAAATGTCGTGCTTAGCAAGCTTTTTCCTATCATCAGTGAACATATGAAAAAAGTCATCTGCACGAGGGAATGTCATTATCTGTAAGGAACTCCACAGATTGATGAAGAATGAATTATTGCGTCTGACTGACCGCTGATCTCCACACCTTTTGGATGTAATTGATCATCAAAAGAAGCCCAAGAAATACATTGGACTATTTTAGATACGACCGACATTCAACTAGTAAAACTCTCAGATTTATTTATATTTTTGAGTGTCTGGAAAACATGCACTACCCTGGTGTTGAGCTACCTTTCCTTTCCTACAGCTCTCAAAAACAGAAGCGAATGTTTTCCTCTACTTCCATTACCTATTTAAAACGCTGTTACCTTTGTTCTCCCCCCCACCCCATCCCCCCACCTCTGGTTGTGATCATAGATCATAGAATTTACAATGCGGGAGGAGGCCACTCGGCCCATCGAGTCTGCACCAGCCCTTGGAAAGAGCACGCCACCTAAGCCCACACTTCCACCCTATCCCCGCAACCCAGTAACCCCACCCAACACTAAGGGCAATTTTGGACACTGAGGGCAATTTATCTGCTGTCGTGCCCCCCAAATCTGATGATCTTAAATCTGATGCTGGGCTAGATTTTCTGGTCCCCCGCCCACGCGTTTCTCGACGGCGCGCCATTCTCTGACGGTGGAATTCTCTCTTCCGTTGAAGCCACCCCACGCCACCGGGAAACTCGTCCGCAGGGGCGTGCTGCGGGTGGGAACAGATAATCACAACTGAAGGAGAATTCCGCCCAATGTCTATCTGTTCAGACTGACTTGCCGGTTGATTCCAGTTTTCAATTCCTGCTTTCTTACCTGCCCTTTTGCCATATTATGCTCCTTCTATTGAATTAATCTCTGACCAGCATTGCCGATCCTTCACTTGGTTGAACGGATCCTCCTGTGTTGTACCATGCCGTGATTCTCTGATGACATTATTTTCTTTGAGGGGGCGAATGGTTGCCAGTTGGCCATCTGTGTTTACCAAACCCAGAGCATTCCATCCCCCATCACCCCAGCCCTGTTTAATCCCATTGTGCCAACAGCTGCGAACATATGTAAAGGTCTCCTTTCCTACATTTCCTCTTCATTCAATAACCATCAAACTACCGAACACGCATTCGGGGCGTGAAGTATTTATGGGATCAACACACACAAGCAGGCCAAGGTAAAAATGGCTAATTGAAAATGCATAAGCAATTTCCATCAGCACATATTGGTTCATGCATTTTTAGTTGCGATGCATGGAAGCCAAGGGGATCAGGACCTAATAAGTGTTTTTATTTACTCAGGGCTTCAATATTTTTCATAATCTGCACCCCATATATTGATCCCCTCCCCCTTTCTCATCCTACACATTATAGTGCGATAGTTGTGGCCCAGCTGACACCTGAGATTGATATAGACGCCAGAACTGGCATCTCTGATGCCACAGCAAGGCCGCGCCACCCCAGCCTTTACAATTCCCCACCTACTGCAAATGCATTATATTTGGTTATAACAGGCACCCTGTTTTCCGGATATAACACCTCTTTTTTTCCCCTATTTTAAGTGCCTGACAGGAAACATTCTTTGGTTTGCCTCGAAAAGTAAGCTGTGGTGTAGCTCTTGAAGGGTTACAATTCAAAAAAAGGATTAAGCTGTTCGCTGTTGTTAAACAAAGCATAATTATTTTAGGCTCGTCACAAGACATGACAAATGATGTGCACACAGAACCAGTTTTGATTATCCAGATGCATAGAAAACAGACAGAGATTAATATCAATTTGCCGTTATACTCTTGTCATTTGTTATACTGAAGGAGGCAGAGATGCAGCTATCCATCTGGGCCTTTCTGCTAGTATGGAGTGTATCTATATTTAGATGTGTGTATCTCTCCCCACAGCAATTAAAAATCAGTTACATTTGACACATTTTAATCTTGTGTTGGACCCATTTCACCAGTATTTCCACTTCAGCAGAATATGTGAGTCACTCACCATTGTAGGTACCTGTTTATTGGATGTGCTGAGTGGTTGCTTGCATGGCGGAATGCCAATATGGATGACATCCATTTTTTGTTAATAGACATGTTTACCTTAATTTCCATCACTTCAATTTGGCGCTGTGTATTTCAATGAAGAGGTTGCTTCCAGTTAACTAATGATAACTAATATAGTTTAATACTTTAATCTGTTTCTATACTTTTGTTAACTTTGAGACGAGAATGTCAGTACTTAGCAGAAAACGCCTCTGCCAAGTGTTGCAAACCATATGTTGCGGTTTCTTGCCAAAAACCAGCAGCAGGATCTATTTCCAATTTTTCAGTGCCATATGATTTTGTATCTTTTTCCTGCCTTGGGTGCAGTCTGAGTCAGGTGGTATCCCAGCGTTGTGGCGTTATTATACTTTGCCCCCTTGCAATAATAGTTTAAATGTATTTATTTATCAGCCTTATCAATCTGTACATTGCTTTCTGCACTTTTCACTGGCACAAATATCACCCGTCACATCTTACTCCAACCAATTTTTATGGTAATTATGGGGTGGAATGGCACTAATTATATTTGGAAAGAAATTATCCTCCCAACAAATGACGAAAAGTCAGTGGTTTTATTCAAACTTGGGTTTGACTGGTTCCGGCAACACCGACTGAGAATATTAAGCACACACAAACCACAGGCACCCACCCAGATCTGACCGTGGACATTCCACTTCGTTATTAGTTGGCACTAGTAAGAGACCTCACTGCACTAATTGCCGGTAATGACAGTGCTTCAAGCACTTCAGCCTTACAAGACTAAAGAATTAAAAGCTTCTGACATGAACTGCAGGAGGATGTACTTCAAAATGTGCCCTCAACCCTAACTTTCTCCCCTGTTTGGTCCTAAAGTAATGAAACTAGCTTGCACGCTGAATTAAAACAGCCCCACTCTCTGGTACCACCATTGACAAGAATATGAAAACTTCAAGGTCACTTCAGGATAGCAAATAGGATAAAATTCACGCTGCACCATTAGCATTTGTATCTGAGCCCAAGGGGAAACATGAGACATAATCTGGTTATCTACTATTAGAGAGCGAAGGCTGAGGTGGAAAATCAGCCTCTTCACATTTCTGACGCACAGCTGTTTGTTATTATGGAAGCTGAGGGGCGGTGGGGAGGGGAATTGGTCTCATTATTGTTGTCGCACCGCAGCCATTTGTTACAGCGAGGAGTGACCGTATTGCAACTAGCTTGGTTTTCACCCATAATTATTTAGCCACAGTCAATGTCTGAAGAACCAAACCTTGTCAACCCTTGATGACTTTGTAAGACAACGTAGAATTCACATTAATAAGCCTCAGAGTTGGTGAAATTGTCATGATGTGGGGTGATGATATGTAATTACAACTTTCCCAGAGGTTATTTGGTTGGTTTCAAGAGCAGGAGATGCTGGAAAAACTCAGCAGGTCTTGCAGCATCTCTCAAGGAGAGAAGCCAGTGTTAACGTTTCGAGTCCTTTTGGCTCTTTGTCAGAACTGAAGGGCGGGATAATGTGTTGGAGCTGTGAAAGGTTGCAACAAGAAGTAGCAACCTTAAGAACAAAAGACAGGTGGCCTGGTGTCGGGTTTTGGGGATTTTCATTGAGGCGATAAATGTATGGGGTATTTAAGAAAAGGCGTTTAAGAGGGAGTAGAAAGGTCACAATCTAACATCATCATAGAATTTACAGTGCAGAAGGAGGCCATTCGGCCCATCGAGTCTGCACCGGCTCCTGGAAAGAGCACCCTACCCAAGGTCAACACTTCCACCCAATCCCCATAAGCCAGTAACCCCACCCAGCACTGAGGGCAATTTTGGACACTGAGGGCAATTTATCCTGGCCAATCCACCTAACCTGCACATCTTTGGACTGTGGGAGGAAACCGGAGCACCCGGAGGAAACCCACGCAGACACGGGGAGGATGTGCAGACTCCGCACAGACAGTGACCCAAGCCGGAATCGAACCTGGGACCCTGGAGCTGTGAAGCAATTGTGCTATCCACAATGCTACCGTGCTGCCCCGTAACATGCCGAACACAATGCTGAATCCTGTAACATGCCCAGCTGGAAGCTGAGATGCTGCTCCTCCAGCTTGCTCTGGGCTTCACTGGATCATTGCAGTAGGCCAAGGACGGACATGTGGGTATGAGAGCAAGGTGCTGAGTTAAAATGGCAAGCGGCAGAAAGGTTGGGGTCATGCTTCTGAACTGAGCGAAAGTTATCCACAAAGCGGTGATCCAGTCTGCGTTTGGCCTTCCCAATTTAGAGGAGACCGCATTGGGAACAATGAATACCAAACTGAGGAAAGTGCAAGTGAAATGCTGCTTAGCCTGAAAGGAGTGTTTTGTGCTAGGAGTAGGAGTAAAGGGCAGATATTACACCTCCTGTGTTTGTGAGGGAATGTGCCGGGGGAAGGGGATGGGGAGTTGGGCATGATGGAGGAGTGGACCAGAGTGTCACAGAGGAAGAAGTCTCGGGGGGATGGGTGGGTGGTGAAGGGAAGATGTGTTTAGTTGTGGAAGCATGCTGGAGTTGGCGGCGGATGATCCTTTGAATGAAAATACTTGTGAGGTGGGAAATGAAGATTGAAAGAGACCCTATCATGTTTCTGGGATGGAAGGGGAAGGGGTGAGGGCAGAGTTGTGCAAATGGTTCAAACCCAGTTGAGTGCCCTGTCAACCACGGGTGGGAGTGAAAAGCCAGACATGTCAGAAGCACCATTTTCGAAGGTAGCTTCCTCAGAACAGATGAGGTGGAGGCGGAGAAACTGGGAGAATGGGATGGAATCCTTGCAGGAAGTGTGTAGTCGAGGTAGCTGTGGGAGTCTGTGGGGTTGTAAAGAATATTGATGGCCATTCTATCAGCAGAAATGGAGACAGAGAGGTCAAGAAAGGGAAGGGAAGTGCCAGAGATGGACCATGTGAGGGTGAGAGAGGGGTGGACATTGGAAGTAAAATTGATACATTTTCCCAGGTCTAGATGAGAACATGAAGCTGCACCGGTAGTCATCAATATAGTGGAAATGTTGTGGGAGCAGACCTGAGTAGGACTGGAACAAGGAATGTCCCACACAACCCACAAAAAAAACAGACGTAACAGATCATAGCCAGGCCTCTGATTTGAAGGAAGTGAGAGAAGTTAAAGGAGAAATTCGTTCGTGACAGAACATGCTCAGCCAGGTTGAGCAGGGTAGTGGTGGATGGGAATGGTCCTTAACTGAGGTATAATTGCAATTGTTCATTTTGATTTCAAGCATTTAGCCTAAGTTATGTTTGTCAAATATTCCACTACAGATTTAGACCTCCGGCGGATGCTCCGCTCCGCCATGCCACATTTCTGCCTCAAACCGTCGGCGGGATTCCCCATTACGCTGGCCGGTTAATGGGGTTTCCCATTGTGGGGCTACCCCACGACGTCGAATAACCCCCTGGGCTGCTGTCAAAATGGAGCATCCCGCCCCACATATAATTGAGGTAATGTCTGTCTTACATTCTCAGAAGAAAGTTTGGTTTATATTAGAAAACCATCCCAGAAATCCTGAGGCTAAATTGCTGTTTGACCCCAGGCTATCAGTTAAGTAGGGCAACCACCAAATCAATCAGGTTAATGGCAAGTAAAGTGGAGGTTGACGGCAGTGAATATAATTTGTCATTTTGTAAATACTTCATATGGGACGACATGAACTATTCTAAGAATATTGAGTTATGCAAAAGTATAGTTGCTTGGTTGTACACAACTTGAGTATTGCTGAAAAAGAGACATGCGCTCATCAGGACAGATGGAAGAAAACCAAATTTCAAAGGGAACAACAAGTTTTCCTGCATGAGAAAAGGGGTGCTGATAGGTTGGCAAGCCAGTGCTTTTGGTCAAGGTGTGGTCCTGGCAAATGCACCAAAGAGGTATTGTCTTCCACACTTTTATTTATTCAAAATCAAGATATGATTATCAGTCAGGCTGGCAATGTAGCTCACTTACCCTTGCCAGAAGCTATATATATTAATATGCAGGGGTTATCCTCGACAGACAAAAGGAATATGTACCCTTTTTGAAAGGGGCTGGTTTAGCTCACCAGGCTAAATCGCTGGCTTTTAAAGCAGACCAAGCAGGCCAGCAGCACGGTTCAATTCCCGTACCAGCCTCCCCGGACAGGCGCCGGAATGTGGCGACTAGGGGCTTTTCACAGTAACTTCACTGAAGCCTACTCGTGACAATAAGCGATTTTCAATAGCTTCTTGGTGCTTTTGCCATGGCAACATCTTGACCAGATTTGCTAATCGGTCAGTGCCCTTTTTCTCTGCAATATAAATTGTTGTTCCCTTTGAAAGCTTTGACAGGATGCATCTTTCCTTAGTATTCGGTGTGCAGTAGCTTGCTCAAAAGGCAGCCAACAAAACCCATCTGACCTACCTTCACATCGAGAGGATTTGAGTCTAGGAATAGGGATGTTTTACTGCAATGGTATAGGTGAGGCTGCACCTGGAGTATTGTGTGCAGTTTTGGTGTCCTTAGCTGAGCAAGGATGTTTTTGCTAAGGAGGGACTGCATATGAGGAGAGACTAAACCGGTTAGGATTATATTCCATGGAGTTTAGAAGAGTGAGCGGGAATCTCATGGAAACTTATAAAATTCTAACAGGATTAGACAGGGTAGATTCAGAAAGAATGTTCCCGATGGTGTAGGAGTCCAGAACTAGGGGTCATACTTTGAGGATAAGGGTGTAAACCGTTTCGGATTGAGGTGAGGAGAAACTTCTTCACCCAGAGAGTGGTGAGCCTGTGGAATTCACTACCACAGAAAGTAGTTGAGGCCAAAACGTTGTGTAATTTAAAGAAGGAATTAAATATAGCTCTTGGGGCTAAAGGGATCAAGGGATATTGGAGGAAGCTGGGATCAGGGTATTGAACTTGATGGTCAGCCATGACCATAATGAATGGCGGAGCAGGCTCGACGGGCAGAAAGGCTTCCTCCATTTATATTTTCTATGTAAGTTTCTATACCGAATGATATTATTGTGCAATAAAGACAGAAAATGCTGAATATACTCGGTAGAACGGCCAACATCTGTGAAGAGAGAATCAGAGTTAATGGACAGAACGTAATGCCCCCACCCCCTGAGGCAAGTTTGGCATTGGGAGGAATTTAATTGGATGGGAGGGTTGGGCCCTGCCATTTTCCTCTCTCTGCCCCGATTAGGTCCATGGCAGGAAGGTTTCTGAACGGTATTCCTGTCCTGCCACCAATTCAGGGTCTTAAGTGGGCAATTAATGGCACTCAAGGGCCTAATCTCATCGCCGCTAGTACTCATTCGACCATTGGGCTGGGGGGGGGTGTTGAATGGGGGGGACATGCCGTGCAGGAATCCCAAAAAGCAATCCCTGTCAGGAATGCTTGCAGATATCCAGGGGTTCACTCATTTAAAAGCATTCAGTGCCTTGCCTGATCAAGGGACCAGGCATTGGGAAGTGAGGGCCTGCTTAGAGTCACTGCCACCACCCCCCTACCCCATCCCACCAAGCCACAACTATAGATGAAGTGCAAACCAATTTTGCCACTGCGACTGTTCTGTGGGAACATAGTCCAAATCCAGAATCAAATTCTGGCTCAATACTGGAGTGAAGTCAAGGCATTATGGGGGCGATTCTCCGCTCCGCGGACCAAGTGCCCGCGCCGTCGTGAACGCCGTTGCGTTTCATGATGGCACGAACAGGGCCCGGACACGATCTAGTCTCGCCCCCACAGGGGCCAGCATGGCGCTGGAGTGGTTCACGCCACTCCAGCGTCCCTACATGGTGCCAAATGGGCGCCGCGCCAACCCATGCATGCGCAGTTGGGGCAGCTCAGTACTGCACATGCGCAGTTGGGCCGTGCCATCGCGCCGACCCTGACGCAATATGGCGTGGATGTTCAGGGGCCGGCCGCGGCAGAATGTAGGCCCGGTGGGGGGGAGGCCGGCCCGCTGATCGGTGGGTCCCGATCACGGGCCAGACCCCTTTGGAGGGCCAAAGGCCCCCCCGGTGAAGGAGCCCCCATCCCCCCCCCCACCCCCCCCCTCCCCCCCCCACCGGCCGCCTCCCGAGCATTCACGCAGAGTTCCCGCCGGCAGCGACCATGGGTGGACGGCGCCGGTGGGGCTGCAGAAGGACTTGGACAGGCTAGGAGAGTGGGCAAAAAAGTGGCAAATGGAACAAAATGTGGAAAAGTGTGAGGTTATGCATGTTAGTAGGAAGAATGGAGGCAAAGACTATTTTCTAAATGGGAAAAGGCTTAGGAAATCAGAAGCATAAAGGGACTTGGGAGTCCTAGTTCAGATTTTCTTAAGGTGCAGGTTCAGTCGGCAGTTCGGAAGGCAAATGCAATGTTAGCATTCATGTCGAGAGGGCTAGAATACAAGAGCAGGGATGTACCTCTGAGGCGATATCAGACCTTATTTGGAGTTTTGTGAGCAGTTTTGGGCCCTGTATCTAAGGAAGGATGTGCTGGCCTTGCGAAGGGTCCAGAGGAGGTCCACAAGGATGATCCCTGGAATGAAGAGCTTGTCGTATGAGGAGCGGTTGAGGACTCTGGGTCTGTATCCATTGGTGTTTAGAAGGATTGAAACTTACAGGATACTGAGAGGCCTAGATAGAGTGGACGTGGAGAGGATGTTTTCACTAATAGGAAAAGTTAGAACCCGAGGCCACAGCACTGAAGGGACGATCCTTTAAAACTGAGATGAGGAGGAATGTCTTCAGTCAGAGGGTGGTGAATCTGTGGAACTCTTTGCCGCAGAAGACTGTGGACGCCAAATCACAGAGTGTCTTTTAGACAGAGATAGATAGGTTCTTGATTAATAAGGGGATCAGGGGTTGAAAATGAAAATCGCTTATTGTCAAGAGTAGGCTTCAATGAAGTTACTGTGAAAAGCCCCTAGTCGCCACATTCCGGCGCCTGTCCGGGGAGGCTGGTACGGGAATCGAACCGTGCTGCTGGCCTGCTTGGTCTGCTTTCAAAGCCAGCGATTTAGCTCAGTGAGCTAAACCAGCCCCAGGTTATGGGGATAGGTAGGAGAATGTGGATGAGAAACTATTGAATGGTGGGACAGACTTGATGGGCCAAATGGCCTAATTCTGCTCCTATATCTTATGGTCTTCCTTCTAACCTCTGAGTACAGACCCAGGGCGAGATTCTCCCAAAACGGGAGAAATCGTAAAGCTGCCGTAAAACCCGGGCGGGTTTTACGGCAGCGCGCCCCTTCCCGACGGGGGACCGATTCTGGTCCCCGGTCGGGGCTAGCAGCCCGACGCCGTAGGCTCTGGCAAGACGGGCTTAACGAAAATCGTTAAGCCCGCTTACCGGAGTTAGCGCCGGCTGACGCGTCATATGACGTCAGCCGCGCATGCGCAGTTTGGAGGACTCCAACCAGTGCATGCGCGGGTGACGTCATCGCGTTTTTGCGCGAAACCCGCGCATGCGCGGGCCGGGTTGCCCCTCAGCCGCCCCGCGAATGGATACTGCGGGGCGGCGGAAGGACAAGTAGTGCGCGGGCATCGGGCCCGCTGCCCGCGATCGGTGCCCACCGATCGCGGGCCCATGGCACCCTTGGCACGGCCGTGGTACTGCCGTGCCAATCGGTGCCATGGTTATAAAAAGCGAGTTGGTGACGCCGTTTTTACGAACGGCAAGACCAGGTGTGTTTGCCGTTCGTGAAAACGGCGGAAAGGGCTGGGACTTCGGCCCATCTAACAGCTGTGAATCGCTGCCGGCCGTAAAAAAACGGCGGCAGCGATTCGGGTCGGGACTTCGGCGGGGGGGGTGGGAGAATAGCGGGAGGGCGGGAAAAATGTCGGGAAGGCCCTCCCGCTATTCTCCCACCCGTCGTGGGGGGCGGAGAATTTTGCCCCCAGAGTCCTCAACTGCTCCTCATATGACAAACGCATCATTCCAGGGATCATTCTTGTGAACCTCCTCTTATGGTCTTCTGGAAACTGGACTAAGATTGGCATCAACTTGAAGCCAAACCTACTTTGCAAAGGCAACGATGGTGTCCTATTAATGCAGCCTGAGTTGATTCCTACCATTTTAATTCTGTGAAAGAGGCCAGTGTTTAGCACTCAATTACAAATAACCATTCTCCAGAGAAAGATGTTTTTACTTCAACTTAATCAAAACCTTTCACCATTAATGCTATTTCATTACATTGAAAGGTAATGAAGAAACAGACTATAGCATGAAATGATTTATGTGCAGGTGGCAAGACCTTGAATAACTTATACATTTTTCATTGTGAAACTAATTTCTATATTAGTTTTGGTTACTTAGTTCCCAGATTCTCAACTTGGACTATAAATCATATAAGAAATCAATCTACATTTAACTTGTACATCTTGATCTGACAGTGATCTGAAATATGGAGAAGCAGACAGCAAATAAAAAGATGAGTTAAACCTCTCATTCTGCCTCGAGGGAGGGTGCTCGTGTTTTAGAAAGGTTGTTACATTGAAGTGTAGGCGTGTTAAAGCAAAAAATTGTGCCAAGCAGGTTCAGGCCTGTGTAATGATTCTTCGCTAATTGTTCAATTCAAAGTTTGCGGACAAGGGTTGTCTGTATGTGACTGGAGGAGAGTACATTCATCCATCTGAGAGGTGACTCCCAACATCACTCAGCATGAGAAACTGCCTTATTATCACTGACTGTTATGTTATGTTGTGTTGGTAGGGGGTAGAAAGGTAATAATGTAATGACCAATTACTGTCTATAATGTAGCAGATTATATTTTTAGCTACAGGTAAGCAATAGCTAATGAGGAAAGTATCACACTGCGAAGTCCAATAAGTTGTTTTCTGTGATGGCTGTTAAATGCTAGAGATGTGAAGGTACAGGAAGCATTCATGCAAGTCTCATTCATGTAGCAGAGTTGAAGGGTTGTCTGTCTTGCTGTCCAGGCGGCTTTGGTGGTCAGTGGAATCATACAACTGGCAGGAAAATAGGTGAGTTGAAAATCCCTACTATCCTGATCTTTTCTTTATCTCTGGGTGACCCTGAGATTGTAAAATCCATGGGCTCAAAGAATCAGTCTGCGTGCTCCATATAACATTGGAATAATCTGAGTTGGCACGGTTCTGAGGGAGAATGGCACCTTTGGGGCTTACGTTCTTTATAGTAGACATCAAACTGAGTTCTGTCTGGCTGCTGAGGTGATATTGGAGGCCCTGTTCGTCCTTCGAGATGAAGGTACATCACCTGGGGTGTTTAGTAGGATTCTGATGGTTATGTCGGTGAATGTTACGGCTGATTTGTACATGGGACACAATACTGCCAATGTCTGAGTTTTGGGTATGTTCCTGGCTCAGGATTTCCTCTCCTTGCCCTTTTCCTCCATTCCTGATATGCACTTGCTTTCGAAGGAGGCCGCACCATTTTTTTTATTTTGTTGCTCTGTGCGCAGCGATCCTGGGTGAGCTTCTCCCAGGCCTCGAAGTCAAAATCAAAACTCCAAAGTGAAGCTTTCAAAGTGTTGGCAAAGTGCTTCCTTTGACCACCATGAGAGGGCCACACCCATGCTCTCCATTGAAGATTTGTTTGAATAAGCGAGTTTCAGGCATTCTGGCTCCATGACCAGCCCAAGTCAATTGTGACTGATATTAAAGATATTATTTTATGGCAGGGCAGCACGCTGGCCAAGTGGTTAGCACTGCTGCCTCACGGCGCCGAGGTCCCAGGTTCGATCCCGGCTCTGGGTCACTGACCGTCTGGAGTTTTCACACTCTCCCCGTGTCTGCGTGGGTTTCGCCCCCACAACCAAAAGATGTGCAGGGTGTGTGGATTGGCCACGCTAAATTGCCCCGAAATTGGAAAAAATGAATTGGGCACTCTCAATTTTTTAAAAAAGATACTATTTTAAGAAAAGAAGGGAAATCTCTCGAGCCTTTAAAAAACTAAATTACAGGACGTGGGCAAGCATTTATTGCCCATCTATAGTTGCTCTTGAGGAGGTGACCAACTACTGCACTAAAAAAAAGGATATGAAGAAAAAGAGAGGCTTCCATCTATGCAGCATATTACACAAGCTGAGAATATTCCAAAGCAATTTTGAGGTGGAGTCATGTAGAAAAGACAAACTTGCGCACCCCAAGGTCCCATGTAATATGATAATGACCTAATAATCTGTTTTAGTCTTGGTGCTGGTGGGACTTTTGCAAAGGATGGGACCTTCTACATTTACCTGGCCAGAACACAAGGTGATGGGGCTGGGTTCAAGGGTGGGGCGGTCGTAAGTGATTCTTGTGGCAGGGGGGGGCAGTCAAATGTTATGTCGGGGGTGGGGGGGGGGTGCTGTGGGTGATGGGGGATGGGAAAAGGTGTTAGACTCTACTGCAAATGTTACTACCACCATGGCTGGCCATAACTATGCACAGCCTCATGGTGAAGATCTCGAGATGCTGCATGGGAGTTGGGTCATTAGGGGTGGGTGGGGATGCAGGCCAGCTCTACTGGACAACTGAAGAGGAACTGAATATTGTAGTATTTACCATGCCAGAGCCTTGGACAGATTAGTGTGTGAAGGACAAAGGCTCAGTGTGTGCAGGAGACATCTTGCCGATAGCTCATAAGGACTCGGTCAAGTGGCGGGGTCGTTGTGTGCTCAAAATGGCTTAAGGACCATGGAAAATAAACCACATCATACATGATCAGAATGAACCATATTTATAAATATTTCACACGTGTTACAAACTTGAGAATTTAAAACTTCGACTCCCTTTGCCAGTTCTTCTCAGTGCTCCCCCAACAGCAGGGGTGGAGGCAGCCTGCTGACCATTTGCCCTGTTGTCTTGGATGACCTTGGTGAGTACCCTTTGGAGGGCCCCAGCTTACTTTGGCTGTCCTGCTGTGAGGCAACTGCTCCCTCTGCGGTCACAGAGGGCGGGGTTGAAGGGGTCACAGGCAAAGGGAGTTCAAAAGGGCCGGACACACTCGGAGCCATGAGTGGAGGTCCCAGGGGTGTCCACCTACTGATCCTCCTCCCGCTGGGTGCCTCAAGGCCTCTGCCTGACTCCTTGAGGGGAAGGGGCACCTACAGGGAGGTTGAGAGGCCTGGTCCCCCTCCCGTGTGGACAATGCAGAAGCTCACCCATAGCTACCATGATGGAATGCAGGCCTGCGTGCAACTCTGGTGGAATCTGCTGGAGCAGGATCTCCATGGAGTCTATCACCCTCCCCATGGAGACCTCCACATGTACACAGGTCAGCGCCAATATCATCAGCCACCAGGCGGGCAGACCACACCGCCTCACGCCCACCCTGTTGAGGACCTCCATAATCTCTGCCTGACTTTCCTTCCTCTCTTGCCGCCCCTCCATCATCTTTTAGAACGCTGATTCCAGAGGCCCATCATCAGTCTCGGACATCACAAATGCTTTTGCCATGGCAATTCCCAAAGTGCCGGTGAGCTTGGCTGACCTCGGCTCCTCCTATATTTATAATAAATAAATATTATTTATATATTAATCTACAAAATATCAATCATTTTTACAACTCATTATTGAGCATAATAATAATCTTAATTATTGTCACAAGTAGGCTTACATTAACACTGCAATGAAGTTACTGTGAAAAGCCCCTCGTTGCCACACTCCGGCGCCTGTTGGGGTACACAGAGGAAGAATCAGAATGTCCAAATTACCTAACAAGCATGTTTTTCGGGGCATTTGGGAGGAAACCGGAGCACCCGGAGGAAGACCCACACATCACAGGGAGAATGTGCAGACTCCGCACAGACAGTGACCCAAGTGGGAATAGAACCTGGGACCCTGCAAAGGTGCTGAACACTGTGCTACTGTGCCACCCATTTGGTGTGTCTTACATGTATTTGATCTTATCCGTGGGGTCATGGCTAGTGAACAAGCCTGATTTGAATCTTACAGCCCACTGAGATGAAGGAGGACCACTCATGCACCCCACTCACTAGCCCAGGTTGTCCATCATTGTTATAGACTTAACATTTGGTCATTAAGAGCAACAATCAGCAAAACGAGCCAACAGCTATTTTGCCACAAATCAGAGAATGTCAGTTAGTTTGTCTTCTTATCAAGCCATTCGATCATTATTCATTTCTGGCCCCTGAAGCACCAAGGACCAAATGTGAGAAGAAGTGGCTACGCGTAAATCCATGGGAACGGTCAGCGCCAAGAGAGTGAGCCAAGAGCAGCAGTGAAACATTCAGAATGTTCGGTCTCGCAAAGAGGCTTTTCAGAGGTGTGTAAGATTCTGAAGTGGAAAAGGAAAGATTAATTTATCGCATTTCAACTGCAGAGCAAGAGCGGGTAGAACATAGAACATACAGTACAGAAGGAGGCCATTCGGCACCGACCCACTTAAGCCCTCACTTCCACCCTATCCCCGTAACCCAACAACCCCTCCTAACTTTTTTGGTCACTAAGGGCAATTTATCATGGCCAATCCACCTAACCAGCACATATTTGGACTGTGGGAGGAACCCAGAGCACCCGGAGGAAACCCACGCAGACACGGGGAGAACGTGCAGACTCCGCACAGCCAGTGACCCAAGCCGGGAATCAAACCTGGGACCCAGTTGCTGCGAAGCCACAGTGCTATCTACTTGTGCTATCGTGCTGCCCGTAGCTGCAACCTGATCACGAAGCAGTTCTTCACACACACACACACACACACACAAGGAGTTATTAATATCTGGAATGATGCTCTTTCAGGAGGGGAATAGGAGCAAAACTTCTGCAATCAGTCACAAACAAATTGCTATCAGTGGGGGAGGTGGAGGTGGCGAGCAGGTGTTTACGGAAAGAGATTCTAGATAGCTCTCAGATGTAATCATCCTTTGGTCTTTGCGAATGGGATTGTCAATTAATGCCAAATTAGGGTTGGAAACTGGTTGAAGATGGTCTTAAACTCATTGTACCTGGGATCTTTACACCGGAGAGGAAAGTACAGCATCTAATGCACTGCTCCTCTCAATCCTCTGATGTAACTTTCCTCTCCCTCTTTCTGAACTGATGGTTTCTGTGCTATTGACTAGACTTTTGACCAAAGCTACTGAGTCAACGTATGCACAGAGAATCACTGCCACCAGCTATTCAGCAAAATAAAAGTGAGGAACAATGACATTGCCTTCTTTTCTTTTATAAATTACATCAACTATTAATTATATAAAAGAAATGATGCACACGAAGTGCAGAAAAGTGGATAAGTGGAGAAAATACTGCGATTTCTGTTTCAGTGACTCAGTCAGCTATGTATAAACTCACATCGGGCCCATGGTAAAAGGAGATTTTGTGTCACTTTTAAAATTAACATGATGTAGAATAAAATGGAAAAGAAATCATGTTGTAGCCTTTGTAAAGCAGATTACAAGTCAGTAAAGTGCAATTAAAATGATTGTGGGGGACGCGCCATGACATCACATCGGAGTGCATGATGTAGACCAGCTGAAAATATCAATTTTATTTGACTTTGTTTCCTTCAGCGGCACCCCACTTAATCACCCCTAATTATTTATTTTCATTCTCTTCTTTTAGACTTAGCAGAAGCACTTTAATTGTCTGCTCATTCCTAATTAGTGACCTTCCCTTTGATCTTAATGAGGAGTGATGGTGATTGGCTTTGGCGTGTTATCAGAGAGTGGCTGAAAGGTGGGCGGCCTCACACAGGGCTTTCAGCTCGTTCTTTTTTTTTTACATACTTTTAATGAGATTTGTTCACAGTTAGAACTTTGCAGACGAGAGGAATAAAATGCTTTTGGTTTTTTAATTAAGCAACCTTATTTCCGTGGCACAGCCGACGTGGAATAAGTAAAAGTGCACAGACCGGCAAGGTATCCCCATCAGGAAAGACTGGATTGGCTGCGGCCCTGCTGTCAAGAGGAGAGGAGGCTGATGGGTAAGCTAACAGAGGTCTTTAAAATTGGGAAGGGGTTTCATGGGATAGACAGAGGATCAAACGCCCGTGCCCCCGACACGTGACCCCTTTCTGTATCCGCGCCATCCCAGCCTCCACGTGCCCACCCAGCCTGGATCTTCCCCGTTTAAGTCAGGTCGGAACAGCCGATATTACTGAGGTGGAACAGTGTAAGACAGTGTTCTTCAAACTTTTTTTCCGGGGACCCATTTTTACCAACCGGCCAACCTTCGGGACCCAACCTGGCCGACCTTCGCGACCCACGCCGGCCGACCTTCATGACCCACGCTGGCCGACCTGCGCGACCCACCATTTTCTCTTACCTTGTTTGCTGCTGACAAAAATGGAGGAAACGGTTTTATGTCCCTTTGGCCCTCGTACACGCTCCTCCAATGGAACCTGTTGGATGAAGGTGAAGCCTTCCGGTGTCGGAAAGCATGGAGTCTCCATCTGACCAAAGTTCTGCATATTTTTCCTGTAAATTTTTATCAAATAAACCTCCCCCTCTGAACTTGTAAAAAAAAATGAAAAATAGAATGAGTAAAATATATGAAAAAAATGAATAACCCCCCCCGGACTTGTAAAAAAAATGAATAAGATAAATGAAAAAAAATTAATAAAACCCCCACCGAACTTGTAAAAAAAATAAAATGAATAAAATAAATGAATAAATGAATAAAAACCACTACAGAACTTGCAAACCAAAAAGTTGCCACCGTTTAAAAAAAATAGCGGCCGCACTGTGCAATGCGGCCGACTTTTTTAAAAACATGATCGCAGCCGCTTGCAGCCGGCGTTATTAAAAGCCGGCAATTAAGGTGTCAATTATTTACAACACAGAGGCTGGTTTAGCACAGTGGGCTAAATAGCTGGCTTGCAATTGCAATGCAGAACAGTACCAGCAGCGCGGGTTCAATTCCCGTACCGGCCTCCCCGAACAGGCGCTGGAATGTGGCGACTAGGGGCTTTTCACAGTAACTTCATTGAAGCCTACTTGTGCCAATAAGTGATTATTAATATTATTAATTAATTATTATTAACATACAACGTTGCCCCATCCGGCGAGAGAACACAATGAAATGAAATGAATGAAAATCACTTATTGTCACGAGTAGGCTTCAATGAAGTTACTGTGAAAAGCCCCTTGTCGCCACATTCCGGCGCCTGTCCAGGGAGGCTGGTACGGGAATCGAACCGTGCTGCTTGTCTGCTTGGTCTGCTTTAAAAGC
The DNA here is from genome assembly GCF_902713615.1 of Scyliorhinus canicula. Classification (NCBI taxonomy): domain Eukaryota; kingdom Metazoa; phylum Chordata; class Chondrichthyes; order Carcharhiniformes; family Scyliorhinidae; genus Scyliorhinus; species Scyliorhinus canicula. The sequence continues at coordinate 25,350,280 of NC_052149.1, forward strand.
CAGCGATTTAGCCAAGTGAGCTAAACCAGCCCCTGATGTAGAGGTGATCGTCTCCGTAGATGCAGAAAAGGCCTTCGACAGAGTTGGATGGAAATACCTCATAGAGGTACTGGAGCAGTTCGGGCTTGGAACAGGAATCACCTCCTGGGTAAAAACCCTATATAGCGCTCCCATGGCGAGCGTACGGACAAACAACACCAACTCCCGACACTTCCAGCTGCACAGGGGCACCAGATAAGGATGCCCACTGTCCCCGCTGCTGTTCGCTCTAGCGATCGAGCCACTAGCAATTGCGCTCAGAGCGGCAAAAAGCTGGAGGGGGATCCGAAGGGGCGGCAAAGAGTACAGAGTCTCACTCTATGCAGATGATCTGCCCCTCTTCATTTTGGACCCACAAAGCAGCATGGACGGAATCATAGCACTCCTGAAAGAGTTTGGTGCCTTCTCGGGCTACAAACTCAACATGAGCAAAAGCGAGACCTTCCCAGTACACCCACAAGTAGGTGGGCAGCACTAACGGGACTGCTGATTAAACAAGCCCGACACAAATTCCACTACTTGGGGATCCAAATAGCCCAGGACTGGAAAGTGATCCACAAATGGAACCTCACCAGTCTGACAGAGGAAGGAAAAAAGGACCTGCAAAGATGGAACACTCCCACTCACCGGAAAGAATGCTAGGATCCCAAAGAAATTCTTGCAAAAAATGAAATCCAGGGGGGTCTTGCCGTCCCAAACCTACAACTCTACCACTGGGTGGCGACGGCTGAGCGTGTAAGAGCCAGAAGCCGAGTGGGTGCACGCGGAGGAGACCTCCTGCAGGGGGACCTCACTCCGGGCCCTCGCCACGTCAGCACTCCCATCCCCACCCAAACAACACTCCAGCAGCCCAGTGGTGACAGCCACCCTCCAATCCTGGAACCAACTGCGGCGGCAATTTGGCCTGTACAAAATGTCAGGTAAAGCTCCCATCTGCAACAACCATAGGTTCACACCAGCGCTGACTGACGCCACCTTCAAAAGGTGGGGACAGGACAGAGGGACACTGACAGTCAGGGACCTATACACGGACGGCAGGATCGCAACACTGGGCGAATTGACAGAGAAATTCCAGCTAGCCAGGTGGAACGAGCTAAGGTACCTGCAATTAAAAAACTTCCTACGAAAGGAGACAAGGACATACCCACAACCACCACGACAGACACTACTGGAAGAGTTACTAGACGCAAGCATATTAGATAAAGGAAACTGTAGCGACAGGTACGACCGACTGGTAGAAGGGGCTGACACCGTACTGGACGCAACAAGAAGGAAGTGGGAGAAGGACCTGGGGATCGAAATAGGCTGGGGACTCTGGAGCGAAGCACTGCATAGGGTCAACTCCACCTACACGTGCGCAAGGCTCAGCCTGACGCAACTAAAAGTGGTACATAGAGCCCACTTAACAAGAACCCGTATGAGTAGGTTCTTCCCGGAGGTGGAGGATAGATGTGAACGGTGCCAAAGAGGCCCGACCAACCACGCCCACATGTTCTGGTCTTGCCCCAGACTTGTGGAGTACTGGACAGCCTTCTTCGAGGCTATGTCCAAAGTGGTGGGGGTGAGGGTGGAGCCATGCCCGAAAGTGGCGGTCTTCGGGGTTTCAGACCAGCCAGATATATTCCTGGGGAGGAGGGCGGACGCCCTTGCCTTTGCCTCCCTGATCGCCCGCCGTAGAATCCTGTTTGGCTGGCGGTCAGCAGCACCACCCAAAGCTGCAGACTGGCTGTCCGATCTCGCGGAATCTCTCCAAATGGAGAAAATCAAATTCGCCATCCGAGGGTCAGACGACGGCTTCCACAGAACGTGGGAGCCATTCACCCAATTGTTCCAGGACCTGTTCGTGGTCAACAAACAAGCAGAAGAACAGGCAGGTAGCCAAGAAACGGGAAAGTACCCAAAGCATGAGAGGGAGAGATAGACCGGGAGAGGGAGGGGGAGGAACAGCTAAATCTAAAGGAAGGAAAGGTGAACCACAGGGCTGGGGGTGGGGGGAGGGGGGGAGGGCAGAAGCGGGGAGAGGGGGGGGGGGGTCAGAGGGGAGAGACAGGGAACAATAGAAGAGGGCCAGGGAAGGGGAGGGGGGAGGCGCACGAGACGACAATGTCAGTGAACTCCGTCAGGAAGAAGCAAGGGACAACACCACGAACGGATGCCTACATATGTGTGTAAATAACTTTGCCAAGGGTACAGAGCTGCCGCTGTTGGGCGGGGGCACAATTCCGTCCGCTGACTTCGCGGGGAGGCGCGTGGGGTAATGTCTAGAGGATTCCTGATGTACATTCTCTTTATGCACTATGTTAATGTCCACTAATTTGCTGTGTTAAGATTATTACTATTTAATATGGAAAATTTTGTAAAACATTAATTTAAAACAAAAACAGCAGCAGCAACCCGGGGTGGGGGGGGGGGGGGGGGGAGATTTATTTTCCTTTTTGTAAGGGGCGCATGCTCTATCCTGTTTTGAATTGGGTGTTAATTTGCTAAACTGTTTGTCGTTTAGAGGGTTAAGTTGTTCTGTTCTGTTGGCATGTTGCCCTTCTCTCTTTGTATTATTTTCCTTTTTGGAGGGTTTTGAAAAACTTATTGAGAAACTTTGAATAAATACATTTTAAAAAAAACATACAAAGTTGAACAGGGCTAATGACCCGTCATCATTTACATTGTGCAGATCACTGATTGGGTTGCCTCAGCAGGCGTATATAGCCCATCACCCCCCCCCCCCCCCCCTCAACCCCCCCCCCCCCCCCCCCACCCCCCCTTCCCACCTCCCTTTTAAAAAAACAAAGTCCATTTGTAGACTAGTTCATCACATAGTCCTTGAGCCTTGTATCTGGTTTGCTCAGGTGGACTGGGCCTGTGATTGTGCCAGCTGTCTGTGCTAGAGAAGCCCTTAGGTTGGTGCCTTCACTGTGAATGGCACCTGGCATCCTGGCGGTGTATCCAGTGGTTGCAGGGCTTACTCCTTTGGCCTCTGGAGGACATTCCATTCCCATTGGTGTTGGAGGCCTGGATTTCAGGCTGGATGCATGGGGCACCGTGATGGTTGACGGTGCTGGTTCAGACACCAGCATTAGGCAAGAATACCTCCTGCTTATCCCCTTTGTTCGCATTTATTTTATTTTATTAGTTTTGGTCAGTGGGCCCATAAACAGATGACTCAAGCCGGAACAGCTTGCTTGTCAGGACATTGTGTTCCCAGGTTTTATATTTGGAGATTAGAGGCCAGATTCTCCGGCACCGAGTGAATCTTAGCAACCTGTTTTGGAGGAAGCCAGTTTGGCCAGGAACGATCGGCGAGATTCTCTCAGCCCAGGCCGGGCCGGAGAATCGCCGGGCTGGGCGCTATTCGCGTGACGCCGCCCCGAGGCCAGTCCACCGATTCTCCGCAGAGCTGCGGTCCTACTGCGCATGTGCGCGTTGGCACAGGCCCCACTGCGCATGCGCAGACCCGCGGAGCCCATCTGACGCCGGGAAGCGGCAGCTGGAGTGGTGTGGGTCGCTCCAGTGCCGATCTGGCCCCCTGTCAGGATCAGAATGACTGCTCCAGAGGCCACGTTGACGCCGTCGAGAAACGCGAGGGCGTTTACGGTGGCGTCAATACTTAGCCTCAGGATCAGAGAATCCCGCCACGTGTTCTGCCTGACAACTGTTAATGAGTCGTCACCTGCACGGTTAGGCCTGGTGTTCACCAATTTGGCAGGGAGGGTGGAGGCGAGGCCAGCCTTCCGAACAAAATATCACGACTCCGTGAAAGGCAACAGATTTTTTGAAACCGGTGACCTAGTTTATGTAGGGAACTTTGCGTCTGCTTCATTGTAGCTGGAGTGGGAAAATTGTGGCAAAATCTGGTCCTGACACATGGTGGACTTACAAGGAAGACGGGCGTGGACCATATAAGGAGCAGAAAAGCTGTAGCCCCAACGACTGAATAGATGTCCCTTCAGCGGAGCCTGAAGCAAGAGAACTGGAGGGCTCAGAAGAGGCCCCTCCCACTATCCCTAAGCAGACAGGAGGGGGGAGGGGGGGGCGCACCCCCAACACACCTGTCGAGACCTCCAGGCAGCTGCCTGCTGTTGACGAAAATACTGCCTCACCTGTGGAGGAACCAGTCAGGGAATTGAGGTGTTCCACCAGGCCTAGGAAATGCCTGACAGATTTGCTTTGCGAAGGGCTGTACTGTATTACCCCCTTTGGTGTTACTGCTTTCATTGTACATTGTTAACTGTAGATAACCTGCATTGTGTATATTTCTATATGTCGAGGGACTTAAGGGGAGAGGGATGTGGTAGCTTGGCTCCTTTAAGGGGCTATCCTTTGCGGGCCATGTGACCCAATCGGGTATAAAAGCAATTTACTGCAGACGCTGGAAACTGAAACAAAAATAGGAACCGTGCTGCTGACCTGCTTTGGTCTGCTTTCAAAGCCAGCAATTTAGCCCAGTGTGCTAAACCAGCCCCTAGGGGGAGGTAGTACAGCAAAGGTTCACTAGATTGATCCCTGGGATGAAAATGCTGTCCTATGATGAGAAGCTGAATAAATTGGGGCAATACCCTCCAACATTTAGAAGATTAAGAGGTGATTTAATTGAAGCATTTAAGAACAGGTGGTCACGTGGACACTAGGATGATACGGATACAGACAGGGATCATGTGTCGGGAGAGCGGGAGTTCTTCCCAAGGAACGGGCAGACACACAACATGTAAGAGCTGCTCAGTATTATCAATAATTGTTGTTAGTTCCCACTTGCCAGTTATTGCAACCCAATACTTCTACATGGTGTCAGGCATTGGCGGAATGGCACAGGGACTTTGCCACATCGACCCGCTCGTGTTTGATAAAAACACTGCAGGCAACTGGACAAAATAGTGGTGTCCATGAGGGATTGTCGATGAGCATCTAGGTTCTGCAGGCACAGTCGGAGGGGTGCAACCGCGTGCAAGAACAGGAGGTGGTGCCGACCACGTGTGCCACCCAGGCCAACACTGCACAGGTGTCGTCCAGGGTGGAGGCATTGGGGCGAGGGCTTTGGCTGTGAATCAGCATGTCCAAGGCCTGGGGCAATCTTGGAGGTGTTGGCCGAGGCCCAGGACAGGGTTAGTGACCCACAGACAGCCATGTGCAGGAAATTGCAGTGGCGCTCCGGAGCGTGGCCCAGTCACAGTGGGCAATGGCTGGGAACATTGGCGGCATTGCCCAGACGCAGGCCGATGTGCTGCAGACAAAGAGGGAGGTGGCCCAGTCTCAGAGGGAGATAGCGCAGTCACTGGCTGATGTGACACAGGCCCAGAAGATGGTGGCACAGTCACTGGCCGAAGTCCCACCGCTGTCAGGCCTCTCCCGCCGATGTGGTTTAAACCACCTCTGTGCCGGCGGGAGCAGGCGGTGTGTGCAGGCCCCAGGGTCCGGGGGGAGGGGCGCGGAGCGATCGTGCCCCGGGGGGTGCCCCCACGGTGGCCTGGCCCACGATCAGGGCCCACAGATTGGTGGGCGGGGCTGTGCCGTGGGAGCACTCTTTCTTCCGCCGCCGCCGCCACGGCCTCCATTATGCGGAGGCGGAAGGCACCCCCTCCACCGCGCATGCGCCGGTGGTGACGTCAGCGGCCGCTGACGCTCCGGCGCATGCGCGGACTCACGCCGACTGGCGAAGGCCTTTCGGCCAGCCCCGACACCGGCCAGCGTGGCGCCAAAAGCCGTTGCCGCCAGCCGGCAGAGCGGGAGCCACTCCGGCGCGGGCCTAGCCCCTAAAAGTGTGGAGAATTCCGCACCTTTGGGGAGGCCCGACGCCGGAGTGGTTGGCGCCACTCCGCTACGCCGGGACCCACCGCCCCGCCGGGTAGGGGAGAATACCGCCCCTTATCTCGCACAGAGCCGGTCACCCTGAAGTTAAGTTAAGGTCATCTTAGTTATTAGGTCTAATTTAGTGCGTAGTCCCGTGTATTATCGCATATAGTAATAAGTCTTGTATTATTAATAAACTGTCTTTGAACTAATACACTAGTTGTGTTGTCATTCGGTCAATATAAGAAACAGCTTTTGGTTCATAACAAAATATAGAAATCAACAGGGCCCTCCAGAACGATCCAGGCACCTGAACCACATCTTCAGGTGGCCGAAGCACCGCTCGATAACGCCTCTGGCCGCGGCATGTGTGTCATTGTAGTGGGTCTCTGTGGCCTTGGGATAGGTGTCATCAGCCATGACCGCAGTGGCTAACCCCTGTCACCCAGGAGCCAACCCTCCAGTCAAGGGGGAGGGTGTGGGTGCATCTCGAACATGTTAGGAATCGTCAAGTGTGCCAGGATGAAGGCGTCATGCACACGGCCCGGGTATCGGGCACAGACGTGTATGATACGCAGCTGATGGTCACATATCAGCTGCATGTTTATCGAGTGAAACTTCCTTTGGTTTGTGCAGAGTGGCCTATCATCTGCAGGTGCTTGGAGGCAACATGCATCCTGTCGATGATCCTCTGGACCCAGGGCATCCGTTGATGGCAGTGAACCCTGCTGCCTGGACATCCTGGTGGGCTCGGTCCACATTAAAATGGATGTATTGTGCCGACTGGGCATATAGGACCTCTGTGACTGCACGGATGCACCTGTACCGCGAACCCGGTGAGATCTCAGACAGGTTTTTACTCGGTGCCTGGAAGGAGCCCATGCTGTAAAGGTTCAGGACGACCGTCACCTTGACGGCCACCGGGAGCGGGTGTCCTCCGCCATTCCCCCGCAGTACCGGGTGCACCATCATCTGGCAGATATGTTGCACTGTCCCCCTGTTCAGCTGGAGTCTCCGACGGCATGCCCAGTCCGGCTGGTCCTTAAATGACAGGCGCTGCCGGTACACACAAAGCATCAGGTGGCGCCTCATTTGCACCTCCTCCTCGGCATGTTGGCAGCCGGCTCTCCATCCTCAGTGGCTGCCTCCTGTTCCACTGCTGCACGCTCCGCTGCTGCAGTTTCCTCCTCCTCGGGCAGCTCCAGCTCGTACAACCACAGGGTATCCCCCAGGGCTGAGGCGACAAGCAGGAAGGCCACCATTGCTGGTGGAATTCCAATATCCATTGTCTGCTGGGGTTGAAAGGCTGACATGTTAGCATGGTGCATACCCCCGTCCACAACCAGGTCCAACACGGTGGCATTGTGGGCTCTTCCCTGCATGTTCGCCGCTCCACCCCTGCACCCCTGGCCCATCATGCCCGGCACCATGGAGTCTCTGGCTCTGGCACCCATCCCTGCCACCAGGGGTACTGTCGGCTGGCGCCGCCCTTGCCAGGGGTATGCTCCGCAGCCACCATCCGGCGCCCCCATAGGGGCTGCTGTGGCCGTTACCTTGGGTGGGCTGCCTGATGCCCCGCCGCCGGCTGCTAGCTGGTCGGGTGGTGGGGGCTATGGCGGAGAGTGGGGTGTGGGGGTGGGTGGGTGGGGGCACCTAAAGGGTTGGTGTCCAGAACCAGGGGCCAAGGTGGGTGGTCAGTGGGGGTGCAGCAAGATGGCTGCCTTGCAGGCCGTGGCAATGGTGGTCCGTGCCTGGCCACTGCCCGAGTCCCAGCCACACAGGCCATTCCCCCGACTTGCTTTCTGTCCCTTCGTATTGTCCTGACTGTACTGGCAATGTCCATGGGAAACATTTTGCTTCTGTGTTGTCTGATTACAACTGAACTCAAATGCTTCTGCTTTGCAGCGTAGATGTCTAGTTTGCAGCAACAGCTTCATTTTTTTACCCTGTAATTGCTTTTACATTGTAAAACCTTAATTACAGTGAAACTAAAACCTATAGACGTGTTGGCACCTTTGTTTAACATGAAGCTAAACTGACATTTTAACCTTTCTTAGTACACAAATGGAGAAACACAAACAAATTAAACTTAAACCTGATACCTAACACAGACAATACAAATATAAATTAAACTCTCTTTATTTCTAACACTGTCTCTTTGTTAAAGTAATTAATATAGATTATATTTAGTTGAGGCCTCAGCATTGATCCTTGCGACACTCTACTAGTTACAGACTGTCAACGTAAAAATGCTATTTTTCCCTAATCCCTGCTTCTTATCCATTAACCAATCCTTTATCTATGCTCATAAATCACCCCCTCCCACCCCACTCCTGAGCCCTTATCTTGTGCATTAAGCTTTTGCATAGCAGTTTATCAAATGCCTTTTGGAAATTCAAGTATCCTATCATCTGGCTCCCCATTATCTACCCTAATAGACTGAAAATACTAGAGTAATGCATATGTCAAGCAGAGGTTGCCTGTCATAAAATGATGTTGCCATGATTTAATCATATCATATATTGCTCAGATTTCCTTAATGGTAGATTCCAGCAGCTTATCATTGGTTGATATCAGCTGACTGGCCTGTAGTTCCCTGTTTTCTCCCTCCCTCCATTCTTAAATAGCGGTGTTGTATTTTCTAACTTCTAACCTGTTGGGACCATTCCAGAATCTAGGGAATTTTGGAAAATCGTAGCCAACCCAACCGCTATATCTGCAGCTGCCTCTTTTAGAACCCCAAGTTGTAGACCATCAGGTCCTGAGGATTTGCCATATTTTAGTCCCTTGATTTATCCAGTACTTTTGTCTCTGTTGATATTGATTAACTTAATTTCCTGACTCTTATCTCCATCTTTATTTCTTCTACTGTGAAGACAGACCCTAAATATTTTGTTCAATGCCTCTGCCTCATTCCCCATGATAATTTCTCCTGTTTCTGTTTCTAAGCGGCGAATGTTTACTTTAGCTACTCTCATCCTTTTTCTATATTTACAAAAGCCCTGACTACCTGTTTTTACGTTCCTGGCTAGTTTACTCTCATATAGTTAGAATGTGGAACTTGTTACCACATAAGAGTAGTTGACGTGACTAGCATGTATGTATTTAAAAAGGAAGTTAGGCAAGCACATGAGGGAGGAAATGATAGCAAGCTATATTAATAGGGTTAGATGAAGCAAAATGGGAGCAGGTTCTTGAGGAACATGAACATCGAATAGTTGGGCCAGGTGGACTGTTTCTGTGCTGAATTTTCTATTTAATTCTATGAAAATTAGATTTTACCTTCAAAAGAAGTAGAAGATACTCATTGTGACAGGGGCTGTATCATCTGGTGTCAGGACATGTGTCATGTAACAGGGGCTGTTTAGCACAGGGCTAAGTCGCTGGCTTTGAAAGCAGACCAAGCAGGCCAGCAGCACGGTTCGATTCCCGTAACAGCCTCCCCGAACAGGCGCTGGAATGTGGCGACTAGGGGCTTTTCACAGTAACTTCATATGGAGCCTACTCGTGACAATAAGCAATTTTCAATTTCAATTTGTGTTTTTGTTTTTCCCCCCTCTTCTCAAAATCTTGCATTCAAGTCACTCCATGAGTAACAGAACATGACAGATGTTTGACATTACAAATCTAAACCTCGCAAAGGAAATGATCAGAAGACTTCTTGCAGGTTTTCATATCACAGCAAAAAGATTTACTAAACACAGGCCATAATTGCTTTGTTATGCTCTTGACGTAGCATAAGCTGGTTCCTTGATGTGCACTCTGACAAAAGAAGGTTAAGACTTGGAGATAGCTTTAACACATTTATTAAACTATTAAACATTCTCCTGCTTGGATTCGACTCTTCTCTTATTCCTGCTATAGCTACTCAGACTGACGAACCAGTCTGCTACAATCCACATGATGGGTGTGATGTGTTTCAATCAACCCTGTGTACTCACTGAGTGTCTCCACTGGAAAGAGACTGAGCATGTGTGCTGTGTCCTTTTATATGGGTTGGTGTAATGCCCTCCTGTGGTAGTGTCACCTCTGTGTGTGTCGCGAATGCCCATTGGTCGTGTCCTATCTTACTGGCCTATTGGTTGAATGTCTGTGTGTCATGTCTCTGGTGCTCCCTCTAGTGTCTAGCTAGTCTACATGTATTTACATTAACCCCTTGTGTATTTAGAGTGATGCATATCACCACAATAATATCCCTCTTGCAGGGAATTGGGGTAACATCAGCTGTCGATGGCGAGAACACTTCAAAAAACTCCTAAATTATGATACAATCGTGGATGAGGTCGGATTCGAGGAAATCTACCAACTCCCCATCAAAGATGATCCTGGACTGCCACCAAGCAGGATGAAGTAGAAGCCGCCATTAGCACACGAAGAACGGAATATCTGCAGGCGTGGATGAGATTTCAGCACAGATTTTCAAACTTGGAAGAGAAGAGATTATCTGTCATCTCCATCAGCTGCTCCTGAAAATCTGGGACAGCGAAAAAGTACCTCCTGACCTCAGCGATACCATCATCACCACCATCTTTAAGGAAACAGACAAAGTGGGCTGTGGGAACTACTGAGGGATCTCCCTACTCCACCTGAATCCTTTGTGGCTGCCTCTCCCAGTCACTGAAGAAATTCTTCCGGAAAGCCACTGTGGTTTCCGACCAAACCGTGGAACAATGGACATGATTTTCACTGCTCGATGACTTCAAGAGAAATGCCAGGAGAAACACCAACCACTCTACATAGTCTTTATCAATCTGACCAAGGCTTTTGGCTCAGCCATTCGGGAAGTGCTATGGAAGTCCCTGTCAAAGGCTGGTTGTCCAGAGAAATTCATTAACATCCTTCGCCTCCTCCATGACAAGATGTCAGCGACAATCCTCACTGACGTAAATGTGACAGCAACCTCCGGGGTCAAGGCCGGATTATTCCCTCTTCCAATCTCTTCCATCAGGCAGGAGGGACAAAGGTCTGAGAGCACACACTCACAGCTTGAAAAACAATTTCTTCCCCTCTGCTGTCCGACTCCTGAATGGACTGAACTGATCTCTCTGCGCATATTCTCTACTGTGTAGCACTACACTCCGCATGCTTCACCCGATGTTTATATGTTGACCATGTGTATTTATCCTATGTTTTTAATGTATGGAATGATCTGCCTAGACTGTATGCAGTACAATGCTTTTCACTGTACCTCGGTACACGTGACAATAAATCTAAATCTAAGCAGGGATGTGCTATTACCCCCACCCTTTTCTACATCTTTATCACCACCATCTTTCACCTTGTCAAGAACAAGCTTCCCAGTGGCAAGATCCGGTCTCTCCCCCCAACAAGATCAATGGAAAAACCCTCCCAAATGTGGAACATTTCCCCAACCCGGGGAGTCACCTCTAATCCAAGGCTGACGATGGCATGGAGATCCAATATCATATTCAATCCATGTCTACCCTCTTCGTACTCCTAAGGAGGAGAGTCTTCGATGACCATGATACCCATGCTGGCACTAAGATCCTCTTGTAAAAGGCAGTCATCCTGCCAACTCTTCTATACAGCTCAGAAACTTTGACTACATCCAATTTCCACCTCAAAGCCTTGGTGAGGTACCAGCAACGCTGTCTGAGATGGATTATCCGGCATCAGCTGGGAGGACTGGCGATCTAACATCCGAGTCCTTGAAGGAGGCAAGAGTCCAGCATCGAAGCCATGATCATCCGAACCAACTCTACTGGACTCGCCATGTGCTTGGGATACTAGAGTCCCAGCTGCCAAAACAAATCTCTGCCCTGCTCAAGGAAGGCACCTGAACAAGAGGAAGACAAAGGAAGCACTTCAAAGGCACCCTGAAGGCTTAGCTCAAGAAATGCAACATCAGTGTCAATGCCTGCGAGACCAATGCTCAGAAGAGACTTACCTGGAGGAACTTCCTGATTGAAGGATCACAATTCTTTGTGTACACTCAACGGCAAGAGGTAGCCTGGAAAAGGAGCCTGAGAAAGGAATACCAGTGATTTTGAGTCCAAGGATCAATTCCACCTCCCAGACACACCTACCAAGTTTAAGGTTGAAGATGCATTGAAGATGCGGCTCTGGGATCAGGATTGGTATCCATGCAAGGACCCACAGAGCCCATGACCAATGACACAGAGTTTCTTAGGCGAACGAGCATAATCGTTAAAGAGTGATCGCCGTTATCATGTGAGAGTACCTTTCAGAAATGGGTGTTTAAGAAATGTACCTTGAAGAAACCGGTGTTTATCAGTGATGTCTGAGTGTGGGTGGAGCTGGGCTGTCTGTCAGCGCTCATGATCAATGACACGGAGTTTCTTTTTTTTTTTTTAAATTTAGATTACCCAATTATTTTTTCCAATTAAGGGGCAATTTAGCGTGGCCAATCCACCTACTCTGCACATTTTTGGGTTGTGGGGGCGAAACCCACGCAGACACGGGGAGAATGTGCAAACTCCACACAGACAGTGACCCAGATCCGGGATCGAACCTGGGACCTCAGCGCCGTGAGGCGGTTGTGCTAACCACTAGGCCACCGTGCTGCCCCGACACGGAGTTTCTTAGGTGAATGAGCATAATCGTTAAAGAGTGATCACCGTTATTATGTGAGAGTACCTTTAAGAAATGGGTGTTTAAGAAATGTAACTTTAAGAAGTGGGTGTTTATCAGTAATGTCAGAGTGTGGGTGGAGCTGGACTGTCTGTCAGCTTTTTACTTTCATTTTCAGAGCTGGATAGCTGAAGTCACAGCCAGAAGGTGTATTAGAGTCTCTCTCTGTAATATAAAGAATGTAAAGCGATTCTTTGGTGATTTAAAACTAATAACTGCTCGCAGTAGTGACTTTAACCTGATGTGCTTCTGTTTAAAGGTTTTTTTTAATGTCTTCTGGATGTTAAAAGGACAGCTTACGGATTACTTAGTGTTGTATTCTTAGGGGATTGTATTTGAATTAATGGTTGCTAAGATGTTTGCTGTTTGTTTTAAAAAGGTTAACTTGAATTCATAGAATAAACGTTGTTTTGCTCAAAAAAATATTTTTCCATTTCTGCTGTACCACACCAGTGGGGAGCCTTTTTGTGGTATGGGGAGCACACACTGTATGCTCCCCATACCACAATCTATTAAATGTTGTGGGTCAGGTGAACTCCATGATACACTTTGGGGTTCTCTAAACCCTGGCCCATAACACCAACACCGTAGAGATTAACTGTAGAAGTGAAAACAATTTGCATTTATTTCATGCCTTTCATGAGCTCGGGTTGCCCTAATGTACTTTGCAACTAACAAGATGGATGGTCACTCTTATAATAAAGGGTAACAGATACGGACATATTCTTTGCCATGGGTATTTTTGAACAACTTGTGGCTGTCTTCGGACTGGTTGACTGGTTTCTCTGTTGGTACCTGGTTACTTTTCTGTGGCAGCAATCGATGCATCACATTTTGTTTCAATTGGAGCACATAAGATTCCTGCAATCATTTCTGGTGTGTGTGTGTGTGTGTGTGTGTGTGTGTGTTGGTGAGGGCGGGGGGGGGAGCAGATCATGGTCTGTCGTGCATCACCTGACACTTGAGGCAATGGGCACGCAGCTGGCTGGGTGTGGTCCCCGCAGCTGACAGCTGGGATGAACCTAACCACTCATTCAGCCATCAAGGCCTGGTGCTCGTGACGTCACGTAGTGCTTTGCTTATTTGCCTCACCGGTTGTCGCCGTTACTCAGTGCTTGAGCACTCTTCCGTCTTGAGCCAGTAGGGTGTGCCTTCAAGCCCCACTCCAGAAGCTTGAGCGCATAATCCACCCTGACACTCCATTGCAGTAATGAAGGAGTGCTGTCCTGTTGGAGGTGACGTTCCTTGGATGCGATGTTAACCCTAGGCCCCAAATGTCCTCTCCAATGAGTGGACGTCAAAGATTCCACAGCATTATTTTGGAGAAAGACAGGAGAGTTCAGGCCAATATTTATCCTTCATCCACTGTTACTAAAAAAAACATTTGAGGGTGAGTTCTCCGATGGCAGAGGCGGCTCGCCATTGGCTGCTGGCGTGATCTTCCGGTCCCACCGATGCCCACAGCGGTTTCAGTGGCTTGCCCGACCCATCACCAGGAAATCAGAGTGGTCGGGGGCGGTGGGGGGGGGGCGCACTTTTGGTGGGACCAGAAGATTCCCCCACTGGGAAGGACCAGACAATCCCACTCGGTATCCGATCATTATCTCGTTGCTGTTTGTGGGAGGTTGCTGCATGCTAACTGACAGTTTTATATCCGACAGAACAAGCAACTGCATTGGCTGCAAAGTGCTTTGGGATGTGTTGAGGTTGTGGAAAGTGCTGCAAAAATCCAAGTTTTTTTTTCTATTTGCTCCAGGATCTTACATCCTTCGTCAAGCAATGACATACTTGCTTTGCCAGGACCACCCTCCAAAAATCAATCTCCTAATATTCGGTGACAATGGCTATTAGAATTATTCTAGTTCACTTTCTATCCATTGGTTTCAACTATATTCTAATCTCATCAGCTATTCCGAATACACTTCAGGTGGAACTTTACCTCACTATCTTATAATTTTGCCTGTTTGCTTCAGGAATTAAGTCATGAGCGCTGAAAAAGAAACAAACACATCTTGACTTCATAGTTCATGCTTCCCATTTGAATAATTCAAGAAAAATCCACGAGATCTTTGGCATCCATGACGGTTTTGGACAGTATTCTCAAATTTCTTTCGCCCATGTTACAAATTATAAATAATTTTTAAAATGTAATAAAATTATTAATTTCACCTCCTTCAAGATTTTGATTTGAGCAAATTATTCCAGATTTATTATGAGGCAGAATATGCATTTACTGGACAAGCTGTTGACAAGTGTTCCCCAGCCAATTCAAGTGTATAATGACAATGCTTCTGGCTTTCTTTCTCGTTGACTTGGTGCAGGATGTTATTTCTCTGCCCCACTGGCATCAAGTTGCATTCTCCTTTTCCTTTCCTGCCCTTCCTTTGCTTTGCGATCTAACCGTCCTAGTTGAAGCTCGCACTCTTGGGTTTCTCCTTGGCAGGGCGTAATGGTATTGTCACCGGACTAAAAGCAAATTACTGCGGATGCTGGAATCTAAAACCAAAAAGAAAATGCTGGAAAATCTCAGCAGGCCTGGCAGCATCTGTAGGGAGAGAAAAGAGCTAACGTTTAGAGTCCAGATGACCCTTTGTCAAAGCTCAAACAGCACTTTGGGATAAACAAAGTGTTCCTTATGGCCCCCATCTGCGGCAATCACAGATTCCCTCCAGCCATGCTAGATACCACCTTCAAAAGAAGGGGGCGGGGCGGCGGCACACTGATGGTCGGACGAGCTGACGAGGAATTGGAAACTAGCAAGAGGACAGGAATTGAGAGACCTTCAAATAAAGCACTTCCTCTGCAAAGAGACAGTAGGGTACCCCGGGGCCCCAAAAAACACACTATTAGAGGACCTGATAGGAACAAGCAGCGAGAAGATGGGGCTAAGTGGGAAAATATATGGACAGCTACTGGACAGAGCCCGAACACCACTGGACGGGACCGGACAAAAATGGGAGGACGAACTGGGGACAGAAGTAGGGTGGGGACTCTGGAGCGAAGCACTGAGCAGGGTGAGCTCCACCTCCTCCTGCGTAAGGCTAAGCCTAATGCAGCTCAAGGTGGTGCACAGAGCGCACCTGACCAGAACATGAATGAGTAGGTTCTTCCCGGAGGTGGCGGACAAATGTGAACAGTGCCAAAGGGTCCCGGCCAACCACACCCACATGTTTTGGGCTTGCCCCAAGCTTGCTGGGTTCTGAACAGCCTTCTCCGAGGCAATGCCCAAGGTTGTGGGGGTGAGGGTGAAGCCATGCCCAATAGTGGCAATCTTCGGGGTATCGGAGCAGCCAGAACTACACATGGGGAAGGGGCCAGCGCCCTTGCTTTCACTTCCCTAATCGCATGCCGGAGAATCCTTCTCGGCTGGCGATCGGCAGCACCACCCAAAGCTGCAGACTGGCTCACTGACCTCTTGGAATTTCTCCACCTGGAGAAGATTAAGTACGCCATCCGAGGGTCAGAGGAAGGCTTCCTGGATACTTGGGGGCAGTTCGTCGGCCAGTTCCAAAACCTGTTCGAGGCCAGCAACGAGGAGTAAGCCAAAAGGACTGCGCAACCTGGGGGGGGGGGGGGGGGGGGGGGGGGGGGGGAGGGAGGGAGGGGGGGGAGGAGGGGAGACCCCAAGAGAAGAGGAAGGGTGCTGAAACCAATGGGGGGGGGGGGGAGGAGGAAGGGGGGATATTATAGACCGATCCAGAGGGCAGCAAACTGTACGTACAGTTAGTCAAATGAAGGACAAAAAAAACCTCTCTGTAAAATAAAGCAAATTAGCGTGGGCAAGAAAAATATAATGTATGTAAGTAACAACTGTTTATAAATATGAGAAAAGCCAATAAAGATTAAAAAAAAAAACTGAAACAAGATAATGGTGATGGAGAAATTAAAAAGCAAGAGAGCCAGATTTTCCCATTCCACCCCTCAGGTCCCAGCCGCCCTCCCCCCCCCCCACCCCCCAACCATCCAAGGCCCAAAAACACTCATTCTAGTGAAGGAAGGAGTTACGTATACTTCTTTTAACCAAGTCGGCTGTGTTTGCTGCTCACAAGGTGGTCACCACTACATTGTTGAGATCAAAGTGCAAAACGGATGACTATTTTGCAGAATACCTCACCCACAAATGGGATGGGGGCAGGCTAGCAGTGTCCAAGGTTTTTTTTCCTTTGTCCAGCTTGCGGGTGAGACTGGGCGCCATCTTAGATGGACCTGGGATCCAGGAATTTGGGTAGGAACATTACATCATGGTGCTAATGGCTGACTCGGGGTGGAGGGGGGGTGGGGGGGGATGTGAGAGACCCCAGACAAGATCGTTGACCTGCAAAGTGCGGGGCTTGGGGGAGGCCAATGGGCTGTTCCTGCAGGAGAATCACCTGCGGGTGCGGGACCAGATCAGGTTGCAGAAGGCTTGGGTGAGCCATGTTTTTCATTCTGGGTTCGATAGTAGGTCAAGGGAGGTGGTGATTTTGGTTAGCAAGAGGGTTCGTCATCAGGTAGGGACGGTGGTGGCCGATCAGGGTGGTCAGTACGTGATAGTTACAGGTACATTGGAGGGGAAAGCAGTGGTGGTAATGAATGAGTATGCCCTGAATTGGGACAATATTAAATCCATGGACCGGCTGTTAGCTGCCATTCCTGAGTTGGATATGCTCCAGCTGATTTTTGGAGGAAGTGGGGGGGGGATTTTTAACTGCGTTTTTGATCCAAGGTTAGATCGCTCCAGGTCAAGGATCGTTGCTTCTTTCAGGGATGGCTAAGGTGTTGACTGCATTTATAGAGGAGTGGGAGGGGTGGATCCGGGGTGGTTTGTGAACCCGGTGGGAGGGGAAGGAGCTTGTTTTTTTCCCAGTGCACAAGGAATAGTTCAGTCTGCAAGCATAGCCCCGAACCTCTGGTGGCCTGTCTTTTTAATTCTACCACTTGCACTCATGTTAATGTTGCTGCCCTCAAGCCCAACCGGTGAAGCTCAACGCAAGCTTCAGAAACAGCACTGCGCCCTTCAAACAAGCACTTTACAGCCTTCAGGATTCAACATGGAGTTCAATAATTTGCATGTTTCCGTTTTTAAAATTTTTTTGTTTGCATTCAGCACAATTGCACTAGGCATAGCTTTTGTTTCTTTGTCTGCTCCAAAACCATTCCCTTTGGCCCTGGAAGCTCAACACCTCCGACATTCAGTCTCTCTAGTCTTTCATCCCATCACATACCACAAACCTCCTGTTCTATTACGTTGTGTAATATCTTGTAACTCATTTGCTTTCTGCCAAGATGGTCATATAGTTGATGTTCAGTAACAGACAAAGTCTTCAAATAAAGCAAATACTGTTCGTTGAGTAACAATAATAATTTTTAAAAAACAGAAAAATCTATTCCGCTCCAGGAAAAAAAACAAATGACTCAATCTCTTCAAACAACTCTTATTCTTTCCTTTTATAATACTCACCCCTGAGGATCTTTGTTCTGACCTAAACTTGAGGGTTCTAAATTGATTTCCAATTTGAGCCACACAATCTAATTAAACTAAATCCTAAATCCAGTAACAGGGACTTTGCAGATTGAAGTAACTGAAGAGTTGGCTTCTATAAACATTACTGAACCAATTGCGCAGTATATTTGAATTACATAGGGCGGGTTCTCCGTACCGGCGCATCCGTTTTTTGGTGTGGCGCATCGCCACTGGCAGCGGGATTCTCCATCCCGGCAGAGCCAGCCAATGAGGGCACTCCATTGAGGGCACTCCAACGCCGTCGGGAAATCCACGGGCATGAGTGCGCTGCCGGCACAACGGAGGATCCCGCCGGCGGAGAATCCAGCCCCTAGCCTCTTTGCTCTATCAATCCTCGAACATTCGGACACAAGCAACCAAACCTTGTAATCTTGGTAACAATTTAATGTTGAATTCGGGCAGCATGGTAGCATTGTGGATAGCACAATTGCTTCACAGCTCCAGGGTCCGAGGTTCGATTCCCGGCTTGGGTCATTGTCTGTGCGGAGTCTGCACATCCTCTCCGTGTGTGCGTGGGTTTCCTCCGGGTGCTCCGGTTTCCTCCCACAGTCCAAAGATGTGCAGGTTAGGTGGACTGGCCAGGATAAATTGCCCTTAGTGACCAAACTTGCACTTAGTGTTGGGTGGGTTTACTGGGTTATGGGGATAGGGTGGAGGTGTTGACCTTGGGTAGGGTGCTCTTTCCAAGAGCCGGTGCAGACTCGATGCACCGAATGGCCTCCTTGTTGTAAATTCTATGATAATCTATGTAAATTCTATGAATTCTATGAATTGAACTACATGTGGTGTTTCAACTCTAAGGTTATGGCAAGGCTGCCACCTGTAAGATCCTCCTTTTGTGCCAGGCCTGCCATTTCTTGCCAGCTTTGTGCATTGTAAGTTGATTTACAGAAACGTCCATTAAGCCAAAACTGGGTGAAAATGCTTCACCCAATTTGTCTTGGCGTCTTTCCAAGGATGGATTAACTAAATGGGCCGAATGGCCTTCCTCATTTCCACTTCTCCTTTTTGATGACAACAATAAAAAATTGTCAGGTTTCAAGACCCCCCTCACTCGCTCCCATGCGACTGCGCTGGAGATGTGGGATGCATGAGCGAAGTAAAGTTGCCAGATGAACATTCATTTATCTTACGCCCCTAGTCTATTTATACTGTTTTTAGATATTGCTGCTAAAGAAGTTAATTAGATAAATCACAACTGAAACAGTATCTTAATTGCTCAAATTGATTCACACCATGTGGGGGGAAATGATTTATACTGCATTAAACCCGATGTCGCATGTTTGTCAGACCAGCAGTTAACACGCAGATGTATGAGTACAATGTTGCGGGAAGATGATGGATCAAGACTCTCAAGTGTTGAATTTGCCTACAAGCAGTGACTTCGTAGTACCTTTACAACTTATAAGGATAATATAACATTGAGAACTGCAAAGATCTATCTGCTTGTTTTCGGCAGAATCCTGAGCCATATGGTGAATCTTTCACTTACATCTGGTGTGATCTCAGTTGCAATTACATTATGAAAAAAAAGCATTGATTGTAAAAGGTGGAGATACAATTTGTGGCAAAAAAGAGGCCTGTTCAATTCCTATTAGCATTAGTTGGTGTTCTCATATGCATTAGGCTTGTTAGGTTTATTGCCTTGTGGTCTTAACAAGACAGAAGTCTGTAGATTGGAGTCCATGGTGCATAAGGCTCCAGTGGGAACATTTGTTTGTGAAACTATGTTTGGCCTCAGGGCATCGAGTGTAAGAGGTTCTGCTTCAGATGGCATTGGGCTAGCCTGTAGGTTTCCAGTCATGTCCAGTGGACTCCCCCATCATTACTGTCAGGCTTTGTGGGTTGTTTGCCGCAGTCTCAAAAGACTGCGTTGAACACATGCTGAGGTAGGCGACTTCTTTTGCAGAGAGATCCCAAACGGTGGGCTCAGCAGGTGAAGCAGGATTTGAGCTGGTCCTTCGGCAGGTGGTGTCTATTTTTCTAATCCATACAGCTCTTCCTTCCGCCAGTGTCACAATTAACGAAATCCCTGAAGTGGATAAGTGGGAATGGTGCGTGCCATGTTTGGAGAGAGTGACACAGAGCAGCAGGCTATAGCTGACAATGGATTTCTCCCCTCAGGACACTTATAATGTGGAGGTCTGACCTGCTGAGTGCTTCCAGCATTTGCTGTCTTTGATTTTGAATTGAACATCAGACCGAACATGGGAGTGTTAATGTGTTCAGCCAGATCAGCTAATGATAACACATACTTGCAAAAATAAAACTAGGATTGCTTAATGGTTCAGATGCTACTGTTTTTATATAGTGACAGCACATCTATTAGAGGCAAAGGAACAAAAATACATTTACTCTTTATTTGATGTTACAGAGGAAACACAGAGAAGCAAAAGAAAATAGATGAAGACAGATTTTGAGTGGCAAATGAACCAAAGTGCCAACTGGTGGATCTTACACATTGGCATAGCTTGCACCAGTGTTCATCTACTTTTTATTAGTCTATTTTTGTATTTGTTTTGTCTCTTATTCTTTATATGTTATTTATACTTCCAAATTCTAAATGGTCATTCCATCAGCCAACTCCATCTAAAAGTTTGCTGACGATACGACCATAATGGGCCGGATCTCGAATAACGACGAGTCAGAATACAGGAGGGGGATAGAGAACCTAGTGGAGTGTTGCAGTGACAACAATCTATCCCTCAATGCCAGCAAAACTAAAGAGCTGGTCATTGACTTCAGGAAGCAAAGTACTGTACACACTCCTGTCAGCATCAACGGGGCCGAGGTGGAGATGGTTAGCAGCTTCAAATTCCTAGGAGTACACATCACCAAAAATCTGTCCTGGTCCACCCACGCTGACGCTACCACCAAGAAAGCACAACAGCGCCTATACTTCCTCAGGAAACTAAGGAAATTCCACATTAACTCTTACCAACTTTTACAGATGCACCACAGAAAGCATCTTATCTGGCTGCATCACAGCCTGGTATGGCAACTGCTCAGCCCAAGACCGCAAGAAACTTCAGAGAGTTGTGAATACCGCCCAGTCCATCACACGAACCTGCCTCCCATCCATGGACTCCATCTACACCTCCCGGTGACTGGGGAAAGCGGGCAGCATAATTAAAGACCCCTCCCACCCGGCTTACTCACTCTTCCAACTTCTTCCAACGGACAGGAGTTACAAAAGTTTGAGAACACACATGAACAGACTCAAAAACAGCTTCTTCCCTGCTGTTACCAGACTCCTAAACAAGCTTCTTATGGACTGACCTTATTAACACTACACCCTGTATGCTTCACCCAATGCCGGTGTTTATCTAATTACATTGTGTACCTTGTGTTGCCCTATTATGTATTTTGTTTTATTTTCATGTACTTAATGATCTGTTGAGCTGCTCGTAGAAAAATACTTTTCACTGTACCTCGGTACACCTGACAATAAACAAATCCAAATCCAAATCCAAATTCATTAATAATGGAGTGTGACAACCCAGTGTGTTATAAATTTTCTTTGATTTTGTTTTTATTCATTCATGGGATGTGGGTTAGCCAGCTTGTATTGCCCATCCCTAATTGCCCTTAAGAAGGTGGTGATGAGCTGCCTTCTTGAACCGCTGCAGTCCCTGTGGTGTAGGTACACTCACTGTGCTGTTAGGGAAGGAGATTCAGGATTCTGACCCAGCGACAGTGAAGGAACGGTCATATATTTCCAAGTCAGGTAGGTGTCTGACTTGATGGGGAACTTCCAGGTTGTGGTATTCCCATGCACTTATTGCCCTTGACCTTCGAGAATCTAGATAGTAGTGGTCTTTGGTTTGGAAGCTGTTGTTTTAGGGGCTTGGTGAGTTTCGACAGTGCAGCTTGGAGATGTTACACACTGCTGCCACTGTGCTTCGGTGGTGGAGGGGGTGAATGTTTGTGGGTGGGGTGCCAATCAAGCGGGCTGCTTTGTCCTGGATGGTGTCATGAGTGTTGAGTATTGTTGGAGCTGTACTCATCCAGACAAGTGGAGTGTATTCCATAACATTTCTGACTTATGCTTTGTAGATTGTCAACAGGCTTTGGGGAGTCAGAAGGTGAGTTACTGCTGGATTCCTAGCCTTTAATCTGTCTTGTAACCACAGTATTTATATGCCTAGCCCAGCTGAGTTTCCGGTCAAAGATAACTGTGGATGTTGATGGTGGGGAATTCCGTGATGGCAAAACCTTTGACTGTCAACGGGCGATGGTTAGATTTCTCTTGTTGGAGATGGTCTTTGCCTGTCACCTGCGTGGTTGAGAAAGTTGCCTGCCACTTGTGATAATAATAATCATTATTCGTGCCACAGTAGACTTGCATTAACACTGCAATGAAGTTACTGTGAAAATCCCCCAGTCGCCGCACTCCGGCGCCTGTTCGGGTACACTGGGGGAGAATTCAGAATGTCCAATTCACCTAACAAGCAAGTCTTTCGGGATTTGTGGGAGGAAATCGGAGCGCCCGGAGGAAACTCCTCACAGACAGTGACCCAAGTCGGGAATCGAACCTGGGACCTTGGCGTTGTGAAACAACAATGACAACCACTGTGCTACCAGGCTGCCCCAATTCAGTCCACGTCTGGATGATCTCCAGGTCCCACTGCATTTTTACCTGTTGCATACACAGACTCTGCAGGGCTGATGGGAAAGGATTTGTTTAAATAGGCAGCAACAGGAAAAACAACAGCAGCATTTAATCTCTGTCACTGGCCAATGTCAGCCCAATGCTAGAAGTACTATGGCCCCCATGCTGTTTGGGCTGCCCTCACAAACAGTATCCTAATCACTGACTGCATTCAGATCCTAAAGGCAACATATTCAGATAACCAGATGCCCATGTGTTTTAACAGAGCCTCATCAGTGCTCGTCTGAAGTACAAGATCATCTCTGTGCAAGATCCTACCTAAAGAAAAAGTGCACAGTGAAGGTCTACCTCCAGCCTCACAACTCAATCATCCTGGTGGCCTCATTTTTCCTTCAGTTTTCACCTCACTACTGATGAGGTTGTTCCACCATTAGTTCACCCAGAGGGCCATAAATGTCAATGATCCCTCATCATTCTCAGGTTGCGACCATCACCAGCAAAATTGACTTTTACTTCCCGTCCCTATTCGCCCGGAGAAGAGGGTGGTGGATTTTCTTATGAATGTACGAATGGGGGAGGGAGCTTTAGGAATTTGACTCAGCGACAGCGAAGCGACGCCGAATGTACTTCCAAATTCCGGTGGTGTGCAGCTTGGAGGGGACCGACACCACAGGGAGTGCAGCCGTTCAAGGAGGCAGCTCACCCCCACCATCTTCTCAAGAGTAATTAGGGATGGGCAACAAATGGTGGCTTTGCCCATATCCCATGAATGAATAAACAAAAAAACAAAAGGAAAGGAAATTGTAGTGGCTCAACGCATACACTGGAGGCTTCCAGTCATAAACATTAATGAAAGGCAAAGGCAGTAAGATAACAGGCACAGAACACTATACAACAGGTCTTAACACTTCAGCTCCCTAGTCCACACTGCCGGGGTCCCGCCCCCAGGGCCCCACGCAAACTCCCCATTGGCTGGAGTTCACACACTCCCGTGTGATTGGTCACTTGGTCTGTGGAACCCGCCTCCCTTTAAAGGGGCCACACTACCACAAAAATGTATTGAGAACAAATTGTGTTGTTGCGTCCAATATTAATGCATTTAGAAGCACAAATGACATTCAGTGAAGAAAAATAGACAACACAAATACAAAACTAGACTAATAAAGAGTAGATCTCAGCCCCATTCAATAAATCATGGCTGATCTGTTTGTCACATCAACTCCACATTCTTGCCTAACCCGATTAACCTTTCATCCCTATGTGTATCAGTAATCTATCAAGCTCTGCCTTTTACATATTCAAAGATTCTGCTTCCATTGCCGCTTGAGGAAGAGTTTCAGAGTCTTATGATCCTCCGAGAGAAAGAAAATTCTCCTCATCTCTGTTTTAAATGAGCAACCCCCCCTTTTTTTTAAACAGTTACCCCAAGTTCTAGATTTTCCAACACGAGGAAACCTCCTCTCCACATCTACCCTGTCAAACCTCTCAGGAGCTTAAATGTTTCAATCAGGTCGACTCTTCTAAACTCTAAAAGACAACCTGCCCATGCCAGGTATTAGTCTAGTAAACCGTCTCTGAACTGCTTCTAACACATTCACATCTTTCCTTAAATAAAGAAACCAAAACTGTACACAATACTCCAGATGTGGTCTCACCAGTGCCCTGTACAACTGAAGCATAATCTCCCTAGTTTTGGAATCAATTCCCCTCAATTGACTTCCCTGAACAGGCGCCGGAATGTGGCAACTAGGGGCTTTTCGCAGTAACTTCATTTGAAGCCTACTTGTGACAATAAGCAATTTTCATTTTCATTTCAGTTCCTAATTTCTTCTTGAAGCAGTAATGGTGCTAGGTCAGTGTGCAGTTGGCAACCACTCTGGAAAGAGATTGAAATCATATATAGACCATACTTCATTACTGTACCTCCTATCTAATTTCTAACTTTGTGGTTGTGAGCATTTGTTTGTAAAGCAGTGCCGACAGCAGTCTTGTAAATTATTTTTAACGTTGTCATGGGGTTGCCCTTTAAGAAATGTTTTTGTCTTATCACATGGCTTCAGTGATGTCATTGTGTGGGTGGAGCTGGGCTGTGGCTCTGTGAGTTTTTACTTTCGCTTTGAGTTCTGGAGCTGGTTACTGGCTCTGCAAGTTTTTTTTACTTTTGTTTTCACATTTGGCTGCTGTAGACTCAGACAAAGTGGTATTTTGGCCTGCCTCTATATTTTCAATTTTAAAGAGTTATTCCAAGGAAGTAACCCAATGATTATAGTTACCTACTGTTTGGAAAAGGGAACAGAGTATCACCAACAAGTCTTATACCAGTAAGAGTGCTGTGCGCTGGGCTACACCTTTGAAAAGGGGTTTCTGGTTTTACTTGGATTTTGTTATTGAATTGGAACAGTTAAGGGGGAATTCATTAAGCGTTATACATCGATAACTGTAGCTGTGTGGGGTCTTTATGTTTGTAGTTGATAAAAATTCTTACTGTGCGTGTTTATAAAAATGTTAACTAATATAGTAGAATAAAGCTTGTTTTTTGATTAAAAGCACCTAAAAACTCTGTTGAAGAACACCTGAAAGGCAGGCTCTTTGCTCATCGTAACCAAAATCAATAAACAGCTATAGGTCAGGTGAACTCCATAATATACTTTGGTGTTTTCCAAAGCCTGGCCCATAACAACATGCAGATCACAAATTTTGCCATGAACGTCCATATCCCCAGAATGAATTTAAAAACATTCTTAGATATTTTGGAAATACATCAATATAATTTTTTTTAAATGAGTTGATTGTTGCTAATGTTTGTGAATCTAATGTGCCCCGGATGTTCAGCTTGAGCAATGTGATTTGCTGCCTTAAAATTGTCAATGACTCTGAACCCGGTTTGCGCTAATTGGATGTGAGATTTGACATAGAGGCAGTCCTTGGACTTACGACACAACATGGTTTTCAGGAGCAAATTGTAAGCCAAAACTGTAACGGATACGAACCTAACTTCTCCAACCATTCCTCATAAGTCGGAACCGATTTTCCCATAGGAACAATGGTATAAATGGGGGATTG
Source organism: Scyliorhinus canicula (assembly GCF_902713615.1). NCBI lineage: Eukaryota > Metazoa > Chordata > Chondrichthyes > Carcharhiniformes > Scyliorhinidae > Scyliorhinus > Scyliorhinus canicula. The sequence goes on from NC_052149.1 coordinate 25,375,890, forward strand.
GTTCCAGAACCAAACCCGGAAATAACTTATGGGGCACTCGCCATTTTAAAACGCTCTCAACTCTTGCCCTGTCAAGTCGCTGAGATGACTGTCAATCGCTGCACACCTTGGCACTAGTTCCTCGTTGACCGTGGGGGATAAAATTAAACCAATCATTGTTTAACCTTGAACTTCTGTGAGGCTGAGTGCAGATTAAATACGACATAAGCATATAAATACATTAAAATTGTGACGGTCGCGGCAAATTAATTTAACAGAATAAAATTGCAGAATCGATTCGTGTGATCAATTAGAATCAGTGTTAGGATTGATAAGCACTTTTTGTGGAGGTTGTGGTCCATATCCCAGGTGTACCTGAATTAACTCGGAGGAAAGCAATTGAGATAATGCTTAACAGAGGCGTCATGGCGGCACAGTGGTTAGCACTGCTGCCTCACAGCTCCTGGGACCTGTGTTCAGTTCCGGTCTTGGGTGACTGTTTGTCTGTGTGGAGTTTGAACGTTCTCTGCGTGGGTTTCCTCTGGGTGCTCTGGTTTCCACCCACAGTCCAAAGATGTGCAGGCTAGGTCAATTGGCCATGATAAACTAGCCGTTAGTGTCCAAGGATGTGCAGGTTAGATGGGGTTACTGGGATAGGGAAGGGGAGTGGGCCGAAGTCGGGAGCTCTTTCAGAGGGTCGGTGCTGACTCGATAGCCTGAGTGGTCTCCTTCTGCAATGTAGAGATGCAATGATTCTATGACCTGCAAAATGCCGCAAGGGCATGTTCCCAGAAACAGGCTTGAGAACATAAATGCATTGACCGATTCAGATGGAGCTTGGCTCGCATTGAGCTGCAGAGAGTTAATTTTGAATGACTGACTTGGAAATGCACTGACAAAAAAAAAGTTTTATTTACAGATTGGTTCACTGAATCAGAATTCGTATCAATGGATTCACAGCTGAGTTCACTTCCCAGTTTACGCAACAGCTATTCATGCAGAGAAACGAAAGTGAAGCAGAGGTGTCTTAAGCGTCTTTCAATTCTACTCCGATCACGGGTGTTGGCTCGTCTTTGGGAGCATTCTGCAAAGATGCTCTTCATGGGAGTACGAGAACAGCCATGACTGGTAGCAGCTGCAATATCTTGTTGAATTGGAGCTGCTGGTAAAAACAGACTGCGTATTTGCATGCTCCAACTAAGCTTTAGAATTCACCCTGTGTGACCCAATAGAGAATGATGCTCATGGGAGGCACCTCATGGGAGTGGAGCTTGTGATTTTGAAACGGTTGCTTTCTGATGGCAATTCTGGGTGGCAGAATCACCCCGTACCTGTACAAAAAGACAGGTTGATAGGCTTCTCACAGGTCATCTTACATTTGAGTCACAATTATTTTGCTAATTCTAGCTGAATTCCTGTGCGCAATGGCCTCATAATGTGTTTTGTTAGAGAGTCAAACATGATCATTTTGTGAGTTTTATTATGTGTACATTTGTTTTTGCCACATCTAAGTGTCACTTCTACTATTATAGCATTGCAACACAAAACAAGAGTGGCTAACGCTTTGCCCGTGCTGAAATGCTAACTTCTCTAGTTGCGGCCTGCTCCGAAGACCTTCACACTCTGCAGACCGTTCCATCTGGTTACTAATGGGAATTGATGGTGTTCTGCTAAATGGCGACACGGTAGCACAGTGATTAGCACTGTTGCTTCACAGCGTCAGGGTCCCAGGTTCGATTCCTGGCTTGGGTCACTATCTGTGCAGAGTCTGCATGTTCTCCCTGTGTCTGCGTGGGTTTCCTCCGGGTGCTCCAGTTTCCTCCCACATGTCCCAAAAGGCATGTTGATAGGTAATTTGGACATTCTGAATTCTCCCTCTGTGTGCCCGAACAGGCACTGGTATGTGGCGACCTGGGGCTTTTCACAGTAACTTCATTCAGTGTCAATGTAAGCCTATGCATGTAACTTGTAAAATTGGACATACTGCATACATTCAGATTCCCATCCTTACACTTCATATAGATAGAGCAACCAAATCCTCCACTGATGTGAATGCGTGGAAATTGATTGTTGGTGTATCATTGGGTAAAATAAACTTAAAGTCCAAGGTTGATGAATACATTTTGTGTTGTTAATAATTTAATATTTTCATGTGCTTGTGTTATCAGTGAGATCTTACAGTGGTGAAAATTATCAATGACTGTAACACATATTGTTACAACCCACTTGGGCTAGTACGCGGTCAATTCCAGCCCCGCATGACCCAGAGTTCAAAACAATTGAAATTAATAAATAATTCTTAGAAAAACACCCAAAGTTTACACACACACACACAAGACAGTCGAACAAAGAAGGGAAAACAGAGGTGAAAAATAATCATAAAAATAAAAGGATATAAGAGTCTTTGTTTCAGATGAATGTTTCCTCGCACACTTTCCTTCAAGTTTGGCTTTCAGCTGGAGGTTTCAGTTTCCAGGTTTTCGCTGTAGATTGACTCAGGGTCAATGTAGCTTTACTGGAGAAAAACAAGAAAGAGAGGGTAATCTCTTCCCTTGGAGCATCCAGGACTCCAACTGCCCTTCCCTGATTCTCTGAAAAAAACATCCCACTTGGGTAGGATCCACTCACTGCCTGTTTCCGGGCAGAATACAGCCTTTTGGCCTATTCATTGGCCACAAGCCAACCAATCGAACCGAGTCCCACCGATCTTTCGAGTGATAAAATGCCTGAGTTCTGCTGTCCAAAGGCCGGCACAGTGTTCCCTTTCATCAGTTTTGAAATCCTCACTTCCCCTGCTCAACTTGAAAGTTTTATGTGTCCATTAAGCGTCCATGTATCAAATGATAACAGCAAAATAGAGGAAAGGGAAAAAAGGGAATCAACGGGATGGGTCTTTACAATATAAATTCTTTCATCTTCTACACGTTCCATAATTTTGTTTCTCTCTCTCACACGTGCACAGACCATCTAATAATAAATCCCAAAATGCCCCATTGGCAGCGAGACAGCTTTTAAATTCAGTACTTATACCTGCAGCTGTACATCATAACTACAAACATTGAAGTCAATCTCCTGTGCTATGAAACATCAATGACTGGAAACATTCACTGTTTAGATCACTCCACAGATTCAGCACCCTACCTGGGCTCACATCCACCCTATCCCCATAACCCAGTAACCCCACCAACCTTCAGGACACTAAGGGGCAATTTAGCAGGACCAATCCACCTAACCAGCAAATCTTTGGACTGTGGGAGGAAACCCACTCTGACATGGGGAGAATGTGCAAACTCCACACAGACAGTCACCCAAGGCTGGAATTGAACTCGGCTCCTTGGCGCTGAGGCGCAGTGCTAATCACTGTGCCACCTGTTGTGCTGTGTTGTTCCTCTGTGGGTGGCACGGTAGCACAGTGGTTAGCACTGTTGCTTCACAGCGGCAGGGTCCCAGGTTTGATTCCCGCTTGGGTCACTGTCTGTGCGGAGTTTGCACGTTCTCCTTGTGTCTGCGTGTGTTTCCTCCGGGTGCTCCGGTTTCCTCTCACAAGTCCCGAATGACGTGCTTGTTAGGTGAATTTGACATTCTGAATTCTTCCTCTGTGTACCCGAACATACGCCAGAATGTGGTGACTGGGGGATTTTCACAGTAATCTCATTGCAGTGTTAAAGTAAGCCACTGATCCAATTCCCTGACTGAACGCCTGGGCACAGTCCAGATGTTAACCACCTGCAGTACAATAAAGCCTTTCCCCAGGGCATCATTGCCTCCCCTGCCAACTATTGCAAATCTGTATGTACCTTTTGGTTCGCCAATGGGAACACCTCTTTGATCAAGCTTTTGGGCATCTACCTTAATATTTACATGTGGTTGGTGCCTGCTTCAGCCCCTATAAAGTGCCTTAGGGCTATTTACTACTTGAAAGGTGCTATATCAATGCAGGTTTTTGTTGAATACAAGAAAGAAGAAATAAAGATTGCTGGGTGGCTTATTCAGAGCTTAGAAGGAAGAAGGTGCATTTATATAGCACCTTTCAAGTAGTAAAGAGCCCGAAGGCACTTTATAGGGGCATTATCAAGCTAAAGCAGGCACCAAACCAGTAGGAATGCCATGTGCTGAGACACACCCTTGAAAAGGGGTTTCTGGTTTGACTCGAATTTTGTTATTGAATTGGAACAGTTAAAGGGGAATTCATTAAGGGTTATACATAGATTACTGTAGCTGTATGGGGTCTTTATGTTTGTAGTTGATAAATATTCTTACTGTGTGTGTTTATACAAATGTTAACTAAGTTATAGAATAAAGCTTGTTTTTGTTTATGAAAAGCATCTAAGAACTCCATTGAATAACACCTGAAAGGCAGGCTCTTGTGATCATCTTAGCTAAATTCAATAAACAGTTAGAGGTCAGGTGAGCTCTATAATATACTTTGGAGTTTTCTGAACCTTAGGGCAGCACGGTAGCATAGTGGTTAACACAGTTGCTTCACAGCTCCAAGGTCCCAGGTTCGATTCCTGGCTTGGGTCACTGTCTGTGCGGAGTCTGCACGTTCTCCCCGTGTGTGCGTGGGTTTCCTCCGGGTGCTCCGGTTTCTTCCCACAGTCCAAAAATGTGCAGATTAGGTGGATTGGCCATGATAAATTGCCCTTAGTGTCCAAAAAGGTTGGGTTGGATTACTGGGTTATGGGGACAGGGTGAATGTTTGGGCTTGGATAGGGTGGTGCAGACTCGATGGGCCAAATGGCCTCCTTCTGCACTGTAAATTCTATGATTCTATGATTCTATGAAACCCTGGCCCACAACAAAGGAAAGTTGATCAAATTGGCTCGAGAAGCACTCAGAACAGTGGTGTGTTGAGTAGAGGTTGAAGGCTAAAGACAAGAACACTGCCTCATACCCAGTCACGTGGCACTTTCTCGCCAAAGTTAAGGTCATTGTCAACAAGAAAATCTATTCCCCTTTCATTCCTCCTCTATTGACAAGTATTACAACGGAATTCACCAGCAAAGATAACTAAAAGTTACTGGAACAATTGTTTCACATTGTACCACACAGAACGCCAAACTGTTTGTTCAGCACAGTGAAAGAAGGGGCTTGATAAGCGTTTTCATCTTTGGTAGTGCGAGTTTGCTAGTTCTGGAAAAAGTATTATAAATCATCCTGATGACACAAAGGTAATGAAACCATGTCCAAAAAAAACCCCTTTCATTGAACTAATTTCAGTTCAAGGGACTCGTGCGATGCAACAGCACATATCTTGTTTTTATTTCAGATTTCCAGCATCTCCAATATTTGCTGATGTGAGCCAGTGTGTGTTTGTGAAGCATTGAGGCCCGAGCTCCATGCTTCAGTTAGCTGGTTCCAACTGAGGTGCAATTAGCATGCTGGCCTCGGAATCTTCAGTTAGGGAGAGGATAGCCACAATCCAGCAACTGCCCCTGACGTATGAGTGAGTGAGTGAGTGAGTGAGTGAGGCCAGGAACCAGTTGTGATATCCCACCCCTGCCATGTTGCAGCTGACACTTATTCGCGGGGATAATATAGCATAATTCTGAGTGCAGTGTTTGTGCGCCAGAAGTCACAGAATTGTTACGGTGCCGAAGATGACCATTCAGCTCATTGTGTCTCCACCAGCTCTCTCCCTTGACTTAATGCCATTCCCCTGCCTTTTCCACGTAATGCTGCACATGGTCTCTATTGAAATAATTATCTAACGAACAACCGCGCAACCTCAAACAAACCATTCTTTGCAGAAAACTACCCAGCCTTCAGAACAGCGACCATGACACCACACAACCCTGCCATGGCAATCTCTGCAAGACGTGCCAGATCATTGACACAGATACCACCATTACACGTGAGAACACCACCCACCAGGTACGCGGTACATACTCGTGCGACTTGGCCAATGTTGTCTACCTCATACGCTGCAGGAAAGGATGTCCTGAAGCGTGGTACATTGGCGAGACCATGCAGACGCTGCGACAACGGATGAACGGACATCGTGCGACAATCACCAGGCAGGAATGTTCCCTTCCAGCCAGGGAACACTTCAGCAGTCAAGGGCATTCAGCCTCTGATCTCCGGGTAAGCGTTCTCCAAGGCGGCCATCAGGACACGCGACAACACAGAATCGCTGAGCAGAAACTTATAGCCAAGTTCCGCACACATGAGTACGGCCTCAACTGGGACCTGGGATTCATGTTGCATTACATTCATCCCCCACCATCTGGCCTGGGCTTGCGAAATCCTACCAACTGTCCTGGCTTGAGACAATTTACACCTCTTTAACCTGGGGTTACCCCTCTCTCAGAATCTGTAAAGATTCAATTACCTGCAAATGCTCGCATTCTAAGCATTGTCTGGCATCTTTTAATTTGTCTGTATATATGTTTATGGAACAAACCTCTTCATTCACCTGAGGAAGGAGCAGTGCTCCGAAAACTAGTGTTTGAAACAAACATGTTGGACTTTAACCTGGTGTTGTAAGACCTCTTACTGTGCTTACCCCAGTCCAATACCGGCATCTCCACATCATGGCTACCATCGACATCGCAAACTGCCGGCTCAAAGTGGAGAGGATCTCCGGGAAGATCACGCAAATAGACATGGACATTAAGTTTCTACAAAGATGCAAGAAAGCAGACAAGGTCCCGAAAGGGCTACAGATCACAAAACCATTCAAGCCGATCTACAATACAGGCTACGCTGAGAGACTCTGCCATCGCACCTCTCTCACACTCCTCAACCACCTCGTACACCAGCTCTACAGCAGACGACGCAACCTGGAAACCAAGATAAGGCCATATTCTCAACTTGCACTCAGGACGCAGCAGACCAGCTGCAGAACACCGCCAAATAGATGAGACAACGATACTATGCCACCTATATGCACACCAAGAACAGAAAGCTTGGGAAACTAGGCATCACCACCAGCAGCAACCAAGCCGACCACGGTACTACAGTAGAAAGCAATACAGGGAAATCTATTGTCAACTTCAACCAGACAAAATCGAAATCCTCAGCAGAGGGCTCAATTTCTGCACCACCACCAAAATGGACCCCATCAGTCCCGCGGCAGACACGGAGGAATTCATCAGGCGAATGAGGCTCCGGGGATTCTTCCACAGACTCCAAAAGGTCGACAGCGAACCCAAGGAGACAACCAATGCAACCAATGAACCGGAACAGCAGACCGCGAGATCTGCGGTACGGCAACCGAAGAGGAAAGAGTTGAATTGGACCCCTCCGGAAGGCCGCTGCCCTAGAGTCGACATGTATGCTGAAGCCGTCAGGAGTCGCGACAATGCCAGATTCATCAGTCGCATTCACAAGACAGCTCCAAACATCAGCCAAGCACAACGCAACGCCATCCGTGCTCCCAAGAATAACTGCAACATCGTCATCAAACCAGCAGACAAAGGAGGGGCCACCGTCATACTGAACAGAACGGACTACTGCAAAGAAGTATACCGACAACTTAACAACCAGGAACACTATAGACAGTTACCCGCAGATCCGACCAAGGAACACATCCGCCAACTCAACAGACTGATCAAGACCTTGGATCCAGACCTTCAGAGCACCCTACGTGCTCTCATCCCACGTACCCCCTGCATTGGCAATCTCTACTGCCTCCCGAAAATACACAAGGCCAACACACCAGGCCGTCCTATCGTTTCAGGCAATGGGACCCTGTGTGAGAACTTCTCTGGCTACATCGAGGGCATCTTAAAACCCATCGCACAAGGTATGCCCAGCTTCTGTGGCGACACGACGGACTTCCTACAGAAACTCAGCACCCATGGACCAGTTGAACCAGGAACATTCCTTGTCACAATGGACCTCTCGGCACTCTATTCCAGCATCCCCATGACGATGGCATTGCTGCAACAGCCTCAGTACTCAACACCGACAACTGCCGATCTCCAGACGCAATTCTGCAACTCATCCGCTTCATTCTAGATCACAACGTCTTCACCTTTGACAATAAATTCTTCACCCAGACGCAAGGAACAGCCATGGGGACCAAATTCGCACCTCAATACGCCAACATCTTCTTGCACAAGTTTGAACAAGACCTCCTCACTGCACAGGACCTTCAACCGATGTTATACACCAGATACATTGATGAAAGTTTTTTCCTTTGGACCCACGGCGAAGAATCACTGAATTGACTACATGATGACATCACTAAGTTCCATCCCACCATCAGACTCACCATGGACTACTCTCCAAAATCAGTTTCATTCTTGGACACACTCATCTCCATCAAGGACAGTCACCTCAGCACTTCGCTTTACCGCAAGCCCACGGATAACCTCACGATGCTCCACTTCTCCAGCTTCCACCCTAAACACATTAAAGAAGCCATCCCCTATGGACAAGCCCTCCGTATACACAGGATCTGCTCAGACGAGGAGGAGCGTAACAGACATCTACAGACAGATGCCCTCGTATGAACGGGATATGGCGCTCGACTCATCAATCGGCAGTTCCAATGCGCCACAGCAAAAAACCCCACCAACCTTCTAAGAAAAACACAGGACACAACCGACAGATTACCCTTCGTCGTCCAGTACTTTCCCGGAGCGGAGAAACTATGACATCTTCTTGCAGCCTCCGACACATCATCGATGAAGATGAACATCTTACCAAGATCATCCCCACACCGCCACTACTTGCCTTCAAACAACCGCGCAACCTCAAACAAACCATTCTTTGCAGCAAACTACCCAGCCTTCAGAACAGCGACCACGACACCACACAACCTTGCCATGGCAATCTCTGCAAGACGTGCCAGATCATTGACACGGATACCACCATTACACGTGAGAACACCACCCACCAGGTACGCGGTACATACTCGTGCGACTTGGCCAACGTTGTCTACCTCATACGCTGCAGGAAAGGGTGTCCCAAAGCGTGGTACATTGGCAAGACCATGCAGACCCTGTTACAATGAATGAACGGACATCGCGCGACAATCACCAGGCAGGAATGTTCCCTTCCAGTCGGGGAACACTTCAGCAGTCAAGGGCATTCACCCTCTGATTTCCGGGTAAGCGTTCTCCAAGGCGGCCTTCAGGGCGCACGATAACGCAGAATCACTGAGCAGAAACTTATAGCCAAGTTCCACACACATGAGTACGGCCTCAACCGGGACCTGAGATTCATGTTGCATTACATTCATCCCCTACCAACTGTCCTGGCTGAGACAATTCACACCTCTTTAACCTGGGGTTACCCCTATCTTTGGATCTGTAAAGATTCAATTACCTGCAAATGCTCGCATTCTAAGCATTGTCTGGCATCTTTGAATTTGTCTATATATATGTTTCTGAAACAAACCTCTTCATTCACCTGAGGAAGGAGCAGTGCTCCGAAAGCTAGTGTTTGAAACAAACATGTTGGACTTTAACCTGGTGTTGTAAGACTTCTTCCTGCCCTTTGAAGCAAACTGTGTACCATTATCACTGACAATCTGCTTCAGTGTTCCAAACCTTGTGAATATTTTGTTTGCTTCGTCGTCATTGGCTTCATTATCGTGACTTCTGGACATCGAGTGTGCGCTCACTTGTAACAGTAACCGTGATAAATCATCAGCATTTGCACGCGGCACTGACTTGCGATATTGGATATAAGTTTGCGCCGACAACATCAATGACCAACTTTGGAATCCACAAGCTGCCCAAGAAGATATATCTTTATGTGGCCCAAAGACTGTCGTCAAGGGTCGATGATCCGTCAAAAGGGTAAAATAACGGCCATAAAAAGGTAATGGTGGAATCTTCTGAGACCGAGAATGAAGCTGAAAGCTGCTTTTTCTAGCTGGCTGTAATTCGTTTCCGCCCTCCTTAGAGTGCATGAAGCAAATGCTATATTCGTTCCTCTCCTGAACGCATAATGTGGGAGACGACTGCACCAACCCCACAGGGTGAGGCATCACAAGCTAATTGCAACTTCATTTTTGGATTATAATGAACCAACAGCTCTGACTTCAAAGTGTGTAAAGGCTACAATCGTGTTGCTGAATTCGGCACAAATTTAACATATTAAATGATCGATCCTAAAAACGACCTTCATTATGTCACATTCTGAGGATGCGGTGCTTCTAAGATTGCTGACATTTTCTTCAGTTCTTTGTGTAAACGTCTTTTTCGATAATATGACCAAGGTAATTTATTGAAAAAGGTCACACTTTTCCTTCTTAACTCTCGGGTTGTGTCTTCATAACTGCTTCATGGTAGCTTCCAAATTCTCCAAGTGTTCTCGTTCACTTGACCCGGTGATGAGTATGTCATCTAAATAATATTGCACTCCATTCAACCCACTTCGAATTTGATCTCAGGATTTTTGAAAAAGAGCAGGTGCAGATATTGGCTGGAATTTTTTGGTCGCTGCGATTCACTTTTCCCACTGGCAGTGCACCCCTGCCTGCGGGTTTCCAGGTGGTGTGGGGTGGCTTTAATGGAAAATCCCATTGACAAGCAACGGGAAGACAGAATCCCGCCACCAGCGAAGGACGTGCCTCCGAGAAACATGCAGCTGGGGACTAAGACCATAAGACATAGGAGTGGAAGTAAGGCCATTCGGCCCATCGAGTCCACTCCACCATTCAATCATGGTTGATTTCAACTCCATTTACCCGCTCTCTCCCCATAGCCCTTAATTCCTCGAGAAATCAAGAATTTATCAATTTCTGTCTTAAAGACACTCAACGTCCCGGCCTCCACCGCCCTCTGTGGCAATGAATTCCACAGACCTACCACTCTCTGGCTGAAGAAATTTCTCCTCATCTCTGTTCTAAAGTGACTCCCTTTTATTCTAAGGCTGTGCCCCCGCGTCCTAGTCTCCCCTGCTAATGGAAACAACTTCCCTACGTCCATCCTATCCAAGCCATTCATTATCTTGTACGTTTCTATTAGATCTCCCCTCAACCTCCTAAACTCCAATGAATATAATCCCACGATCCTCAGACGTTCATCGTATGTTAGGCCTACCATTCCTGGGATCATCCGTGTGAATCTCCGCTGGACCCGCTCCAGTGCCAGTATGTCCTTCCTGAGGTATGGGGCCCAAAATTGCTCACAGTATTCTAAATGGGGCCTAACTAGTGCTTTATAAAGCCTCAGAAGTACATCCCTGCTTTTATATTCAAAGCCTCTTGAGATAAATGACAACATTACATTTGCTTTTTTAATTACGGACTCAACCTGCAAGTTTACCTTTAGAGAATCCTGGACTAGGACTCCCAAGTCCCTTTGCACTTTAGCATTATGAATTTTGTCACCGTTTAGAAAATAGTCCATGCCTCTATTCTTTTTTCCAAAGTGCAAGACCTCGCACTTGCCCACGTTGAATTTCATCAGCCACTTCTTGGACCATTCTCCTAAACTGTCTAAATCTTTCTGCAGCCTCCCCACCTCCTCAATACTACCTGCCCCTCCACCTATCTTTGTATCATCGGCAAACTTGGCCAGAATGCCCCCAGTCCCGTCATCTAGATCGTTAATATATAAAGAGAACAGCTGTGGCCCCAACACTGAACCCTGCAGGACACCACTTGTCACCGGTTGCCATTCCGAAAAAGAACCTTTTATCCCAACTCTCTGCCTTCTGTCTGACAGCCAATCGTCAATCCATGTTAGTACCTTGCCTCGAATACCATGGGCCCTTATTTTACTCAGCAGTCTCCCGTGAGGCACCTTGTCAAAGGCCTTTTGGAAGTCAAGATAGATAACATCCATTGGCTCTCCTTGGTCTAACCTATTTGTTATCTCTTCAAAGAACTCTAACAGGTTTGTCAGGCACGACCTCCCCTTACTAAATCCATGCTGACTTGTCCTAATCCGACCCTGCACTTCCAAGAATTTAGAAATCTCATCCTTAACGATGGATTCTAGAATTTTGCCAACAACCGAGGTTAGGCTAATTGGCCTATAATTTTCCATCTTTTTTCTTGTTCCCTTCTTGAACAGGGAGGTTACAACAGCGATTTTCCAATCCTCTGGGACTTTCCCTGATTCCAGTGACTTTTGAAAGATCATAACTAACGCCTCCACTATTTCTTCAGCTATCTCCTTTAGAACTCTAGGATGTAGCCCATCTGGGCCCGGAGATTTATCAATTTTCAGACCTTTTAGTTTCTCTAGCACCTTCTCCTTTGTGATGGCAACCATATTCAACTCTGCCCCCTGACTTTCCTGAATTGTTGGGATATTACTCATGTCTTCTACTGTGAAGACTGACGCAAAGTACTTATTAAGTTCCTCAGCTATTTCCTTGTCTCCCATCACTAGATTACCAGCGTCATTTTGGAGCGGCCCAATGTCTACTTTTGCCTCCCGTTTGTTTTTAATGTATTTAAAGAAACTTTTACTATCATTCCTAATGTTACTGGCTAGCCTACCTTCATATTTGATCCTCTCCTTCCTTATTTCTCTCTTTGTTATCCTCTGTTTGTTTTTGTAGCCTTCCCAATCTTCTGACTTCCCACTACTCTTTGCCACATTATAGGCTCTCTCTTTTGCCTTGATGCATTCCCTGACTTCCTTTGTCAGCCATGGCTGCCTAATCCTCCCTCTGATAACCTTTCTTTTCTTTGGGATGAACCTCTGCACTGTGTCCTCAATTACTCCCAGAAACTCCTGCCATTGCTGTTCTACTGTCTTTCCCACGAGGCTCTGCTTCCAGTCGATTTTCGTCAGTTCCTCCCTCATGCGCCTGTAATTACCTTTATTTAACTGTAAAACCTTTACATCTGATTCTACCTTCTTTCTTTCAAATTGCAGACTGAATTCTACCATATTATGATCACTGCTTCCTAAGTGTTCCCTTACTTTAAGGTCTTTTATCAATTCTGGCTCATTACATAACACTAAGTCCAGAATAGCCTGTTCCCTCGTGGGCTCCATCACAAGCTGTTCCAAAAAGCCATCCTGTAAACATTCAATGAATTCCCTTTCTTTGGGTCCACTGGCAACATTATTTACCCAGTCCACCTGCATATTGAAGTCCCCCATGATCACTGTGACCTTGCCTTTCTGACATGCCCTTTCTATTTCGTGGTGCATTTTGTGCCCCTGGTCCTGACCACTGTCAGGAGGCCTGTACATAACTCCCATTATGGTTTTTTTGCCTTTGTGGTTCCTCAACTCTACCCACACAGACTCCACATCGTCTGACCCTATGTCGTTTAGTGCTATTGATTTAATTTCATTTCTAATTAACAAGGCAACCCCGCCCCCTCTACCCACCTCTCTGTCTTTTCGATAGGTTGTAAATCCCTGGATGTTTAACTGCCAGTCCTGAACCCCCTGCAACCACGTCTCTGTGATGCCTACCACATCATACCTGCCAGTCACAATCTGGGCCACAAGCTCATCTACCTTGTTCCGTACACTGCGGGCATTTAAATATAGCACCTTTAATTCCCTATTGACTGTCCCTTTTTGTTTTCTTAGTGTGGTGGACCTTGGTTTACTGAGCCTTTCCATACACTGTGTCATATTTTGTGAGATGGGGACTATCGTAACCTCTCCTGAGCTCTGTCTTTTCGTGATTTTTTGTAATCCTAAGCAGCTACGCTTCCCACTGATTCCTTCACCTCTTGGTTCCCTGACTTTCCCTTCCCCCCCAATCTCTAGTTTAAAGTCCTATTGACCACCCTATTTACTCTT